>NC_089580.1:77560000-77908054 GCF_019320115.1 Miscanthus floridulus | reverse complement strand
CTAAAGAATAGGACGACTAATTATATATATATATATATATATATATATATATATATATATATATATATATATATATATATATATTTACCAAATTACCATCTCAGCTTAGCTAGGCTTCTAGACCAGTGGACGGGGGATATTTAACTTTTTGCCATTTGTCAGTGTTTTGTAAACCAAACTAGTAAATTTATATGATTGTTGTGCTGCTCTAGGAAGATGATGATAGCATCCAATAGACACGAGGATTTCAACTGGTTCAGGCTGGAGCCCTATGTCCAGTCTTAAAGATGATCGAGTGTGTGTTCCTCGCTTGAACGCTCTGAAGTTCTTACAATGAGGGGTGCAAGAATGGTGAAAGAGGTGGTAGAACCTATGCTAGACTAGGGGTAGCTCGAAGAGAAGCTCCAGGAGCCCTACTGCTATGGTGGATGGATGAAATGGTAGAGGATGAAGAATGAGACTGTGTCCCGAGATGGGTGCCCTGGCTGCCCTTACGAGTTTGGGGCCAGGGCTTCATACAAAGAGGAGGTTCCCACGACTGAAGGGTCATGAGCCTGAGGAAGGTCCTAACTAACTTGGCTTGCAAGCTACGCTGTCTTCTGGTGTTCGTCTAGGCATGGCCATCGTCATGGTCTTGTGGCCACGTTGCGACAGAGCATGACGTGGTGCTACTGTGCCAGTCATGGCAGGCACTGTAGGCACATTGGTGGTTCATCAGCCGTCCTATGCAATACGGTGTCCATCATGGTCTTCGTCGTTGTCTCCAGGTTCCCTGGGGCGTCGTACCCATAGTAGGTAACTGCCTCGGGTCATCGTTCGTCTGGTTGCTTCATAGGGCTGAGGGCCATGACCCCGAATGCTGGGGTCGAGGCACTCCGCTAGCCAGGGAGGTCTCTAGGTCGAGACCCTTGTCATGGATCACATCCCATAGTGGGTGGGATCGTACGCGTGTTTTGTCAGTCCGTATTCGGACGGTGGGTTTCGTACCCGTTGCCATCGTCGTGCGGTGTTGTCTCATTGGTGCAGCATGGCACAGAGATGGTGTCTGACCGGTCCGAGGTGACCGCTGTCACATTAGTCTTTGCGAGGTCAGCATGGCATACTTGCCTTCATCAGAACGGGCATGTCGTGCGAGGCTCGATCTCTCCCTATCTCTCCCAGAGGTCATGATGGGGAAGAGGTCGTGTATTCAAGCATTACATGGCCAATGTTGGAGGAAGGGATCATGATAGCCCCTGGCCTGCTCTGCTCTATTTTTGTTGGGCCTCGGTTGTTTGGGCCTTTGCTAGCTATTATGTTGCGGTCTATGTGGTTCACTAACTAATCAGCACTGTTCGCCTAAACGGCCGTTTAGCCCGTTTACACACCATTTAAACGCTACATGGCGGTACACTGTTTTCATTTAATCGGTTGTTTTTACCGTTTAAATGGTCATTTTTCCCGTTTAAACACCTGTTTTGCCCAAATAATGGGCTAAACGGTAGGTGATCGACTGTTTACCGTTTAGCGTTTAGGATAACACTGCTAATTGGTGCCCTGAGACACCCGGAGTTATGACCCCGACACCATTATAACGGATGGCACCTCTTCATATACCATTCTTTGAATTGCTCATACATATTTGCCACTGGAGAGAGCAGATTTCATAGCTTTGAGCCATTTTTGCATACGTGGCAGGACACATAGGCATGCCGACATGTCTTTGTGACGCTGTCGGTGCAAAAATGCATCGATGCGCTTGGCACACAACAAGTCGAAAGGATCTGCTTGATGGAGCAAGGCTGGAGATCCGCTTGGCTTCAACATAGGACCAGTCGACCCTGCAAATTCCCAAAGGCGTGCTAGTCGATTTGACCTGCAATTGACAAGGAGAGAAAGTTTATTAGTAATTTAGGGTGGAACATGCTGGTTTTGCCCAAACAGTTCCAAGTGTGCCACTTCGGGAGCAGCCAGATGGAAAAATCGACTAAATAGCCGAGACACGAAGAAATTGGCTGTTAAGGACTGTAAAGCTCATGGGTTGCAATTAATTTTATGATGACAAGTATAATGCACGCGGATATAAGTAAAAATCATTATTACCAGTGTAAAGTATTGAGCCGATGAATCTAACGAAAAAGGGTATAACATGGACATATCTATGAATCTAACGAGAAAGGGTATAACATGGGTATAACGAGAAAGCATCAAGTGAATCGGCTAAAATAGCCAATTCAGGTAGAAAAGAACTACAGCATGTGAACAATCGACTATTTAACATGGACAGATCTATGAACTCATCAGACCTAACCTGTTATCTTTAATAGTGGGGTTCGACCGGATCGATGGTAGCTATGATAAAGACAACAAATCAAAGCTTTAAAATAAACAGATCTATTCACATTTAATAGAATCATGAAAACACATTGTAGGTGTTAAAAGCACAGACGATCGGTTATTTAGCCGATGCATGCATAGCAAACAGTCAGGGTCATGCCTGGTCGAAAGCAAATCTATCAACTAGCATCCACCGATCTAAAGTACTAACAGTGGGGATCGACCGGATCGTTACATCTATAATAGCGAGCTATAGACCAAATTCAACTAGCTAGTAAATCTTCTCAAGATCAGACGTGCCCTAATCGCGTACTATGCACAATCAAGATCGAAGTAGAATAGCCGGTGAAACATAATCCGTCGTTTAAAGCAAGAACCATTACAATGTAACAAAATAAAACGATGGACTAAAAAGGATGTGAGGCCAATCTAGATCGATCTCGATCGGGCATGTTGATATTGCTGAAACTAATGACAATAAAAACATCAGCAAGATCAGTAACTTAATGAATCTACCCGAAGGACACCACACTTGGGTAGAGTTGATTACTTGACCTTAATCTAATTCGAGCAGTGGAGGTCGAACTTAACCGATGCAGCCGTACTTGAACTAGATAACGATCAATAACTAGCTTATACTAGAGCTCGCAAGAGGTCGGTTGAACCGATGCAGCCTCACCAACAGAAGTATAAGCCATGACGGTACTTACAGATAAGCCGGAGGTCGGCTGGACTGATGTAGCTCTGCTTGTTGAATAACTCGTCGAGATCTACACTACTCCTACTCCTAAGGGTTGGCGTAAAGCCGAAAAAAATAATTGGTATTGATTGATTGGATGTCCTTCACAATAGCCGGGGTCCAGTATTTATACCTAGAATCTAAACATGAATTCTACTCAAGTATAACTTATTACAAACTTCGGTATAAGAGAAAACATCCCTAACTTAAGATAATTTGGACCCTAATATTTTTCTTTTTGTAGAGTCCGACATTTTTCTCGATGCCAACCGTAGGTCATTGACGTTATCTGTTGATGTTATCCGAAGAGAACCGATCCCAATATCGTATCTGAATTAGCTGATATCAATCCTTATGCAATTGATTCCTTGATGTCTCAATCTTTGAAGTTTCGAGTTCCCACGTATTCCTTTCCAAATTTTGGTGTAAGCAGACGTGAAATTACCTTCTGTCCTCGAGTCATCTTCTTCCTCGCGTCGCTCTCGTGGGCGGTCTGTTGCTCGACACCTCTGCACGCGCGGCCGCATCCCGTGCTTCCGGCGCCAGGCGTCCCTACCCGCTACGGCCGGCCTGAGCTTCTCCTAGCGCTGCTGTGGCCAGGAGCCCGGCACCCTGCACGCCTAAGTGCCATAGCCGGCGCCTGGCGTCCCATGGGCGAACGCCGCAGCTTGTTGTCCGGCGGCCCTGCGTGCCCCCGCAGCCAAAGCTCCCGGTGTCTCCACGGCCGAAGCCACCGAGGCCAGGTCCCGAAAAGTCCGTATTCGCTCTCGCCCCTACTCCGCATTTCTCGCTGCCCTTGCACGCGCCTCCGCCATTGACCGCGCGCACCGACGAGCCCGCCCACGGCCGCCGTCCACACGCCTCCGCGGTTACCGCCCACGCGCATCGACGAGCCCGCCCACGCCTCCGGAGGCAGCTCGAGCGCAACGTCCGCACCACGTTCGACCATGGGACGGTGATGGCAACGGCGACAACCGAGGTCGACGTCCTGGAGGACAAGCGCAACTCCCTCGACTACACCATCGACGGCGTGCTTGGCTCCCTACGCATCGGGTGCATTGGGCTCGACATCGGCTGTGGGTCCGGGACGTTCGCAGCGCGGATCCGGGAGCGCGGCGTCACGGTGGTGACCACGTCCAAGAACTTGGACGGGTGCACTCCATGGCTCCATGCACGTGCTCCATTGACGGCGTGCTCAGCAGCTAGATCCCCGACGCCATGCTGGAGCGTCTACCAGGTGCTGTGCCGCGGTGGTGTGTTCCGGCCGACGCCATCGCGGACTACAACTGCCCGCCCTCTGTGACGACAAGCTTCCGGGGTCGTATGGGCAAGCTTCCGGAGGCAAGCTTCCGGTGACAAGCAGGGCAGCTTGCGGTACCGCGAGATCGCCGGCGCGCACCGCAAACTGACGGCCTGCATTCAGGGGCTCCGCAACTGCATCGCCGCCGACGAGGCATGCAACATCGACTACTACCTGCTGCTGGATGTGCGACGCAGGAGCACGCGTTCTGAACTGGAACGCTGGCCGTCGGCTCTGCCGCGGGAGCGTGCAGGGGCACTGGCCCGGTCACAGGCCACGGTGGCGCTGGGCGGAGTTCAGGCTGGCCTTAGTGGCTTTGCTTGCGGGGGCGCTGGGCGCTGGGCGCTAGGAGCTCCGGCTACGGGTGCACGCAGGGGCGTCGTGCAACATGCCGCGGCCCGGAACTTCACCCACGGAAACAACACGAGGAAGAAGATGACCCGAGGGCAAGAAAAGTCATTTCACATCACACGGGCCAGGCTGGCATGCCTATGTGTCCCGCCACGTATACAAAAATGGCTCAAAATTATGAAATCTGCTCAATCTAGTGGCAAATATATAAGAGTAATTCTAAGAGTGATGTATGAAGAGGTGCTATTCGTTATAATGACAAAAAAAAATTAAATATCCCATCTAGCCTAATCTCCCTCTTCTCATGCCCGCCGCAGTTCGCACCTGCACGCTTGCACGAGTTCACCAGGCCCCCGAGCTGCCCACCCACGGGATCCCTACCTCTGCCCGCCATCCCCCTCTCTCTGCCCCTCAGTTGGATCGTTTGCGGAATTGGCGGAGGGGCAGCCGGATATGTCGTCGTCGGTTGGGGGCGGCTGCACGGGCGGCGGAGGAGCGAACATCGCCAGCCTACTGGAGAAGGCCAAGAGCTGGACCAGCTGAAGAAGGACCAGGACGACATCATTGTCGAGATCAACAAGATTCACAAGAAGGTCCTCGCATGTAAGAGCATCTCCAAGAGACTCTCCATATTCTTTCTAATTGCTAGGAATAGATATTTTAGTGAAAAATTAACCTCCAATAGCTTTTCTAAATGGTCATCCAAATATAGCCATCTTATATTTCGGATTTTTCGCTAGCTAAAAATAAAATACGAGAATGGCTCTCTAGAGTGCACATGAGATATAGAAAAACTGTTGGAGACTGAAAAGATATAGAAAGCAATTTTTTATAAATGGCTCTCCAAGCGATGATTTAGAGAGTGATATTTAGAAAGGCTCTTGGAGATACTCTAAGCTACTCTCGAGCTGCTGTTAACCGCCACCCCGGGTTCTTGTTCCGCCTCTCAAGGCTGACTTATTCGTTCGTTGTTTGATCTGCTGCCTGGATTCGTAGGCTAATTACCCAATGAGTTTGGTAGCTTCATTGTCAGGTTAGGGCGGTCGAGAAGGAACTCTAGCTCTTGCTGTGTTTAATTACATTACTTTTGCCGGAATGTCCACTGGAAAAGCTTGTTAGGGAATGTTGTTGGAGAGTATGCACCTATGTGTGTAGCTCCTGGATTGCGTGTTGATTGAAGAACTCATAGGTTTGTGCATTGGCGTAAGGGTGGTTTTCCTCACTCCAGGACGCTGTAAAGAGGTCTTTTGTCTTTCAGTATTAGACATCCATTTTATTTTTTTGTACTTTTGTTGATTGGAAAGCCATTCGGCTTGCTTGTGAGCCATGTGGCAAAACATAAATGCAAATAGAACCAAATTAATGTGAGTCTTTTAACCGTGTACCATTATAAAAGTTTATAATTATCTACGAGCCATTAAAAAATTTGAACAGTCACAAATGCCACTGATCCAAACTTATTTGTCCTTCATGTCGTTCCATCGATATTCCGTTAGCATTTAACGGTTTGGCAGCCCTGACATATGGACCCAGTGTATCTAAATGTCCAGAATACCCCCTCACTCCAAATCCTATCCTTCACAAGTCCTCACCGCCCAGCGCCTCACGCTGCTCCGGGGCCGAGCTCGCCTCGCGTGCCTGCTGGCCACCGGGGACCGGCTGCGGCAGCTCCGCGCGCGCCGCCGCGAGGACGCCTGTGCCGCTTGGATGGAGGCGGGAGGTCAGTTAGTCAGGGGCGCGTCACCGACTGCGCGAGCTGCTCGACCTTGACGGCGTTCTCCGGCGGTGCCTGCACCGGCGGAGGTCCAGCCCGAGCGCGTCCGACACGTCCTCGGAGCTCCATCCAGCCCGCCGGAGCAGCATGAGGCCTAGTTGCGTCTAAGTTCACTGTGGGGGCCACCGCCTCCTCGCCGTCGAACACTCCGGAGGCATGCTACTACGACGGTGCCACTGAGGACGGCGGCGCCAGTGGGTCCAGAGGCTGGAAGCAGGGGTCGCGGGGTGAAGTGCTAGGATCGATGTGTGTACCTCTGTGACCGTAGGATCGGGTAAGCTCCTCTCCTTTTGGGCTTCTCTACTCGCCCTGGCTCAGTAGCACCGCAGCAACGTAGGACGCCGGTACCACGGCGTTGTAGGCGTCGTGGTGGCGATGCCGCGAAGTCCAGTGGCTCTGTGGAGACCTTGCAGAGGCGACGGTGTCGTCGGTGGGCTCATCCTGTCGCTGGCAGCACTCTTTAGGATCGGATTAGGGTTTCTCTGTAGGTGGGTGGTGGCTCCGTTCAACCTCGTGATCCGAGCCCTCACCCCCACCTTCCTTTTATGTGTGTTGTGCGACAGGGGCCCACCAACCGGATTAGGGTTGGGCTCCCCCGATCAGGGAGCAGAGATAAGGGCCCAATAGGCCGTTGGGCCTATTGGTGGAGATCAACTAACATTCTCCCCCTTGATCTCATTCCATCTTTCACTTTCATATCATTTACTTTTGTTCATTCCATTACAGATTAGCTCATAGAGCATGTCTCATCGTCATGGTCTATTGCCGATAGACTTAACAGCTACAACTCACTACTCTGTTCTGAAATAGATACTTATCTTTGGGCCTTCTTTTGTCCAGGAATTTTATAGGCTTTCCCTTAAACCCATGCTAGCTACATGTTCTCTGAACACCATGTCCTCTGAACAAGTTGGATGGTAAGCCTTTTGTAAGCGGATCCGCGAGCATCATTTCTGTTCTTATATGCTCAAGACTTATGACTTGATCCCGGACTTTATCTTTCACAACATAATACTCTATGTCAATGTGTTTGGCAGCACCACGTGACTTATGTTGTGAGCATACTGTACTGCCAGATTATAATCGCAGTATAACTTTAAGTGGTCTATAGATGTCGTCAACCACCTTCAAACCGGGTATGAACTTCTTTAGTCAGTTCACCTGCCCGTTGCCTCATAACACGCTACAAACTGTCATACATTGTGGACGATGTAGTGACAGTTTGCTTTGAGCTTTTCCATGAAATAGCTCCCCTTTGCGAGATGATAGAAAATCCACGTCTGGATATGCATTCACTCTCGCATAATCAGAATCTGAATATCCCACCATGTGGAGTGAATCAGATCTTCTATATGTCATCATGAGGCCTTTCGTTCCTTGTAAATAATGCAAGACTTTCTTTACTAATTTCAGTGTTCTATTCCAGAATTGCTCTGGAATCTGCCAAGTAAAACCCGGTAACAAATGCCAAGTCAGGACGCGTACATACTTGAGCATGTTGCAAGCTTCTGACAGCTGAAGCATATGGAACCACTTTTACTTTATCGATTGAGCTCATATTGGTTCCTGGGGCATTTAAAATCCCCATATCTATCGCCCTTGACTATAGGAGCAGGTGAGGGACTATATTTGTGCATACTGAATTTCTTTAAGATCTTTTCCATGTATGCCTTTTGTGACAGTCATTATACCCTTTTCTTCTATCTCGGTGAATCTCGATCCTTAGAACGAACGATGCTTCGCAAAGATCTTTCATATCAAGTTTTGAGGACAAAACTTCTCTGTCTCATGTAGTAGACTGACATCACTACTAGCAAGTAAGATATCATTCACATACAGGACAAGAAAGATAAACTTCCCATTCTTAAACTTTGCATAGACACAATTGTCCTCTACATTCTCTTTTAAAACCCAAAATTCTTTATTGACTGATCAAACTTCAAGTACCACTGTCTTGAAGCTTGCTTTAATCCATAAATGGATTTCTTTAGGTGGCATCCCATTTGTTCTTTTCCTTCCATGACAAAACCTTTCGGTTGTGCCATGTAAACATTTTCCTCCAAGTCTCCGTTGAGAAATGTTGTCTTTACATCCATCTGATGTAATTCTCAATCGTAATGTGCCACTAATGCCATTATGATTCTGAAGGAAACTATACATGAGACTAGAGAAAAGGTCTCATTGTAATCAATTCTTTCTCTTTGCATAAAGCCTTTTGCCACAAGTCACACTTTATATGTCTCTATATTCCCTTGAGAGTCATGTTTAGTCTTGTAGACCTATTTATAGCCTACTGTTTTGACTCCTTTAGTAATTGTTTCCAAATCCCAAACTTTATTGACATTCATTGATTTCATTTCATCTTCCATGGCCTCAAGCCACTTTGATGAATGATCACTTCTCATGGCTTCTTCAAATGAGGTGGGATCAACCTCCATTTGAAATTCCTTAGTGTTGTACACTTCATAATCAGCAGGAATAGTTGATTTTCTAACTTTTTGAGACCTTCTAGGGGCCTTCACTTTTGGCACATCTTCTGTTTGAGGCTGTTGTTGCTCCCCCTCATGTGTGGCAATAGGTTCTATATGATCCTAAAGAATAGGTTCCTCATCGTCATTCATTGTTGCCATAGGTGGGATAACAATAGGTGCTGGCACCACAGTATCTAGCACTGTCGGTACAGCTACAGTAGGTAGTGAGAAAAATGGCTTATGAATCATTGGAGTGGGCACTTATGCCCGCTTCACTTCAAGGTCAATTTCTCGAGCTACCATGCTCCCCCTCATCTTTTCATCCTCTAGAAAAACAACATGTCTTGTTTTCACAAACTTTGTGTGTCTCTCTAGACAGTAGAAACGAAAACCTTTTGACTTTTCTATGTAGCCAAACAAATAGCAACTTACTATTTTGGGATATAACTTCCTAATGTTTGGGTTAAATAATTTAGCCTCAGCAGGGCTCCCCCCACACACGCAAGTGGTTTAGTGAGGGTACACTTTCTGTCTACAACTCATACGGTGTTTTGGGCACTGATTTACTTGGTACTCTTTTGAGAATATGAATAGGGTTTTTAACGCCTCCATCCACAACCTCAACTGTAAGGTGGAGTAACTTATCATACTACCCACCATATCCATCAGGATGCGATTGGTTCTTTTAGCTACTCTATTCTGCTGAGGTTCACCCGGTATAGAATACTGGGCTACTATGCTATTCTTTTAGGGTATGTCGACCATAGTACTCCCCCATGGTCAGACCTGACTATCTTAATCTTTAATATCTTAAATTTATCCAATGCTTCTGTTCTTTCTTAGATTGGATAAATATAGCCATAATGGGAGTAATCATCTATGAATGTTATGAACGAATCATTACCATCCACACTCTTTACAGGAAACTGACCACAGATGTCTGTGTGAATAATCTATAGAATTCCTGCGCTTCGTTTGTCATCTTTTCTTAATTCTTTTTACATACTTTCCTTTTATGCATTCTCTGCATTGTTCTAAAACTGAGAGCTCTAATGGAGGAAGAATATCATTCTTAACTTGTCTTTCCATTCTTCCCCTCGAAATATGGCCTGAACGATAGTGCCATAATTTCAACAACGCATCGTGAGCTCTCTTATGCCACCATTTCTAGAGTAACACTCTGTCACTAGCTGCTTTATCAGCTGAGTAGCATATGTCTTTGAAGTGTTAGTGAACTGACTCTTTATTCTATCGAGGTACTCGGTGACCGTGTCATATTCTAGGATTAAGCCCACAATTGCAGGTTCAATCATGTTCTTTATCATAGCCAAACATTTCTTGTTGGCAGTGACCCACACTCTATGCTCAAAAGCCATAGGATATCTTTTGGGATTTAAAATCCCTTTCTTTAGTTGCCCAAGTGGCATTATTCTCTTTTGTCTCTCTCACCGGTGCCACAATCTCAGTAGAACACGGTGAGGTGACTACCCAGTCCACCTTAGACAAGATGAAAACCAGGTCAAAACTTTTCTTAACATAAAAATAACACCATTTGTATGCCTTGATTCCAACGTTGGTCAAAATTAAAACATACAACTATTCTTATACACTAATTCTACATCACCGTTGGGCAGAAATAGAATTAATGCATAAATCATTAACTTTTACAATTGTTCTTACACACTAATTCTACATCACCGTTGGGCAGAAATAGAATTAATGCATAAATCATTAACTTTTATAACTATTCTCATACACTAATTCTACATCACCGTTGGGCAGAAGTAGAATTAATGCATAAATCATTAAAATTATCAACTTTTCTTATACACTAATTCTACATCACCGTTGGGCAGAAGTAGAATTAATGCATAAATCATTAAAATTATGATATTATTATTAACAACGTTGGTCAGAAAATAACAACATCATAATCATGTCAAATCTCTTTTTCTCCAATTAAATACCACATTGGTTCAAAAATAACTGGAGAATCAACATTATCTTTAGCAGCGGAAAAAATCTCTTTTTCTCCAATTAAATACCACATTGGTTCAAAATAACTAGAGAATTAACAACTTTACTTTGGCTGTGGAAAAATTCTCTTTTTCTTGAATTTTACCCACAGGGAAAATTGCTTTTTTCCTATTTTCTTTAATCCATTAATCAATTTCCAGGAAATAAACATTTACTGGAAGAACTTTCTTTTTCTCTAGTTAAATAACACGTCGGTTCAAAATCACTGGAGAATACACTTTTCTTTAGCAGCGGAAAATATATACTCAATTTCTTGAATTTTACCCACAGGGAAAAAATATCTTTTCTATATTTTCTTTTGAGCCAATTTGCATTTTTAATTTTCTAGGAAATAAAACCTTTACTGGAAAATAAAAAACGAAAGAAAAATGACTCAAATTGATCACTGTACTTTTGGCCCGGCCAGCAAAACCAGCCCGACCCAGCTATTCTCCGCGCGCGCTGTTGCACCCAGGCCGCAACCTGGGCCTGGGCCGGCAAAGCCGCGCCGGTGCGCTCGCCCGCCTAGGCCACGGTCGGCCCGATCATTTGTAGCCGTTCGATCTGATCGACGGCTCGCCCGCACGTTTCAGGAGGTCAAAAGTCGCCGTGGCCGGGTTCCTCAGAAACCCTAGTTCATTTTCCTCGCCGCCCTCTCTCTCTTCGTTCGCTCTCTATCGCCGTTCGTTTCTCAGCGCAGCGCAAGACCGAGAGGACAGCGAGCGAGAGCGAGCAAGGCGAGCCAAGCGGTGGAGCGTCCATGGCATCGTCGCCGGCCCCCTCGCTGGCGCGCGTGCTCCCCAACGGGTGAGCACGCCGCCGTCGAGCGGCCTAGCCGCGGCGCCCCCTTGGCCGAGCCCGGAGAGCCAGCTCCCCGGCTCGGCTTCTTCTACCGCGCCGGCGAAGGGACATCCGACGCGCGGCGAGGTAGACTTTCTTCCTTTTCTTTTCGAGTTCATCCGAATGGGAAACTAGGGTTAGGGTTCAGGTTATGACCCTTCTTTTTCTCTTCTTCCCCAATCGGATCTAGGGTTCCTTTCTTTTTCCCCTTCGGATTTGAGCGGGTCTAGACCGAACCCCTCTTTCTTTGTTTTTCTTTTGGTGCTCGGATTGAACCGATTTGGATTTCTTTTCTTTTCGGGTTTGATTCCGATTGGGATGAGGGGGTTAGGGTTTCATTTTCTTTTGATTTCTTTTCCTTTTCGGAGTTCATTCGAATCTCTTCCCTTCTTCCCCTTTTTCTTTCTCTGATTTGGACTGATCTCTGTTTTCCGAACCGAAGGTGGGGATTAGGGTTAGGGTTAGGGTTCGTGTGCCGACCCTTGTTCTTTTCTTTCTTCTTTTACCCGGTTAGGGTTAGGGTTAGGGTTTGGGATGGCCACTGTTTTTCTTTTTCCCTGATTTGATTTCTTCACGGGTATGATGTTCGGTTTCCGGATGAAACCATGTAATCATCTCTGTCCCAAAACCCGATCTAGGGTTTGGTTGTATCTGTTCTTCACTTTTCCCAAACCCGAGCTAGGGTTAGGGTTAGAGTTTCATTCATCCAAATCAAAAACTTTTCTCAGATCCGAAAGGATCGAAGTTAGGGTTCAACCGAACCCTTTGTCGGCCGAAGCCCCTTTCTACTTTCTAAAACCGCACTGGATTTCTAATCATCTTTTCCCCCCGCGCGGTGGCGGTGGTTTTTCTTTCTTCTTTTACCCGGTTAGGGTTAGGATTACACAGAGGCAACCGGCTCTGATATCATTGTTAGGATCGATGTGTGTACCTCTGTGACCGTAGGATCGGGTAAGCTCCTCTCCTTTTGGGCTTCTCTACTCGCCCTGGCTCAGTAGCACCGCAGCAACGTAGAACGCCGGTACTGCGGCGTTGTAGGCGTCGTGGTGGCGATGCCGTGAAGTCCAATGGCTCTATGGAGACCTTGCAGAGGCGACGGTGTCGTCGGTGGGCTCATCCCGTCGCTGGCAGCACTCTTTAGGATCGGATTAGGGTTTCTCTGTAGGTGGGTGGCGGCTCCGTTCAACCTCGTGATCCGAGCCCTCACCCCCACCTTCCTTTTATGTGTGCTGTACGACAGGGGCCCACCAACCGGATTAGGGTTGGGCTCCCCCAATCAGGGAGCAGAGATAAGGGCCCAATAGGCCGTTGGGCCTATTGGTAGAGATCAACTAACATGAAGAAGTGGAGGACGTCAAAGCCGCAGCAGAGGACGCGGACGTCGAGGCCGCGCAAGCCATCTCCCTCTCGCTCCCCACGCTGCCCACCCATCACCATGCCAAACCTCCACCCTCGCCGATCCACGACGCCCACGCCCCGCCGCCTCACCTCCTCCTTAGAGCCAGCTCGCTCCCCGAGGCACCGTGGGGCGTGGCTCCTTCTGCGATGGGTGGCTCCTGGTCTCTCCCACGGCAGTGCGCGGATCTGCTCGACGGGGATGATGGCACCTAGCGCGTCTCCGCTGCGTGCTGCATTGCGCCTTGGCCATTGCGGGGCATGCGCGGGACCAGCGCGTCACGGGCACGCTCGCCGAACTCCGCGTGCCTAGGGTGCCTCCCGCAGCGAGAACGCGGACGTGGGCGCGGCCAGGCAGGTGCTCGAGACGGAGGACGCGTCGGCCGTCGCGTGGAACGCCGTCGTCGCCTGCTGTGCGTGGCTCAGCCTCGTTGACGACGCACTGGACCACGCGGAGCGCATGGCGATGTCGGGCCGGCTCGAACCCAGCCTCGCGACATGGAACGCTGTGCTGTCCGGCTGCGCGCGACCGGGAAGCATTCGGCTTTGTTCGGAGCATGCTAGAGCGAGGGATGTGGCCGGACTCCAGCTCCATGTCGAGCCTACTCAAGTGTGTGGCCAGCTTGGGGCTGCTTGCCCATGACATGGAAGCCAATTGCTTGTTCCTCAGGCATCAAGCTCGAGCCGGACGTGTACACTGGGACAGCGTTCGCTGACATGTACGCCAAGTGCGGCCGCCTCGAATGCGCCCAAAAGGTGTTCGACACTCTGGAACGAATCTTGATTTTTTAAATATTAGTTTGGTTTAGTATTATTTTTGTTTTGATTTTAGTCTTGGGTACCGGCTAGAACGAAAATATTGCCTTCGGAATAGATTGTTGTTTAATATAAGAGTAACAAGATTTTCAAATCTGTGATGTTCACAAATAAAAACTATTGCAAATAATTTTAATACCAATTAAATTAATATGGTGAGAAAGATCAACGCCAATCAGTTTGGTGTCAAAACACTTAAGCCCCGTTCGCTGGTCTGAGTCTTGGCTGAAACTGGCTGGAAAACACTGTTCTGGCTGAATTATTGTGAGAGAAAAATACTGTTCCGGCTAAAAAAACAAGCCGAACAAGCCGAATATGGGGTAAGCCGAATAGCGCCTTAGCTAGGGAGTGGCACAAGAAAAAACAGAACCTCATCGCCCTTCTCTAGTCTAAGGGCATTTAAGTCTTTTTACAGCTCCATTTGTCACCGTTGGCACCTAATGTTAACGGAATAGCGTGGACGACAAAAAGAATTTCGGTCGATGGCATCTGGATGCGCTCGAATTTTTTAGTGACCTCTAGGTAACGGCTATCTTTTATAATGGCACAGATAAAACCCTCAATTAATGTGCCATGTAGGCAAAAATAAAGACGACGTTAGTTTTTTTTTTGGACATGTGTGATAGAACCAAATTAAAGTGCTTTATGGACACGCTACAACAAGTGCGTTTTTTATGGCACAACCCTAAATATTGCAGGCGCACTAGCTGTAGTTGAAGATGAGGGGAAGGCATGGTCGTTGGCAGGGACTCGAGGTTTATCCCTCCTAACTGCCATTGCTCCGAGTGGTTAGCGCCCTGTCTTATGGTCAATTGGTCGTCGGTAGTTTCTTTCACAGCCACAAGTATTCCTAAGGCAGCAGCAGAGTGTTTTTTGTTTTTGTTTTTGCTTTGTATGGGCACTTGTCCTTTTTTTGTTTTCTTAATATAATGATGTACAACTCTCATGTGTTTTTAAGAATTTTTTTTTCTGGACGGTGGTGGATTAGGAATCTTTAGAATATTTTCATTTTATGTTAGGGTGTGTTTAGTTCGTGAAATGAAAATTTTTAGATGTTACATCGATGTGTTGGAAGGATGTCGGGAGGGGTTTTTTATACTAATAAAAAAATAAATTACAGAACCCATCAGGAAACTGCGAGACGAATCTAATGATACTAATTAATCGGTCATTAGCACATGAGGTTACTGTAGCACTTAAGGCTTTTCATGGACTAATTAGGCTTAAAAGATTCATCTCGTGATTTTGTCGAGAACTGTGCAATTAGTTTTTTTCGTCTATATTTAGTACTCTATGCATGTGCCGTAAGATTCGATGTGACACTTTAGGATGAAAATTTTTTAAAACTAATCAGGGCCTTGAATTAGGCAAGTACATTACTGCTGCACCCCGCGAGCCTGGTTTGGCACCGTGCGGGCAACCAAACGCCTCCTCTGGCCCTCTATCTCCTTGCCCGAAAAAAAAAAAAAAAAAAAAAAAAAAATCTCCTTCCCTGCGAAGCCATGGCGGATGCCCCGGCGATGCCCTCATCACCACCGGCGTCCGCTGGCAACGGCGATCCATCCTCGCCTTCCGTACGCGTCCCTCGTGTGCTCCCCTCCACAATGCTCCTGGACACCCCGCCTCCTTCCAGCGGTAGGGCGCGGGGCCCGCGTGGCGGGAGGGCGGCTGCGGCGTCGGGGAGCGGCGGGCGAGGCGGCGGCAGGGGGAGCAAGTCCGCTTTGCCGGCTGCGACTTCATACGGTACAGATGGGAGGAGGACGGACCGGCTCGTCGAGGCGGTTAGGAAGGTGCCGACGCCGACAGACGTGGACGCGAGACTGGATTCCGCCGACATTCTGCAGCTGGCGTTGGCGAAGGGGCCTATGTTCGAGTGGCTGAGCTACTGGCCGGAGAAGGGGTTCCACAAGGAAGATCACCCCTACTGACGCACGGTGCGTTTCCTCTGCTAGGTACGACAAAATCGTTGATGGCTTCGTGGGGGATTGCGAAGGCAGCAACTTTTACTCTGCGTTGCTAGTTCAGTAGTAGCTATCATATTTACCTAATAATTGCTTCAGTCCAGGCCTCCAGGGAGGAGAATGTGTCACTAAATTATAGTCCTGATTAGTAGTGTTTGCACCTATGTAATGGGAGGGAAAATGCGCAGCTACAACTACTCTCCAAGCCCAGCATTCGCAATTTGACTTGTTTGACGAACGGATCCTAAGTATTGTATGAACTGTGTAATGAGATGGGCGGAACTTGAGTCCTAATCTTTGCCATCTTCACATCTACAGAACTGCAGGATGCTAAACTGGCTAAATGAACAGTGCTCCTGTACTACCTTTTGATTGATGTGGTTGAGCTAACCTTAAGAGCTTACTGAATTCATATTTCGATTGACTATTTAACCTTTTAGATGCTAATCCTGTTACTCCATTTGGTGTGATTATGTTGTTGACAATAGATGCTTCCATGCTTCTGGTTAAAATTCATAGTTGTTACCCTTGATTTTGGTTTCCTGTTTTTCTTGATACTACAAGTTTTGCCTGCGGGTACTATCTGACTAAATATGACAAGACTATTACAATCTATAGACGTTGGATTAGATTTCAACGGTAGATATTCAATGGCCTAACTAACCAGCGGGACCCATTTCCGGAAAATACCAGCACTGTCTCAAGCTTACAATGGAACACAGAAGTTTATGAAATCAAATCTGTATATCAAAGCTGTAAAAGGTACTCCCTCCATTCCAAATTATAAGACGTTTTGGCTCTATGAATCTAAAAAAGTCAAAACGTCTTATAATTTGGAATGGAGGGAGTATAACATTATTTTGAGAGCTCTCCCAGGCCAAGTATACTCACACCAGAATACTTAACTAGATTCTTGTTACGTGCTTATGCTCCATTTTGTATCTGAGGCACCTGTACACAGCCTACCTAATCTTTATTAAATACAAATCATTTACAAGTTCGATACCATTTAACAAGATCACACTATACTCTCAAGCATTTAATTGACCACTCAGTTATGACAAACCAGCAGGCAGTAGGGATGTTCTTGCCATCCAAACTCATGTTTGATTGAATTTGGGTTTCTCTGCAATCTATCACTTTGTCTGCTGTGTAGATGCCTGAAGAAATCCATCACGGATCTGACTTGCAATATCTGCAACAGCACCAGGACCATGTGGGAGGAAAACTGCAGAAGATTTCTTTGCTGCACCAATTTCTTTCATGGTGTCAAAATACTCAGTGATCAGAACTAAATCCATGACATCCTTAGCTGAAGTCCCATTCACGTTGCCACTAAAGCCAAGTACACTATCTCTTAGCTGGTTAGCCCATCAACTATGGCTTGTCGCTGCCGTGCAATGCCTAGACCAGACAGATACTTGGCTTCAGCCTCACCCTCAGTCCTTTTAATCTGAATGATTTTCTCTGCCTCTGCCTTCTCATTTGCCGCAACGCGCAGTCTTGCAGCTGAACAAAAGGTAAAATAAATAAATGGTTAGTGGTAAACATCAAACTGCAGTATATTATCGGGATATCTATGTGTGATTAATTCATCGCTCATTACAAACCAATCTGAAGATTTTAGATGGATGATCAATTGCTGTAAGTCCTCAAGTTCTAGCAGCTCTTCATGTTAAATTATACTTCCTTTGTTTGAAAATATAAGTGCGTGTTGATTTGGCACAATCTCCAAATTTTCTCATCGACCACTGATTTCTCTTTGAGTATAATAATGTCTATTGCAACAAAATTATGATCATTTGAATGTACTTTCAAATGCCAATCCAATGATGCCATTGTTTATTTATCATAGTGTTTAAATATTGTTAGAGCAATAGTTGGTCGAATATGACAAGGTTTGAATGTTGGAACGGATGCATGCCTTATAAAAAGAGACTGAGAGAATACTACGTGTGAATGCAAATTTTCTAGAGTTATATGCAAATTGTATATGAGTTCATACATCATAGCCCAAAAGCAAGATTCACCAATGTAGATGGACATTTACCAGCATTGATTTCATTCATAGCTCTTTTAACCTTTTCATCTGGTTCGATATCAACAATGAGTGTTTGCACAATCTCATAACCATAAGTAAACGTTGCCTTTTCAAGTTCCTCCTCCACAGCCTTTGCTATTTCATTCTTTTGCTTGCAAGTATCATCCAGTTCTAGTTTGGGAACAGTTGCCCTTATAACTGTGAAAAAAGAGAGCATGTAAAAATCAATAGGATATGCCATGTTATTATATTATGAAACATCTGTGGATATTTAGGTACATATTTTGTATACGTCCTTATCAAAAACCTCCTCTATAGCAGTATCAAAACTAATTATTATCTGGACTCTTAGAACCTCCAGAAATTGACTACTACTCCCCTGTTCCCTGTTCCAGAATAGGTGCCCTGTGTTAAGGAATCTGGTTCAAAAAAAATCATTGGTGGAATAAAAAAAGTTTGTTTATTAGACCTTTTCCATCCTACAAATACTTTGAAAAATGTGAAGTGTGGTTGAAATGGGTCACTTTGTTGTGGACATCGACATAATTTTCAAAACATAATTTAGACTAGTATTTTTTGCTGTGTGTATTTTATAAATCATAGTAAAGATGTACCTTTTTGAAAGTATTTTCAAGAGGAATCTAATAGTACCATTTTAGTTTCCAAACTCAACTCTAAGTTACTTGTAATCAAAGTTTCGATGGTTTACTGCATGCAACCCTAAACATATCACTTCTTTCTGACCAATGGAAGTATTTCATGTGGGTAAATGGTCCAATTCTGTTGATTTACTACTTTTATTTGTACCTCCACGCATAGAGCAGTTTGGACAACCATTCGAAACGTCAAGAATTTAGTATAAGTAGGTTTTACCATCAAATACGTATGATTGAATTTGAGCTTTTGGGTTGCTCAGCTTGTAATATACTAATATGCATCACTTGCTTTGTCTTCCATTGCCCGGTATTGAATGGATGCAACAACAGTAACGAAAAACATTATCCTGCGACAGGATGCATAAATAAATATAAGAGTCCAAAGACATTATTAGATAAGTTGAGCAAATCATCTTTAGAATCCTTCCTGCAAACAGGCGGTAAAAACTAATCTTTATCTTAACAAATACTCCTTCCCTTCCAAATTATAAGATGTTTTGACTTTTCTAGATACATTGCTTTTACCGTGTATTTAAACATAATATGTATCTAAGTGCATAGCAAAAATTATGAATCTAGAAAAGCTAAAATGTCTTATAATTTAGAACGAATGGAGTACTATCTACGATGAACATGAAGCTCAATCTTGCATGTGACAAGTCAGAAGTGAGATGTGAAAACCTTTGTCTTTGTCTCACAACGGACATCAAGCTGCCTAAAGCCTCAGCGTGAGCTGACCTTTGACGTGTTTTCCAATGATCCATGGCACAAAATGGCATCCAGGATCAAGTACATCCTCAAACTTCCCAAATCTCTCTTTGATTCATACTTTTGACTGGTCCACCTGTACAAAGCATAAGAACCTGCCGATTGCTGCGACTAGTTTCCCCATTCCAGTCTCTGCCTTGAAGCAGTGAGGATATGAATCAATCTCATCAATAGCACTATTATTATAGAACTTAATACTGCCAATCACTATTTTTTTCAGTTATTAATTTTGTGTGAACTGTACAACCAAACTGAGTGTACCACAAGAGTTAAACCTAGGGCCAAGGTGTTTAGCAAACATTTTTTTCTGAATGTTGAAATCTGTTGGTATGTCTATAAACTTTTCACTAAATGAAGAGAATTTTGCAAAGTGCAGGATCCTGCTTTATAAAAACATCAGAATAGTTGAGGAGAATGAGAATAACTGACCTACATTACCCTCTCCTGTCTTTGGGCACCAGGCTGCTGAATGAGTTACTGTTAAGATGGTTGAATGGTCGACAAAGATATGCAATGATTGAATTCTGTCTATGAGCTATCATGGACAATGGGGGCATTGAGATTCTATACTTGAGTTCTCTGCATTGCAAATGAATAAATGTTATATTCAGGTCAACATCTGCCTTTGCTCTATCATTCCCAGGTCTGACCCGTTTGTCCACAGCCCAAGGAGAAACTTCTTAGAGGAAGTACTTTGATTATGGTTGGACATGTTTAAGAAACTGCCGTCCATACAATGGCAGTACAGTCAGCTTCCTGATCAAACATCCATTTCGTTTTCCTTTACACATACACTCGTTTTATAAAGAACTTTTATTTGGACTCATAATCACAGGATAACAAACAATGGGATGAATCCCCGTGTTGTTTATATACATGTACAAAACAATAGCCAATACGTATTTAAAAAAGGAGGAGCAAACTTGTTGAACCAACAAATCAACAGACCTAGTCTACAAACCCAACACAAGTTATGTACGACACCGACCATGCATTGGTGGCGTAATCTAGCTCCTCTTGGAGATTTTAGGAGCAGCACAGTACACTTGTCTCCCTGCTTCGGCAGCATCCTTGATTCCCTGAAGCTGATTAGCTATGTCCTCTAAGAGTTGCAACTGTAATGACTGCCTCCTTTCATTTGCTGCGTGCCTTATCTTGTCCTGTGCACCTTTAATGGCATTCAGACTTTTCCCAAGGAGATCATCTGCAGCAGCTCGAGTCTGTAATCTCTCTGCTTGCATTGTTGCCTCTGAGAAGCTTCGGCCAATCAGGCCCTTGACTTCTGTTGAGAAGCGTATGTCATCGACCACGTGCACATCATAGACATTGGCATCATTCTTACTTTCTGTCTGGTCATTGACAATCTTGTCTATACCCGGACACTCGACTTCCTGAAATGCATGAGCTGCCTGTTCCTTGGTACAAGTATCCTTGGTCCAGGTAGATTCCATACCTGGTGCAGCATCAACATGGAAATCGCCACCTTGATCCAAATCTTGGCTCCGGGCGGACAGGGGGAGGATTTCCACTGTCTCTGCTCCATCATCCTCATCCTCATCCTCAAAGCTATCTAGCTTCAGCCTTGATTGAGGCGTGGGAACTTTGGCCGGCGTCTGAACAGAAACACTATCATCGCTTCCCACATTGATTCGACCCGCAGCAAGAGGCGGCACCATTGGTTGCTCACGCAGTGATGGCGTCTTGAAGCTGAACCCAGAAGAATCATTCCCAAAATGTTGCATCCGATTCGCATCGACCGATTTGGACGAGCTGGGCTCTCCTTCGGACATGAGGAAACTATGCGGCGTGACCATCTCCTGCTCGTCATCCTCCTCCTCGTCATCCTCGGCAGCGCCAAGCCCGAGCAGGCGTCGGTAGGCGTCCACCTCCTTGCGCAGCGCGCGCGCCTCGCGCTCCCGCACGAGCACGATGTCCCGGAGCTCCTCGACCTCGTCCTCGTAGAAGGCACAGCGCTCGTCAGCGGTGCGGCGCTGCTGTCGCGCCTCGATCTCGAGCGCCGACTTCTCCTTCTGCAGGCGCAGGATCATGGACATGGCCTCCTCGGTCGCCGACGCCGAGGCGCTGCGCTCTTTCTCGAGCTCCCGCTGCAGCTCGGCGCGCGCCTCCTCGCGGCGACAAAGATCCGTTTCCTCCTTCCACGCGTCGACAGCCGCCTGCTCCTCCCCCTCTTCCTCCGCCCCCTCCTGACGGTGGTCCTCGCCATCGGTGGGGCCGGCGAAGGGGAAGCGGGCGCGTAGGGCGGCGTGGAGGGACCCGACGGCGCGGGATGGGTAGCACGCCAGGAAGGCGAGGAGACAGGGCAGGTGCGGGCGCGCGCAGGTGCAGGGGAGCGGGAGGCCGAGCAACGAGAGGAGGCGCGCGGCGACGGCGGCGAGCGCGGCGAGGCAGAGGCAGGCCCAGGCGAGCGTGAGGTCGAGAAACGCCCCCGCCAGGGAGCGCGCCGTCCAGTGGGCGCGCACGGCCGCGGCGCCCGGGCACGGCGTCGTCATCGCATACTTGCAATCACAAGCTGAATCTGGCTGGATTATTCCTATTCGGGTGGCCGGTGGTGCGAGGGGAGGAGACGTGCGGTGCGGGGGATCTGAAGGAAAGCGGTGGGATTGTCTTCTTCTTTTGTTTTTTTTTCTCTTTTTCTCGTGAATTGGGAGAGGACAGAGGCGGCACGTCTGCGTGCCTCGGTGGCTCGGAATACAGTGTTTTGTAGATTTTCTCCATCAATTTTTTTCTCTCTACTAGCACAGTATGTCCGTACGACACACACATGGCGATACAACTATTTCAAATACAATAAAAATATTAATTAAATTCTTAATACATCAATTCATATATATCATCAATAATTTCTTTAAATACAAAAATACGATAATGAATTATTCATTGGATCTATAGAACGTTAAAGATATGTTTTTTAAAAAAAGAGTTGCTTTAGATATTGAGACATATTGTACGTTCATGCAGACGAGTTTAACAATAATATTCTGATCCAGACACATAAGTCAGGATTGTATTATCCAGATCTTGAACTGGTTGCTATATCCAGGGCCACTGGCTTATTGGACCATAGTAATAATAATAATAACAAGGCTGATACGCCACTATTTCAGAATTTGTTTGAACCGTACAGCTCAAGCAACAAAAAAGAAATATAGTATCTTTCAAAATCCTCAGAATATCTTCCAACTAGCCCAATAGGAACATCAAAGAGACTATGATACCAGAACAACAAAACCATATTCTCCCAGGCAAACAAAGGCTGACAACATTCAGTGCACTGAAGTCATGTTTAAGGCATATATAATATAAAATTGCCACTCTTTTACACCTAAAAGTACATACAGTGGGTACAACATCAAACAAATCATAGAGGCTTTAGTGCAAGTGTTGTAATTACTAATCCAATCCATCTGTACTGAAGGGGCAGAGCTCCTATCATCCATTCCAAAAAATTAGACGTTACTGAAAAGACTTGTGGTACCTATTGTCTTCAAGACACTTAAATATGCTCTTTTGTTTCTCCACTGTTAAAAAGTAGGTTACTGGGCTTGTGCAATAAGCTCAGCAAGAGGCAGCTGTCAGAAAATAGAATGCAGGTGCATGCTAGTTGCTAGCTTAGGTAGCCAGACACATGGTTACTTCTCTTCATTGTCTGAATCAGACTCTGCAAAAAGAGGTTTCGGCTGGGTTTGAGAATAAGCTGGCGCAATAAACTTTGGGTCTTTCTCTGCAGCATCAGCATACTTCAAAATCGCTTCTCTTGGATCTTCATTCATCCAGGTCTCCTTAATTAAACCACCTTCCTGTAACATGCAGAAAGGGGGCAAATATATGGGGTAAGTAATCAGTTGACCCCAAATGGTATCAGTGGGACATGCAGAAAACCTAAAACAACCCCAATTACAACATATATACATACAAAACACATGGAGATATTAAGTATGTGCACTACCTTCAAGAGGTACTGTGTCAGCAAACTGCCTTTTGTAGTACCCACTCTTCCACCATAACCTGGACCATTAACAGGTGCTTCTGGCTTGTGTGATTTGAGCGGGTCTTTCAGTATCTTCTCTCTTTGACGTTTACGACTTGGTTGATCTCTGAAAAGTGGCAATGCATGTGGATTGTGTATGACAGGTTGCACCTCAAAATCATCAACAGACTTTTTCCTTGGTGCTCGTCCAACACATACAAGAGCTCCCCTTTGACTAATAGAAGGATCATACAGGATATGAGTCCCGCCTTCTTTCTTGTCTCCAACTGTTGCAAACACCTAAAGGTAAAACAAAGAAGTTCAATAATATCCTTTAAAATGGCAGTGCTCATTTCTTGAAATTCATTAGTAAGAGAAAAAAAAAACCTGGTTGATTCTTGGATGCCAGAGGCACCTTATCACACTGTACTGTGGTGAAATTCCCACCCTTGATACAAGCTCAAGTTTCTTTCTATCAAAGAAACAAAGTAATCCCCCATTGTCACCATCTTTTTCAATAGAAGTTCCTGTAAAAATAAGCTGCTCATCTGGGCTAAAGGCTGCATTTGTCTCAGCATAGTGATTTGGCAGATCTTCAAATACTTTCAAAGGAGTTTTCATTCTTCTCAAATCCCATATCTGCATTCACCAATGCAACATCCCAATTAGATACCTTGGAATAATAAGAAAAAAAAGGAAATGCATACAACCTGACACTGACAATACAGGGACTAGCACAACCAGTGTTATTGGCTTATTGCGTAGATCTAGTGTGAGTCTAATATCTTACTTTGAAGTTTGAACTAGCATACAGTCGATTTGTACAGTCTGGTTGTATGTATAGCAGGGTTCTAAAGGAAGAACACATCAATGCCACATTACTATAAATCACATATTTGCATAGCTACAGTACATCAGGTACATCAGAACAGCCCAAAAATATCTAACACGACCAGTCAATCCACAAAGTTGCAAGTTCAATAATAGCCATAAATATGTGACCTCCCCTCACATCCATAAGGACATAATCAAGTTGAAAAGTTAATCTAAAGTTTTGAAATTTGTAATCCTCAAAGCTCAGGTAAATTACCTTAAGAGTACTATCCATACTTCTTGACAGAATAATCTGTCCATCTGTTGAAAACTTAACCCCAGTAATATCCTCTGTGTGTGTTTTCTCAACATGGATATCTGGTCTGCTACCCCATCCAGCTTTTATGGTCCAGACCTATGAGGGATACAGTATGCAGGTCAGTGAGCATTACAAGAAACAATTTGACTGAGTATAAAGTGATAAAGGAACACAAGAATTCTACATAAAATATATACCTGTATAGAACCATCTCCTATGCCACCCACAATTCGTTTTCCTTCATGGTCCCATGCACATGATGTAACAGGAATCCGCATTGGTCTTACCAGCTTAGGTTTGATGACCTATTCATAAAGTAATTAACAGATTCAGACAGCCACAGTTCAAATGATGAAAATTTTGATTATTTGAAATAGCAAATGAAGAATTTCGAGGTACTAAAATGAACCAATAACAGTGCCTTCCAAGGGTCTCCTGATATTATTTTAGAAAAACAATTCGTTAATGTCTGGCAAATAGAAATAATAGATCAAAATACCTGCTTCTGACTTTTAAAGTCAGACACATCCCAGAGACGTATGGAGCCATCTTCAGATGATGTCAGAATGGTCTCTTTTGACTTTGGATTCCACTCACCACCTGTAAGCCCAGAGATGTGACCTTTTGTATTCTTCAGATCACGAATATACATATCACCCTTAACAAACTCGCCTAGTGTAAGCCCATCCCTGTCATAAATCTGATTTAAAGCATACTTGTCAATAACAAGTTTTCAGCTCTACTGGTGAAGTATTGGGAAATACGAAAGGTTACAAGAGAAGAATACCTTGGCCTGAGCTGAACCAGTAACACATAAGAATCGATCAGACGTTGGACTCCAACTTAGGCTACGAACTTGATGGCCCTCAAAGGGTTCCAATTGTCTGAATGACTGAAGCTTTGAATTCATACCCTGGAAGTCGTACATACGCACTGTATAATCATAGCTACCAGAGAGCACTCTGGATCCTGTATGGTCAACAGCAAGGGCAGAGACAACCTGGCAGAAATAGTATTATTATTAACCAGTAAAATGCATGTATTAGAAACTGTAGCATTACGATTTGAATGACTAGCAAGTTAGCAATCTCATGAAATCTGTTTCTTGAACTATACCATTGACTAGCCTGTGAGATATCAATTTCAATTAGAACACCACAATTGACATCTTGCTGAACTTTTCATAAGCATTGAATGTTCAAAAACCAGCTTTACCATCAATCACACTAATTCTAAAATCTAATTCAAGATAAAACAAAAGCTGATATTCATTTGCAATTTCATTATATGTTTCAAACAGGTTTTAACAATCGAACCTACCAGTAATCCATCTACCTTCTCTGGGGAGTATCCTAATACTAAAAATAAAACCGTAATCAGCTAACAGCATGGGAACTTTGGTCCTTTTTTTTTCTTCTAAAACCAACTAATTCAGCTAAATTGTCTCAGAAAAAGAACAATTCGTCCAAATGGCGCCTAAAGCAATCAAGCCAAGCTAGATAGAAGCAGTGGCGGATGTAGTATAGGTGCATGGGGGTACAGCTGTACCCCCAAAAATTCTGTAGAAACACTAAGTATATGTACCTATAATATTTAATTATGTAAAACATTATCAAATAACAAATTCTTGAGCTCAAGTACTCATCTAAGATGATGGACTATAGCTCTTTCTTCTAAAGCCTGGGAATCCAAAGTTAACCTTGTGCACAAACACAAGTATAAGATAAATACAAACGAGTTTTGCTAAAAAAAGATAAATATGAAAACGAATTAATTGGACAGTTTATTTTTTTTTGGAAAAGTTGACTCTTTTTCCTTCCAAACCATCATTATAGTTTTAATTCGTGAAGTTTGAGTCTTGATTTTGTTTGATAATCAGACAATTTTTGGAAAGAAAAGTCATCTGTAGATTACTCGACAAATAAATAATTTTACTTTTGTAGAACATTGTGGTATTAACAGAAACAATGATCTAGCATTTTTAATATATTACTCTATATACAAAGCACAAAAGATTTCTTGGTCTACCCTGAGTCAGCAAGAAACTAATATGCTTATGAAGACCTTGGCAATGACTATATCTGTATACTCCTAGATGAATGTTGGTTAATTGTATCCTTAGAGCATCGATCTCCAATAGTCTTTGTAAAATTTACACTCTAAATCATCATTTGGAGAGTTATTTTATGAAAAACGCTTTCTATATCTCTGTACACTCCGCCAGCTTTTCTATAAATCATATGAAAGATATACAGTCTTTTGGAGTTGCTCTTAGTGAACTGCATCACTTAGATCGTTTATATCTTTAGTGAATTGTGTCACTTAGGTCCATACCCCCATGACTGAAATCCTGGATCCGCCACTGGATAGAAGGCCACATCAGTACAACAAAACCAAATGAAGGAGGAGAGCTGGAGCTCGTCGCTCGTACCTTAGTGTGCCCCCGCAGAACAATTTCGTTGCTGAGAGGGATCCGATTGAATCCACCCTCGCCATCATCCTCCATCTCCTCCTCGTCGTCCTCACCATCATCATCATCGACGTCTTCATCATCCGCTGGCGGCGGCCTAGGCGGCCCAATCATGCCGTCGCCATCGTCGTCGTCCCCCTCGCCGCGAGCTGAGGGCGGCGGTGGCCGAGGCGGCCCGATCATAACACCGCCGCCGTCCTCGTCGTCGTCCTCCCCCGCGGACGCCGGCGGCGGCCGAGGGGGACCAATCATAGCGGCTGAATCGTCGTCCGCGGCGGTAGAGGCGGAGGGCTTGGGGTTACTAGGGTTTTGAGGCTTGCGAAGGGTGGAGGAGTGGGCGGAGGAGGCCGCAGAACCGGGCCGAGCGGGCGCCTTGCCGAAAGAGAGCGGGAAGAAGGTCCGCATAGCCTCCTCGTCCATCTCGGCCCCGTCAGCCATGGGCACACGCTCGCCGCCGGCGAGGTCAGGTCGTGAATGCGTGTGCGCTGCGCGAGGTTGCCAGCTCAGGAGAGATACGGGTTCTTGTCTTGCAAAGCCGGTTGAGCGAGTCGGTACCTGCACAAAGGTTTCAACATGCTCTTCCTCGTTAAGACCTGTTTGCTGTGGGGACTGTTTTCTATTTTTAATTCTATAAAGAAAATGTTCATGTCCGAGAAATAAATCAATTATTATTTTAGACTTTATAGGCCATGTTCGTTTCGCTAATAAGCCATGACTGAAAATACTGTTGACTGATTTGTTGTGAGAAAAAAATATTATTCTTTAGCTGAAAAAGTACGGCTTATAAGCCAAGCGAACATATTTTCATCCATGTTTTAATGCCACCGCTGAAAGGTCCTTGTTTGGTTTTGGTAATTGAGTGACAACTTAGGTGGACTAATTGTGTTTATGTGAGATACACAGGTGATTAGTCCACAGGTACATGTGTATGAGCAACATATGCCATGAAGGTGAAAATAGCTTGGAGATGTTGCAAAGCTCACACATGTGATGATGAAGGAGCTTAAATACACATGAGACATGACATTGAGTCATGTGATCAAGGTGGAGAAGATCAAGACATGACTTGGCTTGATGGACCGGTTGCAAGCGTGAAGGGCAAGTCGAAGGCTTTGGAGTGATGGACCGCGTGGCGGTGAAGCTTGAGCAAGATTTAGCGCCGATGGACGATAGCAACGGTGAAGAGCAAGTAGAGTCAAGATCGATGAACCAATATGATCATGTGATGATATGAAGTGGATCATATTATTGTTGATCGTGTTGGTGCATGTGTTGCATCGACATTGAAGGAGATGGAATGGAATGCGCAAGGCAAAGGTATAACCTAGGGCATTTCATTTCACCGGTCATAGGTGTGTAGAGAAGTTTATGACCGGGTTTAGGATAGATGGCCGTACTATCAAGAGGGGCAAACTTGTTTGCATATCGGTCATCTAGTGCCACTCGAGTGATCTAACTTTGCATTGTCGCTAGGATCGAGTGGCGTGGCAAGTTGAGTGGCTAACATCCTTTGGGAAATGATTGTGAAAATGCTAACACACATACACATGGTAGTGTACACTTGGTGGTGTTGGCACATTTACAAAGGAGGTGGTGTTTGCAGGGGTGAGATGGGTTTTGGGTCCCTCTCTCCCTCCCGCCGAGCTTGCGAGGCGGGATTCGGCACTTTCGGGAAAATAGAATGTCTATTTTCTATTGCGCCGGATGCAAATTCTTGTGGTTAGCACACTTGAGCAAGGGTAAAGAAAATGGAGGAGATGCCAGCGTTGGTCAAGTGACCGGACGTTGGATCCAAATGCACAGGACACTGACTGCCTGCGTCCGGTCGCGTTGACGTGGAGTGACGCTGGCGTCGGTCAACTGACCGGACGCTGAGTCTGAAAGCACCGGACGCTGGCTGGCTGCGTCCGGTCAGGCTAACGTACGATGAAGCAGTAGCTGGAGAGTGACCGGACGCGTCCGGTCATGCTCGGGAGCTTACTGGAAACGACCGGACACTGAGGGTCCAGCGTCCGGTCAGTTGAAGCTGCTGCGTCCGGTCAGGTCAAGTGACCGTTGGAATCGGGACACGTGGTCGTCTGTGAGCGACCGGACGCTGAGATCCAGCGTCCGGTCAACACGACCGGAGCGTCCGGTCGGCCCGACCGTTGCCCAGTGAAAGGGTAACGGCTAGTTTAGCCCTTGGGGCTATAAATAGAAGTGGTCTTCGGCCATGACTGGTGTTGAGCACCTCAAGGGACTTAGTGTCCATGCTTGTGAGTGCTTGGGAGCCCTCCATCACACATATACTTGATAGTGATCATTCGATTGTATGAGTGAGCGATTCTAGTACGATTGTATCGTGAGGTTGCATCGAGTGGCACTAGGTGATCGAGTTGCAAGCCGGTGGTGCTTGTTACTTTTGGAGGTTGCCACCTCCTAGACGGCTTGGTGGTGGTCTCCGTCGAAGCGCGCAAGAAGCTTGTGCGGCGCTCCGGAGAAGTGCTTGTGAGGGGCACTTGTGCTCGCCCCGCGGGAGTCGCGAAGAGCAACATTAGTAAATCGTGTCATTGAGCTACCCTCACTCAAGGGGTAGGTTCTTGCGGCGTCCGACGTGCGGGCTTGACGGGTGATACCAATTAGCCGCCGAACCACCAAGTGAGCGGTCGACACAACGGGGACTAGCGTGTTGGCAAACACGTGAACCTCGGGAGAAAAATCATCGTGTCAACCTTGTTCTTCCCGTTGGTTTGCATCTCCGTTACACAAGCTTGTGTTTACTTTCATATACATTACGCTTGTGTTGTTGCTTTTGTAATTAGATAGCTTGTGTAGCTTGCTAATTACCTTTTTGCTTGTGTAGCATAGAAGTAGCTCCCTTGCGTGGCTAATTTGGTTTTAGTAACCTTGTTAGTCACATTGCTTAGTTTGTGTAGCTAAGTATTTGCGCTCTCTAATTAGGCATTGGTTGCCTTATTATTGAGCATTGCTAGTAAGCTTAGTTAGCTTTGTGCTTTTGCTTACTAGCATATGTAGGAGCTCCCTTGTTGCTTAAAGTACTAGTGACATAGGTTTGTGTAACCTTGCTCCTAGAATTATTTAGGAGAGCTCTAACTAGCCCGGCACCTTTATTGCATAATTGTTATCTTTGCAAGGTGCTAGTGAATATATATAGAGGGGTGTAGTCTCGGCTAGACCGATAGTTTTAATTCCGCACTTGTTTCGGTTAGCCAACGTGATTAAGTTTTAAAAAAAGGCTATTCACCCCCCCTCTAGTCGCCATCTCGACCCTTCAACCGCTTCCCACTATCACACTAATATGTCTTCGTCCATGTTTTAACGATAATTCTTGGTATATATATAGGGCGTCCGTCTGCGCCAGACGCTCTTAATTATGGGCCATCCGCGTCAGCCCAACTGCTGCCTCTAAAAAAAGGCTGAAGCAGTGGCCGATGTGGCCTTATCCATTCGAGCGAGCTAGCCTCATCTATCATTTACCGAGTTAGGAGATGAGCGAGATTCTGCTAAAAAAAGGAGGTGGGTGAGATGCTGACCCAGCTCATCGGAGCAGCTGTTGTGGCGAATCGAGGATTCGGTGGCGGTGGCGTGGGGTCAGCAATGCAGTCGCAGAGGCAACGACATCCATCTTGCGCACGGCAGCGCATCTCCGTTCCCCAGCGCCGCAGGGCGTCAGCGAACCACTACGCTTCCCGCGTCTGGCTGACGGCTGTCGGCGCGCAAGCAAGGTGACGGCAACTTCGAGCCCACGCGTGTGGGAGGACACGGTGGCTCCGGAGGCCCGCGTGCGAGCGGCATGGGAGACAAGCATGACGACAGAGACCCGCGCCGCCGTGCGGGAGGGAGGCGAGGGTGGCTATGACGTGGAGGTTGTAATCTACCGCAGCCTTCTTGAGTGCGTGGACCTGCCGTAGCCTTCTCCACCGAACCTGTCGCGGCATTCTCACCGGAGCGGCGAGCTCCATGCCACCAGCGAGTTCTACACCGGTGAACTCCACGTGCCGACAAGCCTCCGTTCCGAAACAGAAAGGAAATATTACGCTGAAAGCGCATGTTGTAAGCGTATGTTTCAAGTGTTTCAGAGGTATGCTGCGAGTGTTTCAAGCGGATATTGCAAAAGTAGATCGGGATGTTGCACATGTTGCAATAGTTATACGCGTATGTTGCAAGCTTTTTCCAATGTTTCATCTGTGTTTTTTCCAAACGTATGTTACAAGTGTTTATTTGGATGTTGCATATGTTTCACACATGTTGCAAGTATTTTATCTGGATGTTGCGTATGTTTTACAATGGTTTTCAAGTGCTTTTCATGTGTGTTTTGCAAGTGTTTTAAGATGCATGTTTCAAATGTCTTATCTACCTTCATACGTATGTTACAATTATTACATCTGGATGTTTCAAAAGTAGATCGGGTGTTGCATCTCCTTTCTCACTTTCTGCTGCCTTCCTCGGTGCCTCCTCCTCATCTCGGCGTTGGCTAGGCATCCACCACCCCCTCTTTCCTCTTTCTCAATGATGGTGGCGTTCGGGGTGGTGTGGGCCCTATGTGGGTGCGCGAAATCGCACGGGAAACGGCTGCAGGCGTGGGGCGTCTAGCAAGCCCATGTTTTAAAATTGCGAGCTATTTAAAACCTTAATTTTTTATGCCACCGCGCCCCACTATCACACTAAGTCATTTGAACAGGTACCTCCTAGTCAACAGACCTCTTTGTCATCTTGTCATCACATGCACCAATTGTCTCCGTTGTTAGGCCAATCTTCCCAAGGGAGCTCAAAATCTCTGGACCCTAATATTACCCAAACCCCTCCTTATTGTTAGAATTTATCTTCGAGTTCATCTTTGTAATTTTGGAGACAATTTGTGATATGCTGTTTAGATGCCTCAGTTGCGGGTTATGAATGATTGTTTTTTCTTCTCGGACTACGCAGTAGAGCTGCACGTCATTTCATCAAGAAGGAATTGTCAAGTATCTCTTTACTGTTTCTTAACTTAAACTAGTAAAAGTGATATCTTTCCAAACTCGAATGCATCAGTTCAGTAATCAACGAATGAAGTGCAGACCATCTCCCTGTATTCAACTTTCAACATCCCACCATGTTCTTTAGAAAGGGTATCAACACCCCTCTTTGAGGAACAACCATATAGTGCAACCAACACTGGTTCTAAAAGTGGAAAGAACTGCGTATAAGCCTATAAAGTCAACAAGAGTCCAATCGTTTCTGCATCAATACCAGTGTATTTCACTCTATCACGAACACAATAATAACCGGCAACTTATTTAGTGCCCAACTGCAGGGGCTTGTCACTTGGAATTCAGCTCAGCCTGGCTGTCATCAGTAGTACTTCCCAGCTGCAAAGTATTTCTCAGATATGGCGAGTCTTTGTACTTGACTACTTGGCATACATCGGTAAGTCTAGTGCCTTCTCTGCTATTCTCCCATCCTCTTGAATCCTCTCTATCAAGCTCTCGAGCGAAGGAAAGTTGGCCTAAGAATTACAAAGGGATGTCACAGGTCAGGTATGCATTCCAACTCATGGATCAGTTGTCGCTGCTAAAATATTTGTTTTGCTCTCAATTACCTCAGGTCTTATGTAGCCAATAATGGCAAGGCGCAGCTCCTCACCATAGAAGTCCTCACCAAAATTATGAAGCAACCAAGGTTCCTGCAATCGAAGTCTTTTAAAACAAAGTAATATAATGAGCATGGAAATGGCTGTAAAGAATACTCACTACTGTCTTCTCAGTATTGTCAAAATATGGGTTCCAGCCAACACTCATAACCATCTTATATATACCACGTGTTGAAAGTCCAGCCCAGCCAAAGTATACCCCAGATGTATACTCAGACACTACATAAAAGTTCTCTGCAGGTAAATTAGCTACAGTACAAAATAAAAACAATCAATGTTCCAGTTGAAAAATTAAGTGCAGTAGTGTCGGGTACCATAAAACGGGGTTCCCTAAGCATATACCGAAAAAGTCGCTTAGACCCCATCAAAATCAAAGCCAAGAGACAAACCATTGGCTAACCCCCGGCCTTGTCCGAGGCCACCGGCTCTCCGCCTCGCTCGAGGCCTCGCACGAAAGGCCTCGGACGGCCTGCCCAATCTCTGCCTCGCTCGAGGCCTCGCACGAAAAGTCTCGAACGGGGAACCGATTCTCCGTCTCGCCCGAGGCCCCGCGCGTAAAGGCTCAGACGAGATGCTGATTTTCCGTCTCGCTCGAGGCCGGCTCGACAATAATCCGTCGCCTCTGCCTCGACCGATCTCCCCGACAGAGCGTCGCGTCCAATTAATGCGACCAACCACTCCCGCGATGTCAGCTGGACGACGGCTCGACACAGCGGAGCGGCCGACGAGACGGGAAGTCGCATCAACACCATACCGTCCAGGACAGGACGGAGCAGGGGTTACCGGCCACTGTGCTCTGGTGCTGTGCTCACGACCGGCGCCCGCACTACACTGTGCTACCTAACCCCTGCCCCAGGAACAACGCGGCGTGGGGAGTCAAGTCCGGGTCACAATAGTCTCGGAATCAGTGTACGGGACCAACTGCTCCCTCCAAGCCTCGGCAATCCACTTCAGGGTCTCGGCAACCTCGGGATTCACGCCCGCCGAGCCCCCACGACGGCTCGGCCTCGGCACCAACTGAGCCTCGACTCTTCACGCGGTCAACACACAGTGACCGGCACGTCGACCGCCACGCCCTGCTTCAAGCTATCACTGGAGCTCCCACGTCGCACAGGATCGGATGTGACTGGCGCGTCGCCCCAGTGCATCAAGGACAGAACCACTTCGTCGACCATGCCGCCACAGCAACAAGCTACAGGGCTCGGGCATGCCGCCTCTGTTCGCACGACGCTGCGTAGCAACCCCATGTATCACCCCTGTCCCCCCTTCAACTATAAAAGGGAGAGACCAGGACCGTTTCCGGGGGGACGGAGAGAATCGGACGCTTACGATTAGGCCTACGCGCACACGACGAACTCACGCATAGACGCTCAGACGAACACTCGTGCTTCCCCGCTGCTTGAGATCAACATCTCAAGCAAACCACACCACCTCACGTAGAGACCTGGGACTAGCTCTCTCTCTCGCCCTGCTTATAACCCCCTACTACAAGCACCTCGGTGCAAGGAATACAAGATCGATCTCTCAGACTGGACGTAGGGCACCTATTGCCTGAACCAGTATAAACCTTATGTCTCTTTGCATCACCATCCGGGATTGGAAACATGCAGTACAAATTTACTAGTTGGTTGAGGGCTCGCCGGTCCAAAACACCGACAGTTGGCGCGCCAAGTAGGGGTGCTACTGCATGTCATCTTCGTCATCCCGACAGGTTCCGGATGGCAGACCCCGTGCGACCATTGTGTCTCGGCACGATAATCTGGTTTAGGAGCCTAGAGTTCATGTCTCTAGGACATGAGTACGATATGGTACTCCTCTCACCCAGAGTCCCGCTGACCGTCGACGACATCACGCCCCAGCAGCCTAGGCGTAGGCGGCGCCCAGGCCGCCGCTCTCATCACGCTCGCCAGGCACGGCATGGGCGGGACCACCTCAGCACCGCGCAAGCTCAGGGCGACGCGCCGCGCTCCACCGGTATCCCACGCCCAGCTGTTGGCACAAGGTCCCTGGTTGGGACCTGTCTAACCTGAGCCTGGACAAGAGAAAGACGCCGGTGGCGTGCGGCGACGCCCCGTCATCAAGCTTTGCCCCGCCACCTCCTGAGGAGTCGACTTCGGCGGAGCAAAACCTGGCAATGGCACCATCCCCGTACCCCTTCGGGTTGAGAAATGCCGCCGCCACCTATGCTACCGCCTACGCTTCTGCTCACGCAGAGCCCTCAGGACGCTGCCAGCGCTTCACCCTCGACTTCGACACCACGACTTCGACCCACACCCACGCTGACTCCTCGGAGGAGGACGAGGCGTGGGCCGGAGCGGATTTCTCCGGACTCCACGACCCTGAAGCCACGCGCCGCTTCTTGGCCGCAAGCGACTACTGCTTCGGCTACTCCGACTCCGACGACGAAGGCACTTACGACCCCACTCGCGAGTGTTTCCACATCGGACTCGGGATGCCGAGAGCGGGCGATGAGGACGAGGGGGCAGGCAACCGTTCCCCGCTTCGCCAGGGAGCAGGCGACAGGGATGGCAACGGGTACCCGCGACCCGTTTACCCGCGGGTAAAAACCCTATTAGGGTACGGGTTTGGGGGATTTTGCCCCCCACGGGTACCTTACTGGGTGATTACCTCACCCATCGGGTGAAGCGGGTATGGGTGCGTTCTTGTATACCCAAACCCGTTACCCGATGGGTCCCCCGTTTGAGTATGACACATAGGTCCATCCAGCCATTAAATAGTATATAGAGAAGAAAACCCTAGCGTTCCAATTAATCCTCCTCATTCAGCAGCGCCGCAACCTAGATGTCTCTGTGTCTGTTCGCATCCGCTTCCTGCGCCGTATACTTGCATGATCATTCTAAATTTTTTATGATGTTAGCTTTGTGAATTGTGATCTTGTGTTATTGTTAAATGGGGATGGGTCACCCGATGGGTACCCGTTACCCACGCGAGTGATGGGTCTAGGTAAATTTGAGACCCGTCACAGGTGACGGGGTACGGGTGATGGGGTGTTTGAACCCTGGTGGGGGCGGGTGTGTTCTTCTGCCCCCCACCGGGTTTCTCACCCGTTGCCATCCCTGGCAGGCGACGCCACACCTCCACGCGTTGTCCCACCGGCAGCGTGGAACGGGAACCTTGCCCCCGCACAACCTCAACGCCCGGACCTGGAGCAGCTCCGTGAGCTTCAGGCCAAGGTCGAACAAGACCGACTCCTTCTGCAGCAGCTTCAAGACACTCTCGAGCAGGAGCAGCGAGGTCGCGGTGATGGCGGAGGAGCTCGACGGAGGGCCCGCGATATCCACCACCGCATCAACGACGACGAAGGGAGTGAGCAACCCCCAATCTTCAATCGCGCTAGCCAGAACGTCGCGGCCGCGGCGATGCTAGTCCGAACGATGCCCGAGCCCTCCACCACGGAGGGACGACGGGTCCGCGGCGAGCTCCAGGATCTTCTCGAGACCGCCGCGGTGCAGCAGGCCGAGAGTTTCGCCTCCCGACGGCGTGGAGGCGCCTAGGAGCTTCCCACGGCACCGCCTCGGCAGGATAGGGAGGCCTCGGTTCGTCCCAAGCCCGCTCGGACGCCGACAGCCAACAGGGTCCCCTTGCTGCACGACCACCTTGGCAACCGACGCGAGGCGTAGGGCGACCACGAAGTGGTCAGCAGGCGACAGCGCCACGACAATGAGGGGCCCGCCCGGGGCTACCGTCCGCACCGAGGTGGCCGCTACGACAGTGGGGAAGACCGTAGTCCTTGTCCTGAGCCGCCTGGCCCTCGGGTTTTTAGCAGAGCCATCCGCGGTGCTCATTTCCCGGTCCGGTTTCGACAACCTGCCAACCTCACGAAGTATAGCGGCGAAACTAATCCCGAGCTTTGACTGGCCGATTACCGCCTGGCTTGTCAGCTAGGCGGCGCGGACGATGACCTGCTCATCATCCGCAACCTCCCGTTGTTCTTGTCAGACTCGGCGCGAGCCTGGCTCGAACACCTTCCTCCCTCACAGATCCACGACTGGCGCGACTTGGTCAGGGTCTTCGTTTGGAATTTCCAGGGCACATACGTGCGCCCCGGGAACTCCTAGGACCTTAAAAGTTGTCACCAAAAGCCGGACGAGTCTCTCCAAGACTTCATCCGGCGCTTTTCCATGCAGTGCACCGAGTTGCCCAGCGTCGGCGACTCGGAAATCGTCCAGGCTTTCCTCTCTGGCACCACCTGCCGAGACTTGGTTCGAGAGTTAGGCCGAAACGTGCCAACCTCGGCCGCCGCGCTCCTCGACATCGCCACCAACTTCGCCTCGGGCGAAGAGGCCGTCGACGCCATCTTCCCCGACAGCGACGCCAAGGGGAAGCGGAGGGACGAGGCCCCCAAGGCCTCGGCTCCCCACCTCCCCAAGAAAAATAAAAAGGGTCGCCAGGGGAAATAGGAGGTCCTCAAGGCCGGTCTAGTCGTGGCCGCAGAGCGCAAAAATCTCCGAGGCCCCAGAGGCCCCGGGCTCTTCGACGACATGCTGAAGAAGCCCTGCCCTTACCACCAGGGCCCGGTGAAGCATGCCCTCGAGGAGTGCACCATGCTCCGGCGTTACTACGCCAAGCTCGGGCTCCCCGACGACGATGCCAAGAAGAGAGGCACTGGTGAAAGTGCATCTAGCCCTTGAGTGGGTTTTGGATGATTGAATGACAACGTGATTAAAGAACTAACCCGTTTACTAAGTGTAGACAGGTAATAAGTTATCTCACAGATACTTAATGAAAGCCAAAATGATGTGTTGTTGTATAAACAATCTAGTTCAAGCACAAGACAACAATGCAAATGGAATTCATGAGAAGGCTTATTCATTGTGGGATTTCCATTTGCTATGTGAAAGCAAGCTCGTGATTATTAGTTAATGAGACATGATGGATTACATATGGAATGGTCTCATATTTGAAGCTTGCTAAATTAAAATGAAAAAGATAACAATACATATGAATGGATGATTCAACACAAGATGTGACTTGATGGCTTGAGATGGTGAAGATAGCAAGGAAAGGCTTCGAGGTACTAAGCAAGGGTGAAGGGCAAGCGACGGCTTGGCGGTCGAAGAACCTAGCTAGGGTGAAGAAGAAAGTACTTGCATTTAGTTGAGGTACTAATCAAGCTAAGATGGTCATATTGATGTGAATGATCAAATCTATAATGAAGTATTTGATGGAAGTGACTTGATACATTTGGGATTATTCAAATTTGATGAATGGAATCAAGTCACATGCTCAAGATGGCTATGCTCAAGTGAAAAGATCAACATCAACATATTAGCACCCTTACTTGATGAAGATTGGAAGAGACGTCATCAATTCAAAAGAAATCAACTCAAGTGGTATAAATTCTTTTTTCCTTTGATCTTGAGTTTAATAGGTATGCCGTACTATTAAGAGGGATTCATCATGTTGATAGATAATGTTTCATAAGTGCACAAGCCAACCCATGTGAGTTTTGAGTACTTGAGCGACAAAAGAGCTAACTGATTTTTTGCTGGTCTAGCAATACCGGACGTGTCCGGTATTCATACCGGACGTGTCCGGTATTTGTTCAGCAGCCGTAAAATTGTTGTTCTCGGGTTGGTTCGTCGGGAGTTCCGACGTAGGTCGGGAGTTCCGACGGTCGAGAGTCCCGGCATGGGTCGGGAGTTCCGATGTCTCGCACTTCAACTGACTTGGAGGGTTCACTGTCTTGGTCATACCGGACGTGTCCGGTATTCATACCGGACGTGTCCGGTATTCATACCGGACATGTCCGGCATGGATGACCAGAGGCCAACGGCTAGTTTTCAAAAGTCTTGAGGGTCGGGAGTTCCGACGGTCGGGAGTTCCGGCATGCGTCGGGAGTTCCGACACCTCACTAACTTTAACTCAGTTACATGTTTTTCAAAATTGCTGAGGGTCGGGAGTTCCGACGTGAGTCGGGAGTTTCGACGGTCGGGAGTCCCGGCATTCATCGGGAGTTCCGACGCCTCACAACTTCACTGTAACTTAGTTACCGTTGGCGCAGTTAAGTCATACCGGACGTATCCGATATTGCAACGGCTATAAAACGGCTAGTTTTCCAAGGGGGCTATAAATACCCCCAAGCCTTCACCTTTGGAGGCTGCTGATTCTGCTGAGATAGACACACATTTTTGAGCCTTGCCAAACTCTCCTAAACCCTCTCTTAGTGAGTGTGTGATCCAAATTGCAAAATCAATTTGTGGGTTAAGAGAGAATTTAAAAAAGAGAGCAAGCCACCACTTGAGCACTTGTGCATATTGTCAATCTAGTGATTCACATTTGTTACTCTTGGACTCTTCGGTCCTAGACGGCTAGGCGTTGCCGAAGAGCAACCGAGAGATTGTGGTTGCTTCGGAAAGTTTGTAACGGTCGATTCCGCCGCCTCGGAATCATAGTGGAAGGAGGAAAAGGAGTTGAAAAAGACTCCGGCTAGAGTAACCTTCGTGGTACCCTCTAGGGCTGACCTTTGCTGGGTCGCCCGCAGCCCCCTCAACGGAGAGTAGGACTCGAACGAGTTCGAACTTCGGTAAAACAAATATCGTGTCTCAATTTGCATTTCATTCGATATTTGTGTTGCTCTAGCTCTTGTGCAGGTTCTCTGCGTTTACTGATATCTCTAGTAGGTACCTACAGTTTGGTTTGAAGATAGAAATCGAAAGGAGCAAGTTCGGGGCTGTTCTGCAGAAACCGTACATACCGGACACGTCCGGTATTAGAGCTCTGTGCTGAAAATATTAACTTTCAGTTCTAACTTTGTGTTGCAGGGTTATAGCTTCTAGATACATTATTTATACCTTGTATACTCTGTGGCTAACTTGTGAGGGGTGGTATTACTCTTATTTGGAGTTTTCAATTTGGAAACTCCCTTTACTAATTATTTCCGCATTTAAAGGTGTTAATACACAGAAACGCCTATTCACCCCCCCTCTAGGCGGCATCCTAGGTCCTTTCAGCCGGCGACAGGGACGACGACAAGGACGACGGGTTCCCCGAGGTGCACAACGCCTTCATGATCTTCGGCGGGCCCTCAGCGTGCCTCACGGCGCGCCAACGAAAGAGGGAACGCCGGGAGGTTTTCTCGGTTAAGGTGGCCACTCCCCGATACCTCGACTGGTCTTGGGAGGCGATCACCTTTGATCGGGATGACCACCCCAATCACGTCCCAAATCCCGGGCAATACCCACTCGTTGTCGACCCGATCATCGGCAACACCCGACTTACCAAGGTGTTGATGGACGGAGGCAGCGGCCTCAACATCCTCTACGCCAACACCCTGGAGCTCTTGGAGCTCGACCAGTCGCAGCTCCGGGGTGATGCCGCGCCTTTTCACGGCATCGTGCCGGGGAAACGCACGCGGCCCCTCGGGCGCATCGACTTGCCCGTTTGCTTCGGCACTCCCTCTAACTACCGCAAGGAGGTCCTCACCTTCGAGGTGGTTGGATTCAAGGGAACCTACCACGCCATCCTGGGGCGGCCGTGCTACGCTAAGTTCATGGCGGTCCCCAACTACACCTACCTCAAGCTCAAAATGCCTGGTCCCAACGACGTCATCACGATCGAGTCCACGTACGAGCATGCATATGACTGCGACGTCGAATGCATCGAGTACGCCGAGGCTCTCGTGGAGGCCGAGACCCTCATCGCCAACCTTGACCGACTTGGCAGCGAGCTGCCCGAGCCCAAGCGTCGTACCGGGACTTTCGAGCCCGCGGAGGCCATCAAGCTCGTCCCGATCAACCCCACCTGCCCCGACGACCGGGCGCTGAGGATCAGCGCCACCCTCGACATCAAATAGGAAGCCGTGCTCGTCGACTTTCTTCGCGCGAATGCCGACGTATTCGCGTGGAGTCCCTCGGACATGCCGGGCATACCGAGGGAGGTCGCCGAGCACGCCTTGGACATCCGAACCAGCTCCAGACCGATGAAGCAACGCCTGCGCTAATTCGACGAGGAAAAGCGCAGGACCATCGGCGAGGAGGTACAAAAGCTTTTGGCGGCCGAATTCATCAAGGAAGTATCCCATCCGGAGTGGTTAGCTAACCCTGTGTTAGTCAAAAAGAAAAATAGGAAGTGGAGGATGTGTGTAGATTACACCGGTTTGAATAAAGCATGTCCGAAAGTCCCTTTCCCATTACCTCGTCATCGAACTTGGAGTGCGGCGTCTCGACATACGGGGCGATTCGCAGCTCGTCGTCGATCAAGTAATGAAGGAGTCGAACTGCCTCGACCCAAAAATGGAGGCGTACTGCAAGTTAGTACGTCGCCTAGAAGACAAGTTCGACGGTCTCGATCTCAACCACATCGCGCGAAAATTCAACAAGGCCGCGGACGAACTGGCAAAGATGGCGTCGGCGCGGGCCCCGGTCCCCCCGAACGTCTTCGCCAGAGACCTCCACAAGCCTTCCATTAACTACGCCTCAGCAGCGGGAGAGGGCCCACCGGCCGAACCCACCGCAGGGCTTGAGGCCCCCTCTGCCGCCGAGACTCCTTTGGCCGAGCCCGAGGTCATGGAAGTCGACACGGAGCCTCCCGAGGCCAACCAGGGCACGGACTGGCGAGTCCCGTTTCTTGATTGGCTCGCTCAGGGAGAGCTTCCTGCAGATAGGACCAAAGCTCGACGGCTTGCGCGACGAGCCAAAACTTACGTCTTCTGCAACGGCGAGTTGTACAGACGAAGCCCGTCTGGCGTTCCCCAACGATGCATCACCACCGAGGCAGGCCAAGCCCTACTTTGGGACTTGCACGCAGGCGCCTGCGGGCACCATGCAGCGCCTCGAATGCTCGTGGGAAACACCTTCCGCCAAGGGTTCTACTGGCCAACGGCGGTTGCTAACACCATCAAGCTCGTACGCTCCTGCGAGGGATGCCAGTACTATGCGCGGCAGACGCACCTCCCAGCCCAAGCCCTCCAAACCATCCCCATTACATGGCTGTTTGCCGTGTGGGGGCTCGACATGGTCGGGCCTCTGCAGAAGGCCCCCAGGGGCTACACCCATCTGCTGGTAGCGATCGATAAGTTCTCTAAATGGATCAAGGCTCGTCCGATCAATCAAATCAAATCCGAGCAAGCGGTGCTATTCTGCACGGACATCATCCACAGGTTCGGGGTTCCGAACACCATCATCACCGACAATGGGACACAATTCACCGGCCAAAAATTCCTGACGTTCTGCGACGACCACCATATCCGCGTGGCCTGGTCGGCCATAGGACACCCTAGGACAAACGGCCAAGTAAAACGTGCCAACGGCATGATCCTACAAAGCCTCAAGCCAAAAATATACAACCGGTTCAAGAAATTTGACAAGAAATGGCTTACTGAACTCCCTTCGGTCATCTGGAGTCTGAGGAACACCCCGAGCCGAGCCACGGGGTTCACACCGTTCTTCCTGGTCTATGGGGCCGAGGCCATCCTCCCCACTGACTTGGAGTACGGTTCCCCGAGGCTTCAAGCCTACAACGAGTAAAGCAACCGCACTGCCCGCGAGGATGCCCTCGACCAACTGGAGGAAGCCCGAGACGTTGCGTTGCTACATTCGGCCAAATACCAGCAAGCCCTACGACGCTATCAAGCCCGACGTGTTCAAAGCCGAGACCTGAAGGTGGGCGACCTGGTGCTGAGGCTGAGGCAGAGCAACAAGGGCCGCCACAAGTTGACCCCGCCATTGGAAGGACCATACATCGTCGCCCAAGTGTTGAAGCCCGGGACCTACAAGCTAGCCAACGAGAAGGGCGAAATCCTCACCAACGCTTGGAACATAGAACAGCTACGTCTCTTTTACCCTTAAAAAATTACAAGCATTGTATATATTGTTTCTCGAAATACAATTAAGAAGGGTTCTTTAGTTGTTCTAATTTTTCGAGAAACTCCGCGAGCCCATCGCGGGCCTCGGCATTACGATAACACCATAAGGGAGACTCAGCCCTGCCTCTGCAGAGGTGCCCACTGCGGGGCTCGAACAGGACACGGCTCTGTCTCTGCAGAACCGAGCCTCCCTCGGGGGCTAGATGGGGGGACTCCCCCCTAAGTCCCGCGTACCATTTTTAGTCGTTTTTCAAAAAAATTCCTACGCCAAACTCTATAGCGCGCTCTGACAAATCGGTTGTAAAAAACCGAAGGACCGAAAGTCTGTCTCAAGGCCAGAAGGCCGGTCGAGTCGCGAGACGGCCTACGCCTCCGGGCTACGGCACTCCCTCACCACCTTTCGCCCAAGGGGCAGCTTAGGCTCCGAGGAAGTTTTTTTGCAAGAGATCTGTTCAGAGACGAGACAGAGGGTAGAGGCTCGGAAATACAATAAAAACGATTAAGAAGCACGAGTACTTTAAAAAGGCCTCGACGGCCACAAGCGTTACGATACAAAAATAATCCCTATTCTATTTACATGGCCTCTTGGGCCCAGGTCAAGGCTCAGGGCCTCCAGCATCGGTGGATGGCGTGGGAGGAACCACCTCCTCTTCGAAAAGCTGGGCCAGCGCCGTGCCGGGGCCCTCTGCCGTCTTCATCAGCTTCGCGACCTCCTCATCGGCCTCCTCGTCATCATCGGGCAGGACGTAGCCATCGCTGATGGCCTCGAGGTCGACGCCGATGTAGTGCGAGGCGACGACGGCCAAGGCGCGCTTGACGCCCGTGTGCAACGCCCCTCGGAGGCGCTCGCGCACTTGGCCGCTCAACGCGATCAAGCGGCCGACTGGACCCCCTCGACCTCCAGGGCCTCGTAGGCGGTACGGGCGGCACTCTGCAGCGCGTTGTGCTCCCCGATCTCAGCATCGAGCACCGCCTGCACTGCGACGGAAGCCTCGGCGACTCGGAAGACCTCCTTCTCCAACCCTACGCCAAGACAAGCAGGATGGGGTCAAGCGCAAAAGAAAATAAGCCAAACAGGGGCGGAGGCCTACGGGACACCCTCGGCTTTCTCTTCCCAGCGCTGGGCCTCGACCCGAGAGGCCTCGGCTTTCTCCTTCCAGCCCTGGATCGCGACCCGAGAAGCCTCGGCCGCCCTGGAAGCCTCTTTCTCCAGCTCTGCATCACACCAGGGAGTGAGGGGTCGAACACAGGAAAAACAAGTAAAACAAGGGGAACAGGACTCACCCTCGACCTTTCCCTTCCAGACCACAGCCTCGGTCCGGGAGGCCTCGGTCACCTTGAGGGCCTCTGCCAGGGCGCCTTTTGTCAGCAGGTGCGCACCCTGCTCCGCTCCCAGCTGTCCAGCGAGGGCCTTCACAGAGGCCGTCGCTTCTTCAGCCCGGGACCTGAAGGTGTCTCGATCGCCGGCCACCCGGGTCAGCTCCTCCTCCAGCTCCTTGACCCGTGCCGCCAAAGGGGCGGCCTGCTCCCGAACCGTGGCCGCCTCGGCCTTCGCGTCAGCACAACGAAGGCGGAGGTCCTCCACCTCCGCGCTCCGCGCCGACAGAAGCTCGTTGGCGCCGGCAAGCAGGTCCTTCTACCGCTGGAGCTGGTCCCAGACGTCCCTCTCCCGCCGGAGAAAGACCGACTTCCCGAGGGACCGGGTCTCGAGCTCCTGGATAAACAGAACAGGGGTCATCCACTGCAAGAAAACTCGGAAAAAGACGACACCACACGAGAAAGGAACGCGCGTACCTGGGCGACGCCGGGCAGATTGTCAGCCACGACGGACAGCGCTGTCCGCAGCGACCGCTCCGCCCACTGGCGGTATTGATCGAAGGTGTCCCAACGCGCCCCCTCGGCCGCGTCCTCAAGGACGAACAGAGGCTCCCCCTCAGGGTCGTCCCGGCTTCGCCACAGGACACGCGGGTGATCCCACCCGCGGGGCTCGGGTCGTACCCGCACGAGGGCCGAGCCGCCCTCGCCAGAGGTCGGAGCTGGCAGCTCCACGGTGCTGGCCGCCTCGGCATCCACCCCCTCCTTCCCCCGGGAAGCATCGTCGGAGGAGATCGAATGGACCTCCACTTCCCGGGCGCTCTCCCGCAACGGCGGCGGGCCTTGGACCGGGGGCGGTACTGAGGCTTCCGCCGCCTTCATCTCCACTTCCTGGGCCGCCGGCTTCGCCGCGCTCATGCCGGCCTCCGCCACCCCGGCCTCGGTGGTCCCGGGGGCTCCGGCCTCCGCCACCTCAGCCTCGGTGGTCCCGGGGCCGCCTCGGCATCCACCCCCTCCTTCCCCCGGGAAGCATCGTCGGAGGAGATCGAATGGACCTCCACTTCCCGGGCGCTCTCCCGCAACGGCAGCGGGCCTTGGACCGGGGGCGGTACTGAGGCTTCCGCCGCCTTCATCTCCACTTCCTGGGCCGCCGGCTTCGCCGCGCTCATGCCGGCCTCCGCCACCCCGGCCTCGGTGGTCCCGGGCAACCCGGCCTCCGTCGCCTCGGCCTCGGAGGTCTGGGGGGCCTCGGACTCGGCGGCCTCAGCGACCAAGGGCGCCTCGGCCCCATCTGACCCACGGGCCTCGGCCTCGCGGGGCGTAGGCGCTCCCTCCCCTGCCTGTGTCGGGGCCGCCTCGGCAGCCTCTCCTTGGGCGACCGGCTCCTTCGGGTTAGCCCTCGCCGACGCCGCGCCACGTTGTATGGCGGCTTGCGCCTCCACCACCCAGTGGGCGGTGGAGTTGGGGCTCACCTTGAGCGCCGTAACGGGCGCCAAGGCGGGCACCTCCGCAGGTCGCTTCCGGCTGAAGACAAAATACTTACGGGGTCAGCATACGACCGAAGAACGAACGGGAAATGCTGCAACTCAGCTGAAAAAACGCTTACCTCGAGCGGGGCTGCAACCGCTTCGGCACTGCGACCCTCCTCTGCAACGGCGGCGGCGGCGGCGGTGGCATGACCTCTGTATCCGCCGGTGCCGGCCGGTCCTCGCCGGACTCCGGCGCCCCCTCGAACCACCGCGGGGGCAGTTGCGTCGCCCCCGCCGCCACCTGCTCCACCTCTGCCGTCGAGCCCACCGGGCTGACGGCGCGCTTCCCCAATGCCCGTGCCTCGGGCGTGTCGGCCTCGGCCCCGGGGCGGGCGATCGCCGGCCCCAAGGCGTCCTCTCCTCCTCCTGGAAGCGCCGGGCTACTCGCCGACGCCCCAGGCGCTGTCTCCCCGACGTCAGGGAGATGGTCCAGGGGACCCCGCCCGAAGAATCCTCCGACAGTGAAGGCGACGGAGACACCTCCACCGGGAGACCGTCCTGCCTCTGCTGCCGACGGCGCTTCTCCAGCCTCTCGCGCTCAAGGATCTTCCTCGTGCGCTTTGCCTCCTCGGCATCCTTCTTCTTCCGCGCCTCGGCGTGCGCCCGGTTGACCGCCCGCCGACTTGCGTCCTCAGGAACGGGCGGCGGGGAGTCTCGCACGTCCCTCATCCCCTGCGGGGACGGCGAACACAAATAATGAACCAGAAACGATGAGGAACAAGGAGGCCTCGGGGGCCACAGCGACGTGTAACTTACCAGAGAAAGGTACCCCCACGACGGGCGCATCGCGATAGGGGTCAGACCACCGCTCCTCAGCTTCCCATCCACCGTCTCCCTCACCCGACGTAGAATCTCCTCGTCGGAGAGGGCGTCGGTGGACATCCGGATGCCCTCGATCGGCTCATCCGGTCTCATGTCGAACAGCCGCCGCCGTCGAGCCATCAACGGCAGCACCCTCCGGCGGTGGAAGGCCGCCACGACCGCAGCTGCCTTAAGGCAGCGGCTCCGCAGCCTCTCCAGCCCCTCCAGGAGCGGCTCCAGCTTGGGCTGATCCTCCTTTGGGACGTCATACCTCCACTTCTCCGGCTGGCTCTCCACGACCCGCCCGGTATAGGGGGGAAGTCCGCCGTCGTCGTTGCGAAGGTAAAACCAGCTGTTATACCAGCGGCGGTTGGACGACGCGAGCTGCGCCGGGATGTAGAGGTGCTGCCGGTCTTGGCGCACTTGGAGAGTGCAGCCTCCGGCCCTCACCGCCTTCCTCGTGCCCATCGTGCCTGTCGGCTTGGTGGTGTGCCCCGCCCGGAAGAGGTGGAGCCACAGCTCCCAGTGGGGAGCAATCCCCAGATACCCCTCGCAGACAGCAACGAAGATGGCCGCCTGCGCGATGAAGTTGGGGTTGAAGTTGTGGAGGTCCACGCCGTAGTAGTGCGAGAGCGCCCGCATGAACCGGCCCGCCGGCAGGCCGAGGCCGCGCTCGTGAAAGGATACGAAGCTCACAACGTAGCCATCGCGTGGCCTCGGCTCCGGCTCGCCCGACGGAGCAATCCACTCCGGCCTATTGGGATCGGTAACCGGACGGAGAAGGCCGTCATCAACGAACGACTGGAGCGTCTCCACGGATACGTCGGACTGACCCCAAGGATCCGCCTCAATGACAACAACGTTGCCGGCCATAAGTGCGGTGGAGAACTCGACTACGGCAGTAAGCCTCGCTCTCTTCCTCTCTTCCTCTCCCTTCTCCCTTCTTCTCCCCGGCGCTCTCTGTTCCTAGCAGTGGCTCGAGGGCAGTAAAAGCAAAGGCAGACAAGGAGGAGAGGAGCGAGCCTCGTCACGTATTTATGCAGGAAGGGGGCGAAACGGACGGGCGACAAAATCAGGGAAGTTGCCCTCAGATCCGGCACAGTTAATCCAGATCCGATTTAACCGCCCACGCGCCCACCTTTTTCTTATTAATCGCGTGAACAGTTATGTCCCATCCGCTGACACAGCGTCGCGTCCAACCGCCGCGGCGGCAGGCGCCATTCCGCCTCCCCGAGAAAACCGCCTCAAAAGGCGTGCCTGCCATTGTCAAACCGATGGGGGGGGAATATCCCCCGCCCGATTCCTTTCAAACGAAGGAACTGGGCACCGAGCCCGTTACGGTCCAGGGGTTCAAAGGCTGGGCCCCAGAGGCTTCGACAGCCGCCCCAGGGCAACAGAGTCAGGGACGACTACGGGCGAGCCCGTACAGGGCCGAGGCCCAAGCAAGCGAAACGCTTGGGACGCCCTAAGTCGTGTCCGAGACCGGCAGGGAGGTCTCCGAATGGGATCCCACCGTAGGGAGGCATCGAGCCCCCGGGGCCTATCGAACGGCCCTAGGACCCACTAGAGAAGTCCTCTGGTACCTTTGGAGCGCGTCTCTGGACCGCTAGCCGACCCCTATCGAAAAGGGCACGGGCCTCCACTCGGACTCACCCGATAACAGCTCACCGAAAGTGTCACCGCTCGCGCCCACCGAGGGTAGCCTGGCATATTCCACCCCTCCTTCCGAGCGAAAAGGAAGCGCGAGGGTCGCACAAAAAGCCAGGGGAACTCCTGATCGCCCTCTCGCTCCGTGCAGAGGCTCGGGAGCTCTTCCTGCAACCTTGCCGAGACCCAGCGACCCAGGCTCGCACTCGAGGGGGCTCGGCAAACAACCCCTCCTTTCGAGCGAAAAGGATGCACGAGGGTCGTATAAAAAGCCAGGGAAACTCCTGACTACCCTCTCGCTTCGTGCAGAGGCTAGGGGGCTCTTCCTGCAAACATACCGAGACCCCACGACCCAGGCTCGCACCCGAGGGGGGCTCGGCAAACAAACCCTCATGCGCGAGGGGCGCACAAAAAGCCAGGGGAACTCCTGATCGCCCTCTCGCTCCGTTCAGAGGCTCGAGGGCTCTTCCTGCAACCTTGCCAAGACCCAGCGACTCAGGCTCGCACTCGAGGGGGCTCGGCAAAAAACCCCTCCGTCCGAACGAAAAGGATGCGCGAGGGTCACACAAAAAGCCAGGGGAACCCCTGACCGCCCTCTCGTTTCGTGCGGAGGCTCGGGGGCTCTTCCTGCACCCAGGACGAAGACAAGCAACCCAAGCTCGCACTTGAAGACTCGGAAAAACGCGATAAAGGGCATCGAGTCCGTTACGGTCCAGGGGTTAGAAGGCCGGGCCCCGAGGGTTTCAACAACCGCCCCAGGGCAGCAGAGTCAGGGACAACTATGGGCGAGCCCACGCATGGCCAAGGCCCGAGCAAACGATCGCTCGGGACGCCCTAAGTCGTGTCCGAGACCGGCAGGGACGTCTCCGAATGGGATCCCACCGTAGGGAGGCATCGAGCCACCAGGGCCCATCGAACGGCCCCGACACCCACTAGAGAAGCCCTCTGGTACTTTTGGAGTGTGTCTCTGGACCGCTAGCCGACCCCTATCGAACGGGGCACGGGCCTCCACTCGGACTTACCCGATAGCAGCTTACCGGAGATGTCACTGCTCGCGCCCACCGAGGGTAGCATGGCACCCTCCACCCCTTCTTTCGAACGAAAAGGATGCGTGAGGGCCGCACAAAAAGCCAGGGAAACCTCTGACGGTCCTCTCGCCCCGCGCAGAGGCTAGGGGGCTCTTCTTGCAACCTTGCCGAGGCTCAGCGACCCGAACTCGCACTCATGGGCTCAGCGAACGCAATAAAACCCCTCTCACGACATAAGAAAAGCCCCTGGAGGAATAAATCCACTCCTCTAGGGCCTCGGGGGCTACACCCGGCGGGTGCGCTCGCGCGCACCCACCGAGGCCTCGAGTACGAAACACCATCACGCCAGGAGCTACTGCGAGCCGAGTCTCGTCAAAACCTCAAGGAGAGCGCTCACGCTCTCCCTGAGGCTCGGGGGCTACTGTCGGGTACCATAAAACGGGGTCCCCTAAGCGTATACCGAAAAAGTCGCTTAGACCCCATCAAAATCAAAGCCAAGAGACGAACCATTGGCTAACCCCCGGCCTTGTCCGAGGCCACCGGCTCTCCGCCTCGCTCGAGGCCTCGCACGAAAGGCCTCGGACGGCCTACCGAATCTCTGCCTCGCTCGAGGCCTCGCACGAAAGGTCTCGAACGGGGAACCGATTCTTCGTCTCGCCCGAGGCCCCGCGCGTAAAGCCTCGGACGAGATGCCGATTTTCCGTCTCGCTCGAGGCCAGCTCGGCAATAATCCGTCGCCTCTGCCTCGACCGATCTCCCCGACAGAGCGTCGCGTCCAATTAATGCGACCAACCACTCCCGCGATGTCAGCTGGACGACGGCTCGACACAGCGGAGCGGCCGACGAGACGGGAAGTCGCATCAACACCATACCGTCTAGGACAGGACGGGGCAGGGGTTACCGGCCACTGTGCTCTGGTGTTGTGCCCATGACCGACGCCCGTACTACACTGTGCTACCTAACCCCTGCCCCAGAAACAACGCGGCGTGGGGAGTCAAGTCCGGGTCACAATAGTCTCGGAATCAGTGTACGGGACCAACTGCTCCCTCCAAGCCTCGACAATCCACTTCAGGGTCTCGGCAACCTTGGGATTCACGCCCGCCAAGCCCCCACGATGGCTCGGCCTCGGCACCAACTGAGCCTCGACTCTTCACGCGGTCAACACACAGTGACCGGCACGTCGACCGCCACGCCCTGCTTCAAGCTATCACTGGAGCTCCCACGTCGCACAGGATCGGATGTGACTGGCGCATCGCCCCAGTGCATCAAGGATATAACCACTTCGTCGACCATGCCGCCACAACAACAAGCTACAGGGCTCGGGCATGCCGCCTCTGTTCGCACGACGCTGCGTAGCAACCCCATGTATCACCCCTATCCCCCCGTCAACTATAAAAGGGAGAGACCAGGACTGTTTTCGGGGGGACGGAGAGAATCGGACGCTTACGATTAGGCCTACGCGCACACGACGAACTCACGCATAGACGCTCAGACGAACACTCGTGCTTCCCCGCTGCTTGAGATCAACATCTCAAGGAAACCACACCACCCCACGTAGAGACCTGGGACTAGCTTCCTCTCTCGCCCTGCTTGTAACCCCCTACTACAAGCACCTCAGTGCAAGGAATACAAGATCGATCTCTCAGACTGGACGTAGAGCACCTATTGTCTGAACCAGTATAAACCTTGTCTCTTTGCATCACCATCCGGAATTGGGAACACGCAGTACAAATTTACTAGTTGGTTGAGGGCTCGCCGGTCCAAAACACCGACAAGTAGTATCAACAACAACAACAACAACAACAACAACAACAACAAAGCATTTAAGTCCCAAACAAGTTGGGGTAGGCTAGAGTTGAAACCCAGCAGAAGCAATCAATGTTCAGGCACATGAATAGCTGTCTTCCAAGCACTCCTATCTAAGGTTAAGTCTTTGTGTATATTCCATCCTTTCAAGTCTCCTTTTATTGTCTCTACCCAAGTCAACTTCGGTCTTCCTCTGCCTCTCTTCGCGTTACTATCCTGGCCTAGGATTCCACTACGCACCGGTGCCTCTGGAGGTCTCCATTGGACATGTCCAAACCATCTCAACCGGTGTTGAACAAGCTTCTCTTCAATTGGTGCTACCCCTAATCTATCACGTATATCATCGTTCCGAACTCAATCCCTTCTTGTATGACCGTAAATCCAACGCAACATACGCATTTCCGCGACACTTATCTGTTGAACATGTCGTCTTTTCGTAGGCCAACATTCTGCACCATACAACATAGCAGGTCTAATCGCCGTCCTATAAAACTTGTCTTTTAGCTTCTGTGGTACCCTTTTGTCACATAGGACACCAGATGCTTGCCGCCACTTCATCCACCCTGCTTTGATTCTATGGCTAACATCTTTATCAATATCCCCGTCTCTCTGTAGCATTGATCCTAAATATCGAAAGGTATCCTTCCTAGGCACTACTTAACCTTCCAAACTAATATCTTTCTCCTCCCGACAAGTAGTATCAAAGAAACAAATATGAACTCCTATAGAATAGTAGTATACTATTCTATATGATCCAGGAAAAAGAACAGCATAACATAAACGGGCAGAATTATTGAAGAAAAAACATCAAAATAATAACCATACAGGAAACAAAAAACTTGGCCTAACTCTGGTCTGGTGAGGGGCCCTTTTAGTGAGACCCAGGATTCTAGCCCTGGCTGGCCAGCAGCACACCTGGCTGCCACACCACCATACTACATTACTACACGTGTGTTCTCGCCACATAGGAAACAGAACTGAAAGCTACTCCCTCCATTCCAAATTGCAAGACGTTTTGGCTTTTCTAGATATATAGCTTTGATATACACTATGTCTGGATACATAATAAAAGCAATGTATCTAGAAAAGTCAAAACGTCTTACAGTTTGGAATAGAGCGAATAATAGAATGAGCAAAATAATTGCTCCATTGCTATATGACTATACTTATTATACAGAAATGAGTGTACTGTAAGAAAAAGAACTAAAATGCTATAATGTTCTTTCTAGTTTAATCAATACAGGCTCATGCAGATATGCGGCCTGTTCGCTGGTTGGTTTCTGGGCTGATAAGCCCGGCTGGTGCTGGTTTGTTGTGAGAGGAAAACACTGTTGGCTGGCTAATAAGCCCTGGCTGAAACCAACAAGCGAACAGGCTGATGATATCATGATGTGCTATTAGATCCAATAATGGCCAAGATATGAGGACTAGTAATGGTTAGGATATTACCATTCTAACAAAAAAAAGATGGCACATCACCCAACCTTGTACACAAGAAATTGTATTGGTGAATAGTATAACACAAAGGGGCTGTTATGTATATATTCCAGAAGTATGACCAAATAATGTCCATTTCAGATGGGAGCTTGCAAACCAGCATGAAACCATTGGTCTATCATATAGTTTTGTTTAGCAACTTTCTTAGTGAGGCAAAATGCTGAACTGATTCAAAAGTAAACCAGCTAGTTGGGGAAACATCTGAAACGGTCCATTCAATGAAAAAAAAATTGAGATTCAAAACAGTTGTAATATTCAACCTTTATGTTTCTAGCCCACCATACCTGTTGGTATTCCTAGTACTATAGAACCACGGCCAAATCCTTTGATCACTGGTCCACTGATAAACCACGGTTCTATTGGTAAGGTATCTTCAATCCCTGTGCAGAAAATTTATTGACAGATAAGCTAAAAGACTAGATATATTCTCCTCTGAATGAATAAAACTAATATGCAAGCTCAAGAATTCAAACGTACAATCATTAAATGGTGGTAAACCCCATTTCTCAGGCTTCACATCAAGGAGGGAATTGATCACCACATCAGCAGAACTGAACTCAGCAGTCTTTTTTGGTATTGAAGGTACAGCTATGACATGCATCCCTGCAGCCTTTCCAGCTGTAACACCTGGCCTAGCACAACCATTACTTACAATGTTAAAGGTAATGTCTTCACTAAAGTACTTCATCCTATATCATAGAGTTTGAACCAGTAAAAGGAACGGTTATCAGAAAAAAATACAGATTATACATGTGATGTCATGTCAGCCCAGAAGAATTATACATGTATATGGAAGAGAAAATAAACATTTACTTCAGTAGAAATTCCAGGTGCCATGCTGCGTATTACTAAACCAAGACAACGGGATTGTACCACAGTATCTTATTATTATGACGCTTCATATGTAAAATGATATGTCAAAATATGGTGTATAACAATATTCTCTTCTTAAAATACAGCAAGGAAAACATTACTTGTTACTAGTTAAAATCTCATGAATTTCCACAAGCATATCCACAACATGATTTTAACTAGCCTTCCTATGTTTTCAGGACGTGGGAGGAGGGAACATAATGTCTTTGTGAAGAGTATTACCACATATAGCATAAAGTTTTTGAAGAAAAAACTTACAAGGAATCCTCGATTACTAGGCAATTTGAAGGAGTGGCGTTCATTCTTTTAGCAGCTTCCAAAAATCTTGAATACCATCACAACAGACAACCGGAAATAAAAAAACTGAGACAAGTTAAGCAAATCTGGAGTATCAGAGATGATGGCATCATGCAACATGATGTCTTACATATCTGGGGATGGCTTCCCCTTCTCTACTTCGTCTCCACCAACAATTGTAGAGAAACACTCTTTCCATCCTATACAAGGTAGGAACAAATTCACTAGTAAGTAACTCTACCACATAAACAGAAAAAAGGATTCCTCGTAACCATATTTTCCAGAGATACCTTGATGGCATGAAATTTTGGCTTCTATGTTAGATCTTGGTGAGTTCGAAGCCAAAGCAGTAGGGACCCCATTACTCCTTAAATGTTTTATCAGCCGAGTAGCTCCTGGAAGAGCTTTTATGTTGCACCACCTGCAATATGAGGTGTAGTCAATCAAGAATATTTAACTCAAGAAGAGAACTTACTGGCACAGGTCATCACATAAAAAAAAAGAATTCAGTGTGATTTTCCCCCCAAATATAAGAAAATATACAAGCACATAGAAGTTCCAATGGCATTACTGTTCACTGAACACTGGAGTAATAATTGAGAGGAACTCTTCTGTAGAGTAAGGGAGCCCATAGTCTTCTAAAACAACAGCTGCAGCGTCATAATGTGTCTTCCCATCTAGCTTGTGAGCTTTCTTGCTGTCCCATGTTTTCCCATTTTTGACAAGAAATGGTTTTACCACCTTACTTACAACGGAATCTGCTAATTAGTACAACCAAGAGAATCAAAGTTAGCTTAGACAAGTGAATTTAGTACACACTCTAAACCTAGAAAACCATGAACTATTAGTGTTTTCAATTTTCAGTCACCTGTGTTTAAGAGGGTGCCATCCAAATCAAGGATGACATGGGAAACAAGCCGAGAAATGGGCTTCGGTGCTGACATTCCAGGCGCAAAAGAGTTCAATGCAGCAAGAGACAGGTTTTGGGACACACAACCTGTCAAATGATCAATGATTTTGGCATACATCAAACTGGTGCAAAGCTAGAGGACAAATGAGCTTAATAACTCATATGACAGTCAATAACAGCAGCCACTTCAAACTAACAATTGAACTGAATCCAGTAACATGTACAAAAATCGATTGCATTGTGAACATCAGCTACAAAAATTATACTGCCTCCATTTCAAATTATAGGGCACTTTAGTTTTATCCTAATTTTAAAAGCAAACCCATAGCATAGCTATCTGTTTCGTGCAGGTTAGCCACGTCAGCACTCACTAGCATGTAGTTATAATAGCTATCTCTTCATGCAAGCTATCTATGTCTGCGAGCCACATCGCCCACTAATATACATTAGCTTGTCTGTTTCTTCATACAAGCTATCCATATAATGAGCCCCATGAATCAATACTTATAGGCCAACCGATTTCCATTCCAAATCGTCCATGACCAAGGCATATTACATAGAGAATTTTATTTCATGTAAATGAATTTAATGAAACTAATTAAATGTTCCAAATATTGTTACATTTTATATAAAGTTGATTAGAGTTAGACAAGTTTGATTTAGGAGAGAATGAACTGCAACTTGGAACGGAAGGAGCATAGCCGATTCATGATGAGTCCTTAATTCCTTACCTTCGATGGCTGCCTGCTAGTTGCCACCGTGCTGCGCTGCTTCTTTGCCTCTGGCTGCGTGATGCGGTGCTGCCGCTCCGCCTAGCGTCAGGACCTTTTGCCTGCTCTCTGCTGCGTCGTTGCGTTCCTCTCTGCTCGCTGGCTGCGGCCGTGCGGCGCGACCTCAGCCCCTCAGTGCTCAGCGGCTCACAGGCCACAGCGGCCGCGGCGACTCCTGCCGTATGCCACCCAGCACCCTTGCGCCCACTGCCCTTCTCCTGCCAAGTCGAGCCGCCGGCCGCCGCTAGCGACAGGGAATGCCGGATTGGGTCGGCAACTTCGGATTGGCCGCCGATTGGGGAAGAAGAAGCCACGGGTCACCGGGTTAGGTGAGGCCGTGAGGGAGATTGAGTGGGCTTTCCTGTATTGGGCTATGTACTACTTGGGCCGCATCGGCATAGGAGTAGGGACGAAAACGGTCAAGCAGGAAAAAAAAAATCGTAAGCCTAGCGCGCGCCTAGGCCTGCATCTGGACGTGGCTCCCGTTCGCCCGCGCCTGCATCCCGCTCACAAACGCGACGTATGCTTGAACCAAAAAAAGAAAACCACGACTTACGCAGACCCCTCCGTCCAGCGCCCAATCCTGCTCCGGAGGCAGCGTCCGTCCGTATGGAGCTCCTTCGCTTGCGTTCAACATACACAGCTCCCTCGTCCCACGCCCATCGCCCATCGCCCATCCCTCATCCGTACGGAGATCAGGTCGAGCTTGAACTGCCATGGCGAGATGGAAGGAATGGAAAGGGAGGGGAGGGAGAGGAGAGGAGAAGAGACGGCGAGGTGCCCTGCGCGAGGAAGGCGTGAGGTAGGAGCCAAAGCTTTGCGGTAGGCCGCTCCCCGCCAGCCACCGGTACGGTGCAACACCCGATTTACTTTTGAAACATATGCAACATACGTCTGAAGATAGATAAAACACTTGAAACATGCGTGTATAGCCATTGCAACATGTACAACACCCCGATCTACTTTTGAAACATCGAGATAAAACATTTTCAACATAAGTTTAAAATAGATGAAACACTTGAAACATGCGTTTATAGCCTTGCAACATGTTTAACACCAAGATCTACTTTTGAAATGTCTAGATAAAACATTTGAAACAACGTCTGAAACAACCGAAACACCTGAAACACTTGAAACACATCGTCGCCGGCGGCCACGACCTACCTGGTGGAGAACTGCTGTGGCTCCACGTACGGCGAAGGGAAGCTCGGGGACGAGACTCGACGTGGCGGCTCTAGCGGCGGCGTAGATCTGCACCGAGGCATGAGCTCAGCGGGGTCTGGGAGCTCGGGGGCGTTCGTGCGGTCGGCTGCGAGGCGACTGGTGGCAAAGACAGTGTCGGCGAGGTGGAGATGGCACCGCAGGCAGCGGCGTACGACGGGCGGATGCAGCGCCGCGGCACTTGAGGGCGCCGGAGAAGGCCTCGGCGAGCAGCCTTGTGCTTCCTGGGTGAGCAGCCTTGCGCTGGATAAGGAAGCGGCGCGGTCTTGCGGACAGCGTGGGATGGGCGCAGATGCGGCGCTGCGGCGCTCGAGGGCGCCGGAGAAGGCGCGGTGAGCGGCCTCGCGCTGCCTACGACGAGCAGTCTAGCGCCGGAGATGAGAGCAGCGCTGTTTTTTTTTTGTGAAGCGAACTGACAAGCGGCGCTTGGAGGATAAGGCGGAGTGCGGGAGACGACGTGCGACACAGGTGGGTCATGTCGAGCGGGTCGAGTCCATCCATCCGTCCAGACGCCCGCTGTGGAGCATTATCGCAAAAAAAGCAAAGATTGCAGGCTGCAGGCACACTGCATCAGTTTCCCACGCTACCAACGGAAACGGGCAAAAGCATGGCTTTGGCGCAAGAACACAGTACAGCCGCCTCGGCCCCACGCCATGGCAAGGCGCTGGTAGCTGAGCGCAGCCTCAAGTGGTCAGCAGGAAATAGGCGACTGAGACAAAAAGGCAGCACGAAAGATGCATAAACTAGAAAGGGTTCTCTTAATCCCGAATATAAATATTTGTATCATGTTAATTAATCTGATGGGAATTGGCTCCAATTTCGCTTCAGCAGTTAATTCTTTTGCTAATTTGAACATTTCCACAGTCTGAAAATTTTAATAATCCCTTGCCCTCGATGTATCAAGCAGTTTTGTAGGTTTATGGGTTACTCTGACAACTGTAAATCACAACCACGTGTTTTCTGGGAGGTGCTCTTCTCGGTAATCTAGGGATTACTGTGATCAGGCATGGTTGTAATGAAAATTTTTCTTCTGTTTAATGAAAAACGTGCCACGGCGTGGTCACGAAAAAACTCTGACAACTTTGTTCTTTGCTTCTCCTTTATTTATAAAAAAACATTGGAGTCTGGGAAGAGCCTTCGTCTGTCAACTTTGCAGGGCAGTAAATATGCAAGATGCCTGTTTTAATGATTAGTTACTAGCAGCCATTTATGTCTAAATGTTTCTGCAAATGGTTTCACTAGATGTGTAGTTAGAGAATAGCTGCTGCTGCAAACGGTCTGAATATACAGAGCCAGGTTTGCTGGCCCAATTTTGCAGTCTTTATGTCTTTAATGTACTATTACTATTCTTTTTCTTAGATAATGGAAAATTCTAGGTTTAGTCCTCTTTAAAAAAGAGGCATCAGTTCAAAGTTAACTAAATACACCCACTTTAAACGCAATATTATTGTAGACGGAAAATGAAAGACCACCCATTGGATACGAAGAACTCCATGGCCCAGGATTTTAAAACTCAACACGCCTCAATCATCTGATGTTTGCGATCATCCATGAGCTACAATAGAGCTTAGAACCGAAGTCGGTACATCCCTTTGATCAGAACCTGAAAAACGCTTTTAGGTGACATTTATTAAACATTGTATCATTCTTTGTTAGCCAAATTAGCCAGCAGTGAGTTGCAGCCCCACTCAATAAGGTTAAGGGGTGTCTGGTTCCACCTCCTAAACTTTAGCCGTTGTCCCATCGGATGTTTGATACATACATGGAGTATTAAATATAGATTATTTACGAAACTAAATGCACAGATTGAGACTGTTTTACAAGACGGATTTTTAAGCCTAATTAGTCTATAATTTGACAATGTGGTGCTACAGTAAACATGTAATAATGACGGATTAATTAGGCTTAATAAATTCATCTCACGGACTACTGACGAATTCTGTAATTTATTTTTTTATTAGTATCCGAACACTCCATGCGACACCCCAATGTGACACCTTCTAAACTTTAGTCCCTGAATCCAAACACTTTCTTACATTGTATTTTTTGTTTCCCAACTTTGATCAACTGCCAAACAGATGGTAAGAATGTCGAGGCGGCTTGATTCCAAACACAACGTGGACTGCACGCCAAAGAAAACGGCCATAATGACATTAAAAGAACAAATGTTGGACTGCTCCATTTATATCACAAAAGCAGCAAAACTTACTAACGTTCCAGTTCCTCCTTGCCAGATTGATCTCTATTCCTCTCCACTAATTATGCAGCAAGTTTGGTTTAAGACACATACACATACCCAATAGTATAACCCACCTTCATACTTTGTTCCTGTGACATTCATTTGTGCAATTATTTTATATAGTTTATTTACATCAGATCCTCTCAATACTTCTGACACTTCATTTTTTGGCTAGAATATTTAACGTTATGTCACTTGATGCTTAGACAGTAAACATTCTACTGAACAAATCAACATCTTAAGCTTGCTGAATACTAATGGCCTTGAAAATCCAAGAAGAATAACGTGCATTTGTGTCATTGTTTGGCGATGGTAATTCCATGCTTTGAACTGAAATGATGCATTGCTTGATCCAGGTATTTGGGAAGAAATGCACATTCTGTTACTTTGATGGCAAAAACATATGACTGGGTTGGACTTGTGCCGCGAGCGAAGCATCATGGCCTCATGGGTAGGGTATGTTCACTGACAGACATAAACGGACACATTTTTCTCCATTTTGTAGCCGGTTACTCTTGTCATAAGTTGGAATGCATCGGATTAAACTTCCAAAACTCATACCAGGTATCAGAAAAGTAGTTTCACATGTATTATTGCTATATAATAACCAATTTCCCCAGCATGTTTTAGACACTGCTGAAGTCTGAAACAAGTAAAAAAAAAAACAGCGGTAGCTTGATGTATTATAGATATAAGTGTCGGATCTTATCCGCTGCTCTTTCATCAGCATGGCCCAGTCCCAGAGCATATGTAATTGTAAGTCTCCCTCAAATCATACGCTCTCTCTGTCCTACAAAAAGTATTATTCTCATTTTTCAAGAAGTTAAATTTTTTAACTTTGATCAACTGCATATAAGAAAATATTAATATTTATGATACATAATTTTTTTTGAGAATTACACAGTACAACACAGACGTCCATAACACGCACGCACACCTCTATGAGCACCTCTAAAGTAACTATAAGTATTTTCTTAGAATTACACAGTACAATGCAAGCGTCCACAACAAGCACGTACACTCACCCTTATGAACACATTCGAATGACTGAGTCGGCAGATTTCGAGATTCACGAAGTCACCACAGGCGCCTCGCTGTCGACAGGGACGTCGCCTACCACTAAAAGCATAGCACCATTAAATCCTAGAAAAAATCTAGGAAAATACGAACACCCGTGCAAGTTGAGGACTTAAACCTGTGTGGGCAGATTCCACCACAAGGAACATAACCAACTGATCTATAATCAATTCGCATTTATGATACATAATTAGTATCATTAGATAGATTGTTCAATATATTTTCATAATAAACTTATTTAAAGATATAAATATTGTTAATATTTTCTACAAATATAATCAAACTTAAAAAGTTTTACTAGCACGAGTCTTATAGCAACTCTTTTTATGGAACGGAGTATTACGATCCTTTGTTTCTGAGACGCATGTTACTAGAACTGTAGCACTGCTCAAACAACAGTCCCATCCTCCGTCCCTCAAATACCACGATAGCTGTTGAAAAGTCCTAAATAATTAGAGGGGATGAACAGCCTATAAAAATCTATATAAATTCACTAGAGCACTTTTTGAGTAAACAAAATGGTGAATTGCAATTTTACTCTAGCTATATAAGGGTTGCAAGCCACCTATTCTAATAATTCTAGTTATCTATGATATGTATGTTAAGCAAAGGCTAAGTCACTACAAACTAAGTTAGGGAGCTCTCAAAGACTAGACTAAAGAGCCTCACTAACCAAACTACTCAACAAGACAAGCTAGCTCTCAAAACTAATTACACCAAACAACTTAGCTACACTAGAATGTAAATATAAGAGAGTGAGTGAGATGATTATACCGTCGTAGCAAGAGATATTGAACCAATCAATGAATACCAAGAGAATCACCGGGAGAATTCCAATCACAATTGACACAAGATTTTTCTTCCGAGGCTCACGTGCTTGCCAGCACGCTAGTCCCTGTTGTGTTGACCAACACTTGGTGGTTCGGGGGCTAATAGGTGTTTCACAAACCTAGACCAACACTTGGGCGCTGCAAGAACCTACCCACAAGTGAGGTAACTCAATGACATGAGCAATTTACTAGAGTTACTTTTCGGCAATCCACCGGGAAAGGTACAAGACCCCTCACAATCACCGGGAGATGGCCACGAACAATCAGCAACTCGTGCCAAAGCTCCTCCGTTGCTCCAAGATGTCTAGGTGGCGGCAACCATCAAGAGAAACAAGAAATCCACAGCCACAACGATCCCCAAGTGCCACTAGATGCAATCACTCAAGCAAAAGCATTAGGAATCACTTCTAATCTCACTATTATAATGAATCAATGATGGAGATAAGTGAGAGATGTTTGCTTAGGCTCACAAGGATATATCACTGATGAAAATGTGTAAGAGAGTGAGCCCAAGGCGCCCCAAATCTATTTATAGAGCCCCCAAAACTCCACTAGCCGTTACTCACTTGGGGTTGACGGGACCCTAGGACCGAACTCACGGTCCGGACTATCTACAGGGTGGGTCCGGTTCTCGGATTCACGCCACCTGTCCCTCCTTTGAATCTTACGCGTCGGATCTCAACAATCACTTAAACACAGCGTAGTCAACAACACCTCCGAACTAGACCCAAGCAACAGAACCGGACCCACGCGCTCCTAGGGTCCGGATGTTTCCAGTAAGCATCCAGAGCGCTAAAATGGCTTCGAACCCAGTTTGCTCGCGCCAATCGGACCACACACAGTGTGGGTCCAAAGCTCCTCCACGTGCCACATCACCTCCTTGCTTGCTCACGCACAGCCGAACCCAGTTGCTCTCGGTCTGGACCCTCTGCTCGCCGGTGTCCGAAGCATCCGCGCCCGCACGCTCCCTCTGCTGCGTCCAACCGAACCCGCGGGAGATGGTCCAGACCTACCCCAAGCAGGGTCTAGAGCAACCACCGCTGCCCTCTGGCCTAGGGTTTGGTTCCGGAGTGGCCCGCAGCCTGAGTCTAGACCTCCTACGCCAGCAGGGTCCGGTTGCAACCTTCTCCTCTTTTTCCTTTTCTATGACCTCAAACACTTCACCCTTGGTTCCAAGTTGCTAACCACAAAGTGTATAACCAATGTGCATGTGTGTTAGCATTTTTCAAAGTATTTTTCAAGGTTCAAATGTTAGCACACTAGGTTCCTAAATGCATATGCAAGAATCATATCACCTAGTGGCACTCGATAACCTCTTAGCCAAAGATTTCCCCTCTTTATAGTGTGGCTATCGATCCTAAACATGATCACACTCTCTATAGTGTCTTGATCACCAAAACAAAAACCTATTTGATACCTTTGCCTTGATCAACCCCTGGTTACTGGAGCTTGCTCTTAGTCCAGAGGCCTAGGTTCGAGCCCTGCATCCTCTTAATAAAAAAACCAGGGGTGCGGTCTGCTCCTTCCCGTCAAGATCAACCCCTGGTTTTTGTTTTTTTCTTTCTTCTTTTCCAAGTTGGAGCTTGATCACCATCATCTCATGTCCATCTTCCTCTCCATGGACTTATTTTTGCTCCACCACTTGGATTGGACCATTGAAAGGTCCTAATGGCTAGAGGGGGGATGAATAGCCTATTTAAAAATTTCTACAACAACACTTAACAAACCGGTTAGACAATTATGAGGCGAAGCGAGTGTTGCGCTAGCCTACTAAAAATGCAAGCCACCTACCACAATTCTAGTTTATATAGATTCTATCCGCACAATAGCTATGACACTACACTAAGTTAGTGTGCTCTCAAAAGCTAACTAAAGAGCCACACTAACCAAACCAACAAGCTCTCACAACTAGCTACACTAAAAAGCTTGATAATTAGTTTGCGGTAATGTAAAGAGAGAGAGCAAGATAGTTATACCACCGTGTCGAGGAGTGAACCAATCAATCACAAGAATCAATATCAATGAAGACCAATCACCTCGGAATCAAATGATGAACACAATGATTTTTTACCAAGGTTCACTTGCTTGCCGGCAAGCTACTCCTCGTTGTGGCGATTCACTCACTTGGAGGTTCATGTGCTAATTGGCATCACACGCCAAACCCTCGATAGGGTGCCGCACAACCAACATAAAATGAGGATCACACAAGCCACGAGCAATCCACTAGAGTATCTTTTGGCTCTCCGTCGGAGAAAGGTCAAGAACCCCTCACAATCACCACGATCGGAGCCAAAGACAATCACCACCCTCCGCTCGATGATCCTTACTGCTCCAAACCATCTAGGTGGCAGCAACCACCAAGAGTAACAAGCGAATCCCACAGCAAAACACGAACACCAAGTGCCTCTAGATGCAAACACTCAAGCAATGCACTTGGATTCTCTCCTAATCTCACAAAGATGATGAATCAATGATGGAGATGAGTGGGAGGGCTTTGGCTAAGCTCACAAGGTTGCTATGTCAATGCAAATGGCCAAGAGAGTGAGCTTGAGCCGGCCATGGGGCTTAAATAGAAGCCTCCACGAAATAGAGCCGTTGTACCCCTTCACTAGGCACAACACAGGGTGACCGAATGCTCTGGTCAGATTAACCGGACGCTGGACCCCGGCATCCGGTCGTGTGATGCACGCCATGTGTCCCCTCTCTTCAAATACTAAGCGCTCGATCTCAACGGTCAAGTGATGATCGAACACAGCAGCTCAAAGTGATCGGACGCTGAGCCCCAGCGTCCGGTCGTTTCCAATAAGCATCCAGGGATGACTTTTCACGACCGGACGTGTCTAGTCATGCTCAACCGGACTCACCCAGCGTCCGATCGAAGACCGAAGACAATGTCTTTGCAGTATCATTGATCGGACACACTGGTCCCACTGAGACCAGCGTCCGGTCACTGCGTGACCAGCTTGACTAACTCCTTTTCAACTCTATCTTCTTCACCCTTGCTCAAATGTGCCAACCACCAAGTGTATCACCTTGTGTACATGTGTTAGCATATTTTCACAAACATTTTCAAGGGTGTTAGCACTCCACTAGATCCTAAATGCATATGCAACGAGTTAGAGCATCTAGTGGCACTTTGACAACCACATTTCGATACGAGTTTCACCCCTCTTAATAGTACGACTATCGATCCTAAATGTGATCACACTCACTAAGTGTCTCGATCACCAAAACAAAATAGCTCCTACCATTTATACCTTTGCCTTGAGCCTTTTGTTTTTCTCTTTCTTCTTTTAATTCCAAGCACTTGATCATCACCATGGCATCGCCATCTTCATTTGCTTCACCACTTGGAATGTGCTACCTATCTCATGATCACTTGATAAACTAGGTTAGCACTTAGGGTTTCATCAATTCACCAAAACCAAACTAGAGCTTTCAATCTCCCCCTTTTTGGTAATTGATGGCAACCCTTTCACAAAGATATGAATTTGAAATTCAATTGAATCCATGTTGCTTGTCCAAGCATATTTACCATGTGTAAAGGATATGGACAAGTTTCATGAACCCCAATTGGTAGCAATTGCTTCCCCTATATATGTGCTAAGAGTTTGGATTGAAGCTTGCACATATGCTTAGATAGGAAATATAGGAGACAATGTCTACCAAATGATGATAAGGTATAAAAGATAGATCTTTGAAGCGTGATACCAATCGGAGTGCACCATTATACCATTCTTAGCACCATGGTTAGCTTGATACCACTTGGAAATACTTAGAAATAAAATCACTAGATAAACTTATGCATGCTAGATTTTCATTTCCTCATTCAAACCTACAACTAGCATACACCACACAAGCATGGATATTGAAATTTAAAACTTGTGCCATGCAAGCAAACATATGAAATCCACATTCAAATGCACCATACAAGTTCATGAGCTTGCTCCCCCTACTTGTGTGCTCAAAATTTTAATTGATCCTTTTCCTTTGTCATATCTCTCCCCCTATGTCAAATCCCCCTTTGTTGTCTTTTCACTATCTTTGTACACTATTTCTCCCCCTTTGTCATAAATGACCACAAAGGTTCAAAATGTAGATAGGTTGAGATTATCAATGTCAATCAATGGGGTGAGGATCATATTCCCAAATTTGGTTCAAACTAGAATATTTGCCAAAAATATTTAACTCAGTTTGATCCAAGGACAAGCTTCTTCACACCTCCAAATAAGGGTTATCTTGTACCATGTTGAGTTAAACACTTAGAGCTCATTTTCTAGATCAAACACTAGGTTTACAAGCCCACAAACATGTCATATGCTACCACTAGACCAAAACAAGTATAGAAGCAATAGTGGTACCATATAATCATCAAATTCATTTATTTTTCATGAATGAGCCTATTAAATATGAAAGATGTCTAGATGCACTAAATATGTTCTTAGCAAGGATGTATGTCATGCCAATCAACTTTTACCTTGGATTGCTCGAAGGAGAGGCATGTCATATAAATGGGGGGGGGGTGCATCAACACATATTTGAGAAATCCAATATGTTCAACTCATTCCTTAGCTTGCAAAATCTTTTCTCATCCAATAGCTTGGTGAATATATCGGCAAGTTGATCTTCGGTGCCTACACTCTCAATGCAAATGTCCTCTTTTTATTGGTGATCTCTTATGAAATGGTGGTGGACATCAATGTGCTTTGTTCTTACATGTTGAACTGGATTGTTGGTCAACTTGATTACACTCTCATTGTCACATAGCAATGACAACTTTCTTGAACTTGATTCCAAAGTCACTCAAAGTGGCCTTTATCCAAAGTATTTGTGCACAACAACTACCGGTGGATATGTATTCGGCTTCGGCGGTTGATAATGTAACACTATTTTGCTTCTTTGATGACCATGAAACAAGTAATCTTCCCAACAATTGACATGTGCCCGAGGTGCTCTTCCTTTCAACCTTGCATCCCGCATAATCCGAGTCAGAGTAACCAACTAGCTCAAACTTTGCTCCTTTAGGATACCACAAACCAACATTTTGTGTATGCTTTAAGTACCTCAATATTCTCTTTGTAGCCTTCAAATGACTTTCTCTTGGTGAGGCTTAAAATCTTGCACACATGCATACACTAAACATGACATCCGGCCTTGATGTGTTCACATAGAGTAGGCTTCCAATCATAGACCGATATAATTTTTGATCCACCATATTTCCACTTGCATCACTATCCAAGTTGACATTTGTTCCCATTGGTGTACTAATGGCTTTACTATCACTCATGCCAAACTTCTTGATCATGTCCTTAATATACTTGCCTTGACTCACAAAAGTACCATTCTTCAATTGCTTGATTTGAAGACCAAGGAAGTAACTTAACTCTCCAATCATAGACATCTCAAACTCATTAGCCATCATCTTTCCAAACTCTTCACAAAAGTCTTTATTGGTTGATCCAAATATGATGTCATCAACATAGATTTGCAACACAAATAATTCTTTTCCAATCTTCTTGATGAAAAGAGTGGTGTCAACCTTGCCCATCATGAACCCTTTAGAGAGTAGGAAGTCCCTCAATCTCTCATACCATGCTCTAGGTGCTTGCTTCAAGCCACCAATGCCTTCTTCAACTTGTACACATGGTCAGGCTTCTTGTCATCTTCAAAACCGGGAGGTTACTCAACATATACTTCTTCATTGATGTAACCATTGAGAAATACACTCTTGACATCCATTTGATAGAGCTTGATGTTGTGGGCACAAACATAGGCTAGCAAGATTCTAATTGCTTCCAATCTAGCAACCAGGGCATATGTTTCTCTAAAGTCAAGACCTTCAACTTGTGTATAGCCTTATGCTACCAATATTGCTTTATTCCTTACTACTATCCTATCTTGATCTTGCTTGTTTCTAAAGACCCATTTGGTTCCAATCACATTGTGTCCCTTTGGTCTCTCTACTAATTTCCATACTTGATTTCTTCTAAAGTTATTCAATTCTTCATGCATAGCATTCACCCAATCAATATCCTTCAATGCTTCATCTATCCTCTTTGGTTCAATAGATGACACAAATGAGAAATGCTCACAAAATGAAGACAATCTTGATCTTGTTTGTACACCTCTAGAAATATCACCAATTATAGTGTCCAATGGATGATCCCTTGCAATATTTGTTGGTTGGAGCATTGGAACTTGATTGCTTGTATTTACTTGATCATTGGGTTGAGATGATGTACTAGCCACTTGATCTTGTTCATTGTTATGAGAGCCACTTGTACTAGCTTGATTTGTATCATCTTGCACATTTGAGTTAGAGAGCACTTGCACTTGATCATCTTCATCATCATTCATTTGCTTAGGCCTCAATTCATCAACATCCACATTCTTCATGGCATTTGAAAGTTGAATGCCTCTTACATCTTCCAAGTTCTCATTCTCTTCTTGTGAACCCTTGGTTTCATCAAATTCAACATCATGAACTTCCTCAAGAGTGCCACTATCTAAATTCCAAACTCTATATGCTTTGCTTGTAGTGGAATAACCAAGTAGGAATCCTTCATCATATTTCTTATCAAACTTGCCCAATCTAGTGCCTTTCTTCAAGATATAGCATTTGCAACCAAAGACCCGAAAATATGCAATGTTGGGTTTTCTACCATTCAAGAGCTCATATGGTGTCTTCTCTTTCAATGGGTGACAATATAGGCAGTTGCTACAATAGCAAGCCATGTTGATAGCTTCGGCCCAAAAAGATTGACTCACATTGTATTCACTAAGCATAGACCTTGCCATATCAATGAGTGTTCTATTCTTTCTCTCAACAAGACCATTTGATTGTGGAGTGTACTTGACCGAGAATTGATATCTAATTCCAAATTCATTACACAACTCATCAATTCTAGTGTTCTTGAACTCACTACCATTGTCACTTCTAACTCTCTTGATGGTTGTTTCAAATTCATTGTGAATGCCCTTGACAAATGATTTGTATGTTGCAAACACATCACTTTTGTCCACTAAAAAGAATACCCATGTGTATCTAGTATAATCATCCACTATCATAAAGCCATATTTGTTACCACTAATGCTAGTGTATTGAGTTGGCCCAAACAAATCCATGTGCAATGACTCAAATGCTTTACTAGTGCTCATCATGCTTTTCTTAGAATGGGTGTTTCCAACTTGTTTGCCGGCTTGACCAGAGCTACAAAGCTTATCCTTCTTAAACACAACATCTTTCAAGCCTCTAACCAAGTCATGCTTAACCAATCTATTTAATTGTTTCATTCCAACATGACCAAGCCTTCTATGCCATAACCAACCCATGCTAGACTTAGTGAACAAACATGTGGATAATTTAGCTTCACTAGCATTGAAATCAACCAAGTATAGATTCTCATATCTAAAGCCTTTGAAGATCAAGTTAGAGCCATCTACACTTATGATCTCTACATCATCTACCCCAAACATGCATTTGAATCCAAGATCACACAATTGAGCCACGGATAGCAAATTGAAGTCCAAGCTCTCTACTAGCAATACATTAGATATGCTCATGTTATTGGATATTGTAATCTTACCAAGCCCTTTGACCTTGCCTTTGCCATTGTCACCAAATGTGATACTATCATAACCATCATTGCTATTGGTGTTGATTGAGTTGAACATTCTTGCATCACCGGTCATGTGTTGAGTGCATCCACTATTAAGAACCCAATGCCTTCCTCTGGCTTTGTAATTGACCTACAAAAGAAGATCAATTCTTTTTAGATACCCAAACTTGCTTGGGTCCTTGAAGGTTAGTTACTAAGCTGTTTGGTACCCAAATGACTTTCTTCTTTGAGCCTATCCATGGTTTACCAATGAACTTAGCCTTTACACCATTTGCACCCTTGGTAAGCATATAGAAAGAATCAAGCTTAATGGAGGATACATTAGCATTTTTGCTCTTGTTTTTTCATTCATGCTCCTTATGACCAACTTGCTTGCAACTAGTGCAAAACTGACCATTGTTCTTCACAAAACTAGTCTTGTGAGGAGCAAAGGCTGCCTTGCCTTTCTTGGGGGTATAGCCCAATCCCTCTTTGTAGAGAGAAGCTCTTTGGCTACCCAAGCACATAAGCAAGCGGTCCTCACCACCATAGGCCTTAGCCAAGGTGTGAGTGAGCTTATTGACCTCCTTCTTGAGGTTCTCATTCTCAACCATTAGTGAGGTATCACAAGTGAGACCATCACTACTAGATGAGGTGGAAGTAGAAGTACTACAAGAAGGGTTAGCGAGAGGAACAATGATAGGCATAGATAATGATTCATCAATTATATCACAAGTTAAGCCTACATTGCAAGTCTCAACATGCTTCTTTTTATTTTGCTCATCAAGCAAAGAGGAATGAGCTTTTTCAAGCTTCTTGTGAGCCTTGCCAAGCTTCTCATGGGCTTTCTCTAGCCTCTCATGAGATGCATTGAGCTCATCAAAGGCTTGCTTAAGGGCTTTTAGTTCCTTACGCAAGCTTTTGCATTCCCTTCTCTTGATGTCAAAGTGTTCTTTAGCATCTTCTAGCATGTCAAATAGTTTATCCTTAGTAGGTTCATCATCATCACTATCACTTTCATTTTCATTATCATGTTCCTCATCACTTCCATCATCACAAATTTGTACCTTAGTGGCCTTAGCCATGAAGCATGATGGAGTGTCAAAGAGAGAAGGCTTCTCATTGATTGCAATGCTTGCAAGTGTCTTCTTCTTGGTGGTCTTGTCATCATCACTATCATCATCATCACTTGAGGAAGCATCACTATCCTAAGTGACCACATATGAACCACCCTTCTTCTTCTTGAAGGTCATCTTGTCCTTCTTCTCTTTCTTTTCCTTCTTGTCCTTCTTCTTGTTCTTCTTGTTGTCATCATTATTGTTGCTATTGTATGGGCATTGAGCAACAAGATGATCTTTGCTTCCACATTTGAAGCACCTTTTTGACTCTTCTTTGTTCTTGGATGAAGATTTCTTTCTTCTAGCATGGTACCCTTTCTTCATCATGAACTTGCCAAATTTTTTGACAAAGAGAGCCATCTTCTCATCATCATCATCATCCCATGAACCATCATCTTCACTTGATGTATCTAGCTTTGCCTTGCTCTTGGATGATGTGGCCTTGAATGCCACGCCCTTCTTCTTCTCATCCTTCTTCTCCTTCTTTCTTCCTTCTCATCATCATCTCTATATATGTCATCGGTCATTATATCTCCCAATACTTGGTTTGGTGTCATGGTGTCCAAACCACTCCTTACAAGAATAGTGACCAATGTGCCAAATCTTGAAGGTAAGCATCTCAAGAACTTATGGGAGAAGTCCTTGTCCTTCACCTCTTCTCCAAGTGCTTTGAGATCATTGACAAGCACTTGAAGCCATGAAACATCTCCGGCATACTTTCATCCTCCTTCATCTTGAAGCTTGCAAACTTCTCTTTGAGAATGTATGCCTTTGCACCCTTCACGGCTTGAGTACCCTCAAATGATTCTTCCAACTTCTTCCAAGCCTCATGAGCCATCTCAATATTCTCGATTTGCTCAAATGTTCTCTCATCAATTGCATCATGAATGGCACTAGAGCAATGTCATTGTTTTGGATAAGCACTTCTTCGGCCATGGTGGGATTCTTCGAATCATCTCAATTTTGGTTTCTACCACCTTCCACACTTTTCTATTGATTGACTTGATATGTGTGGTCATCTTTTATTTCCAATACGGATAATTTGTGCCATCAAATTGGGGTGGCTTCTTGGTGTTGTTGATTTGAGCCATTTTTACACCGAAGGTTGTTAAGCCTCAAATCACGGTGACCTCGTCTCTGATACCACTTGAAAGGTCTTAATGGCTAGAGGGGGATGAATAGCCTATTTAAAAACTTCTACAACAACACTTAACAAACCTGTTAGACAATTATGAGGTGAAGTGAGTGTTGCGCTAGCCTACTAAAAATGCAAGCCACCTACCACAATTCTAGTTTATATAGATTCTATCCACACAATAGCTATGACACTACACTAAGTTAGTGTGCTCTCAAAAGCTAACTAAAGAGCCACGCTAACCAAACCAACAAGCTCTCACAACTAGCTACACTAAAGAGCTTGATAACTAGTTTGCGGTAATGTAAAGAGAGAGAGCAAGATAGTTATACCACCATGTCGAGGAGTGAACCAATCAATCACAAGAATCAATATCAACGAAGACCAATCACCTCAGAATAAAATGATGAACACAATGATTTTTTACCGAGGTTCACTTGCTTGCCGGCTAGCTACTCCTCATTGTGGCTATTCACTCACTTGGAGGTTCATGCGCTAATTGGCATCACACGCCAAACCCTTGATAGGGTGTCGCACAACCAACACAAGATGAGGATCACACAAGCCACGCCACTAGAGTACCTTTTGGCTCTCCGCCAGGGAAAGGTCAAGAACCCCTCACAATCACCATGATCGGAGTCGAAGACAATCACCACCCTCCGCTCGACGATCCTTGCTGCTCCAAACCATCTAGGTGGCGGCAACCACCAAGAGTAACAAGTGAATCCCGCAGCAAAACATGAACACCAAGTGCCTCTAGATGCAAACACTCAAGCAATGCACTTGGATTCTCTCCCAATCTCACAAAGATGATGAATCAGTGATGGAGATGAGTGGGAGGGCTTTGGCTAAGCTCACAAGGTTGCTATGTCAATGCAAATGACCAAGAGTGTGAGCTTGAGCGAGCCATGGGGCTTAAATAGAAGCCCCCCACGAAATAGAGCCATTGTACCCCTTCACTGGGCACAACACGGGGTGACCAGATGCTCTGGTCAGATTGACCGGACACTCAGCGTCTGGTCATGCGATGCATGCCATGTGTCCCCTCTCTTCAAATACTGAGTGCTCGATCTCAACGATCAAGTGATGACCGGACACATCAGCTCAAAGTGACCGGACGCTGAGCCCCAACGTCCGGTCGTTTCCAGTAAGCATCTAGAGATGACTTTTCACGACCGAACGTGTCTGGTCATGCTCGACCGGACTCACCCAGTGTCTGGTCACACGGTGACTCTTCTGTGCGCTGCCACATTAGCCGAACCAGACCCACCCTGTCAATGTCCGATCACCAAGTGACCCAGTATTCGGTCGAAGACCAAAGCCAGCGTCTTTGCAGTATCATTGACCGGACACATCGGTCCCACTGAGACCAGCATCCGATCACTGCGTGACCAGCGTGACTAACTCCTTTTCAACTCTATCTTCTTCACCCTTGCTTAAATGTGCCAACCACCAAGTGTATCACCTTGTGCACATGTGTTAGCATATTTTCACAAACATTTTCAAGGGTGTTAGCACAACACTAGATCCTAAATGCATATGCAATGAGTTAGAGCATCTAGTGGCACTTTGACAACTGCATTTAGATACGAGTTTCACCCCTCTTAATAGTATGACTATCGATCCTAAATATGATCACACTCACTAAGTGTCTCGATCACCAAAACAAAATAGTTCCTACCATTTATACCTTTGCCTTGAGCCTTTTGTTTTTCTCTTTCTTCTTTTTAATTCCAAGCACTTGATCATCACCATGGCATCACCATATTCATGTCATGATCTTCATTTGCTTCACCACTTGGAATGTGCTACCTATCTCATGATCACTTGATAAACTAGGTTAGCACTTTGGGTTTCATCAATTCACCAAAACCAAACTAGAGCTTTCAACCATCCTATCTAGTCACACACTTAGATGCAAGGATTAGTCCATAGGTTTCACTACTACACTCGCACCTTTCACAGCCGCGTCGTAACCCATATTGTAGTCCAATTTCAGCCTTGGTAGTAAGCTGTCGGTAGTGATACTCATAGCCCTCACCGTCGCTATTTGAGACCGTCTGTGGTGTACACTACACCGCCGTATTGGTCTATCATCCGTCCGTGATAAGGTCCTTACTTCTGTCGTATTGGAGTACGACCCGTGTGTGTGGGTATGCACTAACACCACTGCAAGGCTTATGATCCATCCATGATCATATCCTTATTTCATCGCAATGGAGCATGACCCGTCTATGTCGAGGCAAACATCACCATCGCTTCAGCGTATGAACCATCTGGTCATAGGGTATAGTCACCATCGCGTTGCAGTACGATCCGCCCGTGATGATCCTTTAGTCAGTGTTTGGTTACTAAGCGATTCGGCGGTGATGCACTATTGACCCCTACCACATTAGACGAATAGCGGTGGTGATGGTTGTCTGCTTCACCAAAGGCGAGTGGTACGACGGTGATGACAAAACAACCAACGACCCTTACATCCGACGGTGACAGAATTACATCCGGTTTTTACAATGTATTTATTAATTCAACTAGGCCTTAATAACTTACTGAACACACACAATACAGATATAATCATTACACACCATTCATCATGTCCACAATGAAGAGTACTTGTTATAATAATAATGCTCGACACTAACATAACAACTGTGTCAACTGATGAATTAACACAAGCAGTACATAGATAGCATAATAAAGGTTCTGCTCCCTATAGACTTACATAACTAAAATGAGGTAGATGTGCTCTGCTCCTTTAGATTGGCACTCCTTGATTAGCTTGGCAGCCAATGCATCATTGAACCCCTCTTCTTCCTCCCATAGCCATTGTAGAAAAATTGTTCAAAAGCACAAAAATCCAAAACCTACACAATGCAAAGTAGCAAAATTAATAATATTCAACATGCCATTGGTTTAGTTACCAAGCCAAAATTGGACTATATATAGACTCAAAACAATTCCCTACCTGAACAAAGACATGTCCTAACAATAAAATACAGCATGTGCACCTTTACTGCTTTGCAAATGACTCCATGAACAAGGGAACATAAGGTAGATAGTGAGGTCCGTTCAAATAAATACTCTAGGTACTTTTGGGATAGCGGATGACTCGGGCAGGTAGGACATGAACTTTTCTACGGCTCATGTCATATGCCATTAGTGTTCTGTCCTCTCCAATAAGAAAAATCAAATTCCATTCTAGGTGAACTGCAAATGCTCTATAGTTTGCATTGGCAGCCTCAGAACCAAGTCCAATATTGTTCAGTCCAAATAGCTATAGTGTGTTCACCGTATGCTTGAATATCCATTTACTAGTACCATAGTCTTCAAGGATCCAAATTGAAAGGTCAGACGTATTGAAAATATCAGCAATACATAGACACAACTAACCTTGATCTCCATGGATGGACATTGCAGGACCTGGTGGCCTAAGAATTTTCCTCCATGTCTTTCCCTCCATATCAACAGCAACTATGTTGGACACCTCCAGCATGTGCACAAAATCATTAAGAAGCATAGTTCCTGAAAATTTGCATACTAGAATATCCTCTCCCCATTCAGATTCTTTACACATCCATGCTTCAGTTTTGGATGAGTAGATGTTGACAACTAACACCCCTAGGTGACCTTACCCACAGTTCTACCACATGGAAGTGCGAGGATATTGTGGGATCGATCCCCAAGCGAGCTGAACCATAACAAAGGTTGCTATGCAGCAGTACCATTGATTTGCTAGTCACCGGATTGCAGACAACATAGCAAAGCCCAACACACCAGCAGGGAAAGAGGCCTTTGCAGCAATCTGAGATGACTAAATCCTGAATGGGGAAGGGCAAGAAGGAAAAGTAGGGGTATTCACCGGTGAAGCTGGCGAATCGACATTTTTTCCTTTCCAGTTGCCATACATGAATTCAGTGACAAACTGGGGCAGCTCCTTACGGTGCTCGGATTCATAGATAAGGCGGTACTAGGAGCAATACACACACTTGCAGCTGCACAAGGTACGGGCGGTGAGGCGGCGGAGGATAAGGACCAAGACATCATCTATGAGGATGTCTACTTCGTTCCTCTTGTTGGTGGCCTCCTCCTCCATCTTGACTAGGATGTGATGGAGCGGGGCCAGCGATGGAAGCTACATCGCTATCGCCTAAATCAGAGTAGGAGCACCTACGGGGATGTGCTCGTGAGCTCCTTAATGATCAGATGGAAGCTTGATTCATACTCAGATGAGATAAAAGGGGAATAAAAAGCCAAGAAACATGGATAAGGGAAGTGCGAGAAAGCATTACCCTTGCCTTTGGATCTTGCGACAGTGAGCTTGAGCAGCCATGGCAGTGATGAGTACCAGCCTAGTCACTGGTGGATCTATGCAGGCGTGTCGGTGAGGCGTATCGGCGTGGAGCACTAACTTGTCGGCGGTGAGTGGTGGCTTGCACACTAATGAGTAGGTGAGGAATAGTAGCACTTGAGGAGGAGACAGACAGGGTGGAGGCTGGATGGGTAGCGGTCTTTGTAAGCTAACTACAAACACGCCAAAAATTCTAAAAACACGCGAGAGTCTCGCGCTGGCTTGCAAATTTTGATGATATCGGCGATGAAGGCTACCGGTGGTGGTGATTGGGTCTTAAAGAAGATGGTACGTAGCACCTAACGATGGGCGTGTCATATGAAAATTAAATGTTGGAAAGAAACAAAATATTATGAACATTATTTTTGTAGGTTAGAGCAAGAAGATGTTAGCTCCTAACGGCGAATAGCAGCGGAGATATAATTTTTTCATCGACGCTTATATCCGACGGTGACATAATTGTACAATGTTAATACTAATTCAGCTGGGCCTTAGTAGCTTACTGAACACACAATGTACTTTTTACAATAACAATGGATGCTAACATGACAAAATTCATTAGCTGATGTTGCATAATAAAGGTACTGATCTCTATAATAACAATGTATGCGATTACAAAGCCGTACCATACGGTGGTTTGCACATACAAAAGCAACACCCCACCAGCATCACAGTGAGGTAACGGTGTTCAAAATCAACAAATGACATTTTTTTTCAAATTAACTCTGTTACACTTTTCATTCACCAGGCGTACAATAACAAGGATCTATCAGCAACTATAGTTATGATGACAAAAACCTTGGCTCTGTTCTTCAGCACTACTTTAGCAGTACTTTTCAGTGAACAAACAGTGTTTTTCTCTCACAACAAATCAGCATAAGCATCGGCATAAGACAAATTTTAGCGATGACCGTAGGTTTATCCCCACACTGAGCGATGGACATCTCATGAAGCGTAGAAGCTGGACAAAGGTGTAACTAACCTTCACCGCGCCTTCGAATCTTTGCCACAAGCAGGGACGATGTTTGGAAGAAGCCTAGGGAAGAACTACCTCACAAAACTCCTTGTAACATCCAAGAGGATGAGGAGCCCTATGAGGAGCCTTGCCCGTGCTATCTTCATCAACGTCGGGGAGGAACACATGCCACGGCATCGAGAGATCATAGGTCGAGATCTATGGACTCAAAAGGTTTCCTAGCAATAGCAAGGCACCCTCCGCCTTATAGGATTTCCTATAGATATTCTAACCTGGAAGTCTCCCGCACGCCGACCATCAACGAGCCTAGCCATCATGTCATCGGTGACCTAGGCCACCGAAGATGGTATTGTTCTTCCCCATCTCTGCGTGGAACTTCCTCTAACACCCAAGATGAATGACCACCAGCAGGCCGCTACAGAACCCAATCTTGAAAGCCTTCTCCCAGCGATGGCAGAGCTGCCGAAGTATGCCATGAACCATGGTGGACAAAAGGAGTTGCCACTCTCTCATTCAGTCTAATGCTAAGGGATTTGGAGGGAGGGGAGGGGATGGGAGGGGAGGGGCAAGAGACTCAGTGCACCCAGACCTGACTTAAATAGGCTAGCCTTGAAGATGCACCCAGACTCAGTGCAGTTAAGATGCGTGATCTAGGGAGCATGCATCAGGGAAGACGAGGTATACGATGGTTCCCGACGTAATAAGTGGTGGGGACGGTGTTGGAAGTTGGGACATTCAACAATCATGCACTTAAATACGCCAACCTTGAAGATGCACCCAGACTCAGTGCAGTTAAGATGCATGATCTAGGGAGCATGCATTAGAGAAGATGAGGTATACAACGGTTCCCAGCATATTAAGTGGTGGGGATGGTGTTGGAAGTTGGGATGACATTCAACACTCACGCACGCTTCCCTGAGTTTTGGGCTTCCTATGCATCTTCCTAGATTTCGGTGTAAACACATGCCCCCAAATTTTTTATGAACCCACTATCTCCTAGGGCTATAAATTTGGAGGCAAGGCGGAGTAGAAGGAATGCTGCTTGTGTTCATTTGTTGTGCGGTGACACATATCTTTTCTTCTTTGTTTTCTCCTTCGAGTCTTCTTCTGAACAATGGCTCACACCAAGCGTCCAAGGAAGGAAACTCTAGAAGCCACAGATCTGCCTCTGTGCCTTCGTGTCCCTCTTCGTCGCCAAGGGTGAGAGGGAATGGTTTCTTATCTCTATGGCTGCCTTGCATTAATCCTTTGAATATGCAGGGCTACCTCTCATGATATGGTACATCAGCCAACTTCGGTGGAGGTTGGACAACAATGGATTGTACATCTTGCTAGGTCCATGGTATCTTTATCTTCATCTTCATCATCATCCTCTGAGTTGGTTCAGGATATCTAGAATCTTATCCATGAAAGGAGGGAGACCGAAAACCTATATTCTGAAGCCATGCTTGAGGTAGGTCGGCTCGAGCAATGTCTCGATGCTGTTAAAACAACCCTGTCTACATCTGAATAGGAGACCAATGTTGCTTAGATGAGGGTTGATGAAGCTCATGCTAGGGTAGTAGGTAAAATTTCTTTGAAGAGTCTTTGTTTTATATTCATGACTTTATCTGGTAACCCTTCATTTTCATTAGATCTTGAGGAACAATTGGCTGCTTCTCGTCGCAAGATCGAGGAGGCTCATTGCCGAGAGATCGACCTGGAGAATTGCCATGAGACCCTCCAACGTGCAGCACTTGGCGCAGTTGCAACAGTCAACGCCAAGGGTGTTTCTCTTGAAGATCGCCTGTAGGATATCCCAGTTCATGCTAGAGAAGTGGCAACTCATAGTGTCCGCTATGGTGCTGGTGCTGCTCTTGCTGCAGCACAACTGCATTTAGTGCACGAGCTCTGTCACCTAGAACCTGGTTTTCCAGACACTGATTGGCTAGAAGATCAATAGGACCTCATTGGAGACTTTACTGATGCTACCGAGGCTATCGCAGTGACCATCCATGCACAAGATGTTGTAAACAATATTTTCTTAGGACCATAGATTATATCTAGGGTCTTATAAGTTATAAGTAAACAATCTACTATTTGAATGTCACTTTTGATCCTATCTTTTATTATTATTTTTTGTTCTAAAAGCGATACTCTAGGTGTCAGCTATTTTGAGTTGATGAGACTCGTCTATCAAGCATCAACCCAAATTAAATACTTCAGTAGTACTTCTTTATGTATTTTCCACTGAGGTCTATGCGATAACAGATCCGTACCATACGGTGGTTTGCACATACAAAGCAATAGATCCTCTAAGGTATAAAGATTATGGAATCTAAAGAACGATGTAGCACATCACAAAACTTCACCCTTAGTGAAGTTCTCTACCTTCCATCTTGCAACCCTCATAGTCAAGGGATGTGATATGCTTCTTGACCATGAGAGCTACAAGATGGAATATAAAGCACCCAATCTTGAAGAACGAGCACCTCGCAAAACTAGAAGCACCTAAAATCAAGTATGGAGCCCTTGAACAGGAGAGAACCAGATGATTACAGATCTTATGTTAACACAAGATCTACAAGAAGATCTGTAATCATCAAGGTCAAGCTCCTGTTCAGCGGTAGCACCTCACCAAGGATGGAGAAGGAGCACCTCGTAAAACTTGCACCTACATCTCAGTGAGGTTCTTTATATTCTATAATGTTGCTACCTCTTAGCGTCGAGGGATGTAGATCTGCATCTCGATGCTAAAGGGCAGCAAGGTTATGGAATCTAAAGCACCCAATCTTGAAGGCATTCTTCAAACACACGGTGAGGTGCTTTATCTCCATCTTGCACCTCTCACGGCCAGGAGGAGGCCGTGAGAGGTGCAAGGATGAAGACAAAGCACTTCTTGGCGATGAGGAAAGATATAGTAGTGCTCACGAGTGTGTGGATTCAAGAGTGTGTAGATTGAGCCCAAGAGGTGCATCCTAACCCTGGTAAAATAGGCCAACCTTGAAGATGGAGAAGTGCAAGTAATGGTGATGCAACTATGTTGTGGGTAGTTGGAAAATAACTCACGCGGACTTCACCGCCGATAGACTAAACGATCATGGAGGGCCAGCGACCATAACACGTAACCCAGTCGGCTCGCCTTTTTTTACGACTGAGAAAATACCACTACCACATCTATTGTTAACCCGTCGGTGGTAGAAGTCTCAACTATCAGTTTCATTCCTTGGGAGGCCTCGCTATCGGTCCAACCGGCGGTAGAAGTATAAGACAATCACTTATATCGCTACGGCAGTGAAAGAGCGACGTTTATATATCAATTTGTAGTAGTGTTTCATTAATTATCCAAAACCAAACTAGGGCTTTCAATCTTCCCCTTTTTGGTAATTGATGATAACCTTTTCACAAAGATATTCAATGAAATCTTTTGGATTCATGTTTCTTGCCCAAGTATTTTACCATGTGTAAAGGATATGGACAAGTTTCATAAACCCAAATTGGTAGCATTAGCTCCCCTACATATGTGCTAAGAGTTTGTATTTGAAAGCTTGCACATATGCATAGATTAGGAAGCGTGGGAGAGTAATGTCTACCAAATGATGCTAAGGTGTAAAGAATGGACCTTTGAAGCATGATACCAATCGGAGTTGCTATTTGAATACCATCCTTAGCACCATGGTTTGCTAGATACCACTTGAAAATCACAAACACTAGATACCTCATGAGATCAATGTTATAGACAAGGCTCTAGTACCACTTGTAAGATTAATTCATGTGTCTAGCTATCCTATGCATGCTAGTTTTCATTTCATCAATCAATCCTACAACTAGCATACACCACACAAGCATGGATACAAAATTAACAACTTGTGCCATGCAAGCAACCATATGTAATGCACATTCAAATGCATCATACAAGTTTATGAGCTTGCTCCCCCTACTTGTGTGCTTCAAATTTTAATTGATCCCCTTTCTTTGTCAAACTCTTCCCTATCTTACTATCTTTGTAATTCTTCTCCCCTTTTATTATCTTTGGGAAATTTTCTCCCCCTTTGTCATAAAGGACCACAAAAGGTGAGCTCAAATTTTAGATAGGTTGGGGAGAAACCATGTGAAGTGAGGATCATTTTCCTAAATTTGGTTCAATCTAGATCACTTGCAAAAGATATTTAATTCGGTTTGATCCAATGGCAAGCTTCTTCACACCTTATTTCAAGGGTTGTCTTGACAATGTTGAGTTAAACACTTATAGCTCATTTTCTAGATTAAACACTAGGTTCACAAGCCCACAAACATGTCATATTCTACCACTAGATCATTTTAAACATAGAAGCAATAGTGGTACCATACAAGCATACCAAATTCATTTGATTTTCATGAATGAACCTAAGACATGTGAGGAATGACTAGATGCACTAAACAAGTCCTTAGCAATGGATGAATGACATGTCATTCAATTTTTCCTTGCTTTGCTCGAAGGAGAGGCATGTCACATATATGGGGGTGCATCAACACATATTTGAAAAGTCAAGTATGTTCAATTCATTTCTTAGCTTGCAAAATCTCTTTTCATCAAGTGGCTTGGTGAAAATATTGGCAAGTTGATCATTGGTGCCCACACTTTCAATGTAAATGTATCCTTTTTGTTGATGATCTCTTATGAAATGATGGCAGATATCTATGTGCTTTGTTCTTGAATGTTGAACCGGGTTGTTGGTAAGCTTCATGGCACTCTCATTGTCACATAGCAATGGCACTTGCTTGAACTTGATTCTAAAGTCACTCAAAGTAGCCTTCATCCAAAGTAATTGAGCTGAACAACTATCGGCCAAAATATACTCTGCTTTTGCGGTTGAAAGTGCTATACTATTTTGCTTCTTTGATGACCAAGACACAAGTGATCTTTCCAACAATTGACATGTACCTGATGTGCTCTCTCTCAACTTTGTATCATGCATAATCGGAGTCTGAATATCTTATCAACTCAAATCTAGCTCCTTTGGGATACCACAATCCAAAATTTTGTATATGCTTTGAGTACCTTAATATCCTCTTTATTGCCTTCAAATGACTTTATCTTGGTGAGGCTTGAAATCTTGCACATATGCACACACTAAACATCACATCCGGCCTTGATGTGGTCACATAGAGTAGGATTCTAATCATAGACCGATACATCTTTTGACCTACCATGTTGCCACTAGCATCACTATCTAAATTTTCATTTGTCTCCATATGTGTACTAATAGCTTTGCATCATCCATTCCAAACTTCTTGATCATGTCTTTGATGTACTTGCCTTGACTCATAAATGTGCCATTCTTCATTTGCTTGATTTAAAGACCAAGGAAGTAACTAAGCTCTCCAATCATGGACATCTCAAACTCATTAGCCATCATCTTTTACAAACTCCTCACAAAAATCTTGATTGGTTGATCCAAAGATAATGTCAACAACATAGATTTTCAACATAAATAAGTCATTGCCTATCTTCTTAGTGAAGAGAGTGGTGTCAACCTTGCCCATCTTGAATCTCTTTGAGAGTAGGAAGTCCCTTAATCTCTCATACCATGCTCTTGGTGCTTGCTTCAATCCATACAAAGCCTTTCTCAACTTGTAAACATGGTTGGACTTTTCTCATCTTCAAAACTGGGTGGTTGCTCAATATACACAAGCTGATTGATGTGCCCATTGAGAAATGCACTCTTCACATCCATTTTTTGTAACTTGATGTTGTGGGCACAAGCATAAGCTAACAAGATCCTAATTTCTTTCAATCTTGCAACCGGGGCATATGTTTCTCCAAAGTCAAGATCTTCAACTTGTGTATAGCCTTGAGCCACTAATCTTGCTTTGTTGTTTACAACTATCCCATCTTGATCTTGCTTATTCTAAAAGGCCCATTTGGTTCCAATCAAATTATGATCCTTAGGCCTCTCAACTAGCTTCCATACTAGATTTCTTGTAAAGTTGTTTATCTCTTCATGCATAGCATTCACCCAATCAACATCCTTCAAAGCTTCATCTATCTTTTTTGGTTCAATTGATGACATAAATGAGAAATGTTCACAAAATGATGCCAATCTTGATCTTGTTTGCACACCTCTTGAAATATCATCAATTATAGAGTCCAAAGGGTGATCTCTTGCAATATTGGTTGGTTGGAGCACTTGAACTTGATTGCTTGTACTTGGTTGATCATTTGATTAAGATGATGTGCTAGCCACTTATTGTTGATCTTGCACTTGAGCATCACTTGAACTTGCTTGATTTTGATCGTGAGAACTACTAGCTTGCACATTTGAGTTAAAGAGCACTTGATTCTTGTCATCTTCAATATCAATCACTTCTCTAGGCCTTATATCACTAATATCCATCTTCTTCATTGCATTGACCAATTGAGTGTCTCTCACATCATCTAGATTCTCATCTTCCTCTTGGGAACCATTGGTTTCATCAAATTCCATATCATGAACCTCCTCAAAAGTACCACTAGCCAAATTCTAAACTCTATAAGCCTTGCTAGTAGTGGAGTAACCAAGTAAGAAGCCTTCCTCACACTTCTTCTCAAACTTGCTCAGTCTAGTGCATTTCTTCAATATGTAGCATTTGCAACCAAAAAACCAAAAATATGCAATGTTGGGCTTTCTACCATTCAAGAGCTCATATGGCGTCTTCACCATCATTGGGTGACAATAGAGGCGGTTGCTATAGTAGCAAGCTGTGTTGATTGCTTCGGCCCAAAAGAAATGACTCATATTGTACTCACTCAATATTGATCTTGCCATATCAATCAAAGTTCTATTCTTCCTCTCAACAAGGTTATTTTATTGTGGAGTGTACTTGGCCAAAAATTGATGTTTAATTCCAAACTCATCACACAACTCATCAATTCTAGTGTTCTTGAACTCACTACCATTGTCACTTCTCACTTTCTTGATGGTTGTCTCAAACTCATTGTGAATTCTCTTGATGAATGTCTTGAAAGTTGTAAACACATCACTCTTATCAATAAGAAAGAACACCCATGTGTATCTAGTAAGATCATCCACTATCTGTGGCAGAACCTCCTAAATTATAGGGCCCACATGCACCTGTCACTGTCCAACGACCTTTGACATCTATGTATATGTTTCCGGTAACTTAAGAAGACTGTCGGGTGTCCTCGGGGAACCCCGAATCATCCACGATTTCCGAGCAGGATCACATTACAGAGTCATTGCAGTATTACAACATTTATTCAAATATATACATCAGAGTAAAAATAGCGGAAGTCTTACAATAACTTAGTTTACAAACCAGTGATTTCAAACCTTACAAACTAAGTTCGATAGTTAATACAAAACGTAGTAGTGGAGTGGCATTATACATAATACAAAACACACAATAGAACTGCCCTGCCCAAGGGCCACACATTTACTTCTCATTGTCAGATCGAACAATAGTCATGCAACACGATCCAAAACAGATCTGCTCATGAGGCTCACCTGCAACAAGGGTCAACAAACCCTGAGTACAAAAGTACTCAACAAGACTTAACCAAAATAAAATTGAGAAGACTCAAGAATGCAGGCTCAGGGATTCAAGGTATGGCTTTAGCAATAATCAAAGTTCTTTTGCTTAAAAGCTCTTTAACAAAATTCTTTACTTTAACATGTAAAACATTATAAGTACCACATATGAATCTGCCATGATCCATAATGAGATCATGAACTTCATATCAATCTCTTTTGCAAACCTTTCTCAAGTTCCAGTTATTATACTACGATGATGAACAGAGAAGTGAGTCTCCATAACCGAGGAGCAACGATAATTCGAACCGATTATAAGTCAGCTGGGGATTCCAGACCACACGACATATGTAGATCCTCGACCTACATATACCAACCTATTCTCAGATCCTCTAAAATAAGAACGGGTCCGCGCCACCCGAGAATACAGTACTCCACCAATCCAGCCCATTGCCACGTGGGTACACGCTATTCCCGCCATCTCTCCACTCCCAGTGCGCGAGTAGCCATTCTCATAATAGAATAGCCAAGTTAAGGCTTATCGGAGTATGTGGTTAGTACTACAAAGTCTCACCGCACATAGTTCAACAACGGTACGGACCTTAACCGACACAGACGGAACGAATCCGCTCACAAGACCTCCATGTCTTGTGGCTCACACACACACCGAGTCCACCCGGTCTAGATTTATTACTTCACATGCTCATATTTCATGATAACATAAGTAACCAAAGATCCATTTAAAACTCGCAGGTGATAGATAATCACCTGACTAAGCATGACTAAACATAACTAGTCATTTACGAAGTAAAACTGGTAATCAAGGTAGATACGGAAAAACAAGGCTGGTAGTGCACCAATTAGGTTTCCACTTGACTTCTAATCACTTAATGCAGTACAGGAAAGCAAAAGCGAAATTAATTTGTAAAACACAAGGTAGGGTTGTATGCATCCGGGGCTTGCCTTCGCTGACGGAAAAGTCCGGTTCCTGCGACGTTCCACAAATATCTGATCTGACCTCAACAGACGGATTAACTTCCTCAACCACTTGATTAACTACCATGTGTTCACCTTCGTTCACTACACGTAGTAACAATGCCATGTTTAACATGATGCAAGATATAAAACATGATGCTCGATGATGGATGCAAAAGTTAATAACTTGAATACAACTTTCCTTCGTGGTACAGTTACAAATAATTATCATAAAGCATTTTTAGTCGTGCTTCTAATAAGTCAAAGGTTCACTTATTATACATGCTTACCAACTAAAGCCTCATCATGAAAAGACATGTATAAACAATATACAAGGAAATGTATAACTTTTACTTTTTACCCAAGAGGTTGCATCTAAGAAGCAATCAAGTTTATTAACATGCATTTACTAACGAAATTCTTAACTAAGTCATTTAGAATTATTAACTAAAGGGCGAACCTAAACATATCAAGAAGGTAATCACTTGGCTATGACACAGCAGGGGTGGGGTGTTTCATGATCTATAATCAACTCCAAAATCATTCAGGACATCTCATGATCTATGTTTATCATTTTGACAATTATTAACTAATAATTAAGGCATATAAATAAGAGTATAATTAAACATCATCAAATTAATCCCAAACTTTTTGTGGAGGCAGGTTTTAACAATAAACAAATACACTAAAAATTTCATGGTCACTGGATATTTATTTTGGCCTATAAAAATTACACAGCAAGCATTTCTTAATTAAAAGGACTAATTTTTAAGCATCCAAAAATTGTTGATTTTCATGGTTTCATATTTTTCCTACATAGAGGACATCATGAAGAGGCTACACAAAAAGTTTCATGATTTTAGCGTGCATCAATAAATAGCAATCAAATTCACAAGTTTCAGCTGAAAATAGAAAAAGAAAAAGAAAAATCCTGTAGCGCACTATTTATCTGAGTCACAAGATTCACAATTAGGCCCTTGCCTTTGTTCTAATTGTTGCGCGAAGCCCCTGTCGCGATTTTCAGAACAGAGGACGTGAAGAAGCTCGATTTCTGGCCGGTGAAGACTCGTCGGCGGCAATTGGAGGGATGGTCGAGCGACGGGGTGGCGAGGCGAGCCTGAGGGTGGTCGCAGCTTGGCTCGTCGCGACCCGTGATGGTCTGGCCACGCGAGCCCGCGGCTCGGCAGCGGAGAGGCACGTCGGCAGGGAGTCACGACGGTGAAGCGAGGTCGAAGTGGAGTTGCGGAGGTACAGCTTGGTCCGGGGAGGCTGGTGGCTGTGGTTACTAGGCACAAGGAGACGCGGAGGCTCAGGAGCTAGTGATGGCTGTGGAAACCGGCACGGCGGCCATGGCAGCGAGAAAAACAGAGGACGCAAACGGAGAAGAACGGCGACGTCGGAGGCTTTAAAATGCGGCTAGGAAGAATGAAGAAGCCACGTAGGAGCCTTTCCCACGCCAGCGCGGAGCCGAAGGCGGCCACAGGCGCGACTGGAAGACAATCGAAGCTCGCCGGCGGTGAGTTGGTTGCCGCGGTTACTGTTCACCGTAATTACAGAATTGCCACTCGCATAATTTCCCAATTTACTCCAAATTTTATATGGTAACTCAAAAATCTCCAAAAATAAAAGTTGTTCAAAAATAAAAGTTCTACAACTTTGCTTTTATAACCACCCCCTAATTCGGTCTACAATTTGAAATGAAAAATTGAATTAAAAAGGGGACACTTTAAGTACATTTCGCCTTTTCAAATTACTTCAAATTTTTCTAAACAACTTTGAAAACTCCAAAAACAAACTTTGTCTAACTTGACAAGCTCTACACTTTTGCTTTTGGGCTCAACCCTAAAATATGCTTAGATTTTGAAATGGTTTTTTAGGGTATAATTTAAATGCTAAAAATCCGGGTTGTCTCGAAAATTCCAAATCCAAACCAAATTTTTGAACTTGATTCAAACAATTCAATTCAACACTCATAACATAAATGTAAACTTGTTTTAGTGAATGCATATCAAAGTTTGCAATATGACCAATGCCTTGCAATGCATATGATGACATGTCCTGTTTTTAATATTTAAACACCCGAGGTGTTACAATCCTTCCCCCTAAAAGAAATCTCGCCCCGAGATTCAAAGCCATAGGGTAAGTAATGGAAAAGAAAATGTGTCACAAGAACACATACAAAATCTATCCATAAAACAGTTGAGGTCCCTTTACAAAACACAATTGGTAACAACCGAGCTCAACTAACATTACTCTCTATTGACGCAAGAAACTCTGGAAATTTTTCTAATAAGTAATCTTCTGATTCCCAAGTAGCTTCTTCTTCTGAATGTTGATTCCATTGTATCTTGTAGAACTTGATTGTCCTTCTTCGAGTAACACGATCTTTTTGATCCAAAACTCGGATAGGATATTCGGAATAAGTCAAATCTGGTTCAAGTTCCACTCCTTCAACCTCAACATTCTGCTCAGGCACTCGGAGACACTTCTTCAATTGAGAAACATGGAACACATCATGCACAGCTGCAAGATGTTCTGGTAATTTCAAGCGATATGCCACTTTTCCATACCTCTCTAAAATTTGAAATGGTCCAATATATCGAGGTGCCAACTTGCCTTTAACACCAAAATGGGTAACTCCCTTCATTGGTGATACTTTCAGATATACAAAATCTCCTTTGTTAAACACCAATGGTCTACATCGTCTATCCGCATAACTCTTTTGTCGGGATTGAGCTATCTTCAAATTACTTTGTATTTGCTTAACCTTGTCTTCTGTTTCTTTCACAAGGTCAACCCCAAAGAATCTTCTTTCTCCAGGCTCAGACCAACTCAGCGATGTTCTGCATCTACGACCATAGAGTGCTTCAAATGGAGCCATTCTAATGCTTTCCTGATAACTATTGTTGTATGAGAACTCAGCCAGAGGTAAGCATTCGTCCCACTTAGTGGAATAGTTAAGGACACAACACCTTAACATATCTTTAAGCACCTGATTGACTCTTTCAGTTTGTCCATTAGTCTATGGATGATAAGCTGTACTATACAGTAGTTTGGTACCCAATGAAGAATGCAATTGTTTCCAAAAATTGGAGACAAACTGTGTACCCCTATTGGACACAATAGTCTTGGGTACTCTATGGAGACTCATAATTCGCTCTAAATACATCTTGGCATACTGTATAGTGGGATAGGTATTCTGAACTGGAAGAAAATATGCTGATTTGGTTAGTCAATCTATAATAACCCATACTGAATCAAATCCCTTGGATGTCTTGGGTAGACCAACAATAAAATCCATACTTATATCCTCCCACTTCCAAGATGGAATAGGTAATGGTTGTAATTCACCAGCAGACCTCAAATGTATAGCTTTCACCTTTTGACAAGAATCACACTTTGCTATATATCTAGCAATCTCTATTTTCATTTTAGTCCACCAGAATCTTTGCTTCAAGTCATGGTACATCTTGTTGCTTCTCGGATGGATAGATAACCTAGTAGCATGTGCCTCTTCTAGAATTGACTGCCGCAACTCAGGAACCTTTGGTACTACCAGGCGATCCTTGAACCATAACACACCTTCATCATCTATGCTGAAGCATTCTGCTTTTCCATTCTTGACTCTTTCCTTGATATGGGCGATACCCTAGTTTTCCTTCTGAGCAGCAATAACTTGATCTCGAATAGTGGTTTCAACAATTATGTTAGTCAAACTACCTTGTTGAATTACTTCTACATTCAACTTCTCCATTTCTTGACATAGGGTCAAACCCATTGTTCTCACTACCAGACAATTGCAATAACTTTTGCGACTGAGGGCATCTGCAACCACATTTGCTTTACCGAGGTGATAATGTACTTCCAAGTCATAATCTTTAATCAGTTCTAACCATCTTCTTTGTCGCATGTTCAACTCTGACTGAGTAAAGATATACTTTAAGCTCTTGTGGTCTGTATAAATATGGCACGTATTACCAAGCAGGTAATGCCGCCAAATCTTCAGAGCATGGACCACAGCTGCTAACTCCAGATCATGAGTCGGATAGTGTTCTTCATGTAGCTTAAGTTGCCTGGATGCATAGGCAATGACTCGGCCTTGTTGCATCAACACACATCCAATACCAATACCTGAAGCATCACAATAAACATCAAATGGCTTCTCAATATCAGGTTGGGCTAATACTGGTGCAGTAGTCAACAGTCTCTTCAAAGTTTGGAAAGCCTCTTCACAATCAGATGACCAGACAAACTTGACTTGGTTCTTCAACAACTCAGTTATGGATTTTGATACTTTAGAGAAATCTGGAATAAACCGATGGTAATACCCTACCAATCCCATAAAACTCTGAACTTGATGAACTGTGGTTGGCGGTTTCTAATCAAGCACATCCTTCACTTTGCTTGGATCAACAGCAACGCCTTCAGCTGACAAGACATGTCCAAGAAATTATACTTCCTTAAGCCAAAAATCACACTTGCTGAACTTGGCATATAGTTGATGTTCTCTCAAGCGGGTCAGAACAATTCTGAGATGTTCTGCATGTTCTTTCTTATTCTTGGAATATACTAGGATGTCATCGATAAACACTACTACAAACTTATCTAGCTCAGGCATGAATACTGAATTCATCAGATACATGAAATGAGCTGGAGCATTTGTCAATCCAAAAGACATTACCAAGTATTCATATAACCCATATCTTGTGGTAAATGCCATTTTGGGAATATCTTCAGGCTTTATCTTAATTTGGTGATATCCTGACCTCAAATCTATCTTGGAGAAAACTTTGGCTCCGGCCAATTGATCAAAAAGCAAATCTATCTGAGGTAAGGGATACTTATTCTTGATGGTCACTTCATTCAACGGACGATAGTCAACACATAACCTTAGGGTCTCATCTTTCTTTTTCACAAAAATTGCCGGACATCCCCAAGGTGATGAACTAGGTTGGATAAACCCCTTCTCAATCAATTCTTGTAACTAAGTCTTCAACTCGGCCAATTCCTTGGGTGGCATCCTATAAGCTCTTCGAGAAATCGGAGCTGTTCCAGGTTGCAATTCTATGTTAAACTGGACATCCCTATCAGGTGGTAGACCGGGTAAATCTTCAGGAAACACATCCGAAAATTCACACACTACTGGAATATCGCTAATCTCTTTGACATCAGTTGCACAAATCTTGCCCACTGATCTTCTTAAGGTTGGAAGTTGGATGAGAAGTTGAGAATTACTATCAGGCAAACTCACCCTTAATGTCCTATTCAAAGCATCTATAACCACCTTATGCTGATACATCCAATTCATTCCCAAGATTACATCTATATCCTGATCCTTAAGGATAATCATGGTAGTGGGAAAAATATGCCCACCCAGGTTTATGGGTACCTGGTATACCATTTCCTTAGTACACAGACGTCCCTCGGGCGACTGTATAAAGAAATTTTCCTTTGTTGCCCCAATTGAAAGTTCATGCTTTACCACAAATGTTCTATTGATGAATGAATGAGATGCACCTGAATCAAAAAGTATAACTGTAGGGTGATTGGCAACAGGAAACATACCCATCATCACTGGCTCCCCTTCCGGAATTTCTCCAGCTTGAATATAGAACACCCGTCCTGTCTTCCTCTCATCTTTGCCCTTCTAAGCATTCTGATTGGGGTTCTTGTTTGGTGCCTGACCCTGTTGTTGATTGGCAGGGGCCTTCTGATAATTTTGATTAGCCTGCCTGGGATACGGACATTCCCTGGAGAAATGACCGATCCTTCCACAATTATAACATGGATAATTGTGACCCTGGGACATTGGAGCATTACCACCAGGAGCATTGGTCGACTGTGAACTTAGGTAGGTTATAGCAGGACGGACATTTGACTGTTGCCGGCTTGAGACTACGGCGGACGATAAGGAGGACGATTATGATGTACTGGATGATAAATCACCCTCTGCCTCTTCTGATTTCCCCCAAACGATCCAGACGGCATACTCTTCTTCTTTTTGAGCTCCTTATGCTGCCGATACTTTGACTCTGAAGCAATTGCAATATTTACTACCTCATGATAAGTAACATTAGTATAAGTTGTCATCGTTGTCTGCAGCTTGGTATTCAGACCTCTCATAAACCACCTCTTCTTCTTAGCATCAGTATTAACATGTTCGGATGCATATTGTGATAGGTGATTGAATCTTCCCACATACTGCATCACTGTTTGATCTCCTTGCTTCAAAGCAAGGAATTCATCTAGCTTCATAGCCATAACTCCTTTAGGGATATAATGGGCTCTGAAGGCAGTACGGAACTCAGCCCAAGTTATTGGAATGCCAGCAGGTTGCATAGCCACTAAGTTTGCCCACCAAGCACTTGCTGCTCCTCTAAGTTGCTGAGCGGCAAACGCAGGTTTCTGATACTCCGTGCATGGGATAAGATCAAATTTCTACTCCATGGTTCGAAGCCAGTCATCAGCCTCCAATGGTTCATCTGCCTTGGTGAACACCGGTGGTCTTGTGTCTATAAAATCAACATATGTGGCCTCCTATCTGTTATGATGGCGACCACGGTTTCTGTGCATCTGATTCTGATTACTCTGAGCTATCTCATGAAGCAAACAAGAATTTTCGGCCGTCACATTGACAAGTGCGGTTATAGCATCCGCCAGATTTGTTGGAACTGGTGGCGGATCTAGAATACCATCCTCATCTTGTGAAGTTCCTGGAATATACGAACCCCGCGTACGACGCATCTGCTCATAATAAACCAAACTTTATTACATGCCTTTATTGAATTGCACTAAAGCTTACTCCAAACACATTACATAGAGTTTACTAAAACACAAACCCGCAAGTACAAAAACAAGACTACATAACTTAACTAGAACTAACTATTATACAACTCTACTCCTTTCCTTGATTACTTCAAACTTCAGGCTCGGTATCCATTCCGGAAATATTACCGCCTTCATTATCACTTTCATCGATCATTACTAATTCTTTAGGATCTTCTTCTTCTTCTTCTTCTTCTTCTTCTGATTCGTCATCATCGGCAAGGATGACACCGGGGTCCATGGCATTAGCTTGGGGTTCATGATTTGGATTTAGTAGATTGCTAAGCCTATGAACTTCCTCATGTAGATAGGTATTATGTTCTTCTAAATCTTTTACATAGAATTCTAGCTCATGAGTTCTAGCTCTAGCTACATCTTCCCTATGCCAAGCTTCATTCCTTCCCTCCACCATACGAACTAACATGCTTTCACAGTTCCTGTGCGCGGTGGTGAGACGCCTCAATTGATCATGTAATTCTCCTACCTGTATAGCATCCAAAGCCCTATCTCTAGTAGCTTGTGCTAACTCTGTAGAAATCCTCTATATCTCTGCCTGAGGATCAGGCCTAGAGCTACTACTGCTAGCACCATCATTCCTAGGGGCAAGTTGGTGACGAGGAACTCCTTTGGGTCCAGTGGACTTACGGGGCATTATCTTGGTACGAGCCATACTGTAGGAAGCCAATTTAATCCAAGTAAGACCACTTGATCAAAGTCTAAAGAGCAGCTAGAATAGATTACATTACTCAAACCAGACTCACTACTCAACTCCAGACTCAGAGGTGAAGGAAGTAACAAGTGAATTAATCATGATGCATGAATCGTTCTTACGAACAAAACCATCAAAGATTATAATACACATAAACAACATTTGTTTTTATATAGGGCATAATAAGATTACTACTCCACCACACAAAACCTTTTTAATCCAATAGGGAATGGTGAGAAAGAAATAAGATAAGTCAGAAGCAATTTGGACCAAATTAACAAGTTAAATTTAGTCATCCCAAATCATTTTGAAGTTTTTGTAAAACAATACAACAAAAACTTTGTAACAATCGCTCTGATACCATTCTGTGGCAGAACCTCCTAAATTATAGGGCCCACATGCACCTGTCACTGTCCAACGACCTTTGACATCTATGCATATGTTTCCGGTAACTTAAGAAGACTGTCGGGTGTCCTCGGGGAACCCCGAATCATCCACGATTTCCGAGTAGGATTACATTATAGAGTCATTGCAGTATTACAACATTTATTCAAATATATACATCAGAGTAAAAACAGCAGAAGTCTTACAATAACTTAGTTTACAAACCAGTGATTTCAAACCTTACAAACTAAGTTCGATAGTTAATACAAAACATAGTAGTGGAGTGGCATTATACATAATACAAAACACACAATAGAACTGCCCTGCCCAAAGGCCACACATTTACTTCTCATCATCAGATCGAACAATAGTCATGCAACACGATCCAAAATAGATCTGCTCATGAGGCTCACCTGCAACAAGGGTCAACGAACCCTGAGTACAAAAGTACTCAACAAGACTTAACCGAAATAAAATTGAGAAGACTCAAGAATGCAGGCTCAGGGATTCAAGGTATGGCTTTAGCAATAATCAAAGTTCTTTTGCTTAAAAGCTCTTTAACAAAATTCTTTACTTTAACATGTAAAACTTTATAAGTACCACATATGAATCTGCCATGATCCATAATGAGATCATGAACTTCATATCAATCTCTTTTGTAAACCTTTCTCAAGTTCTAGTTATTATACTACGATGATGAACAGAGAAGTGAGTCTCCATAACCGAGGAGCAACGACGATTCGAACCGATTATAACCCAGCTGGGGATTCCAGACCACACGACATATGTAGATCCCCGACCTACATATACCAACCTATTCTCAGATCCTCTAAAATAAGAACGGGTCCGCGCCACCCGAGAATACAGTACTCCACCAATCCAGCCCATTGCCACGTGGGTACACGCTATTCCCGCCATCTCTCCACTCCCAGTGCGCGAGTAGCCATTCTCGTAATAGAATAGCCAAGTTAAGGCTTACCGGAGTATGTGGTTAGTACTACAAAGTCTCACCGCACACAGTTCAACAACGGTACGGACCTTAACCGACACAGACGGAACGAATCCGCTCACAAGACCTCCATGTCTTGTGGCTCACACACACCGAGTCCGCCCGGTCTAGATTTATTACTTCACATGCTCATATTTCATGATAACATAAGTAACTAAAGATCCATTTAAAACTCGCAGGTGATAGATAATCACCTGACTAAGCATGACTAAACATAACTAGTCATTTACGAAGTAAAACTGGTAATCAAGGTAGATACGGAAAAACAAGGCTGGTAGTGCACCAATTAGGTTTCCACTTGACTTCTAATCACTTAATGCAGTACAGGAAAGCAAAAGCGAAATTAATTTGTAAAACACAAGGTAGGGTTGTATGCATCCGGGGCTTGCCTTCGCTGACGGAAAAGTCCGGTTCCTGCGACATTCCACAAATATCTGATCCGACCTCAACAGACGGATTAACTTCCTCAACCACTTGATTAACTACCACGTGTTCACCTTCGTTCACTACACGTAGTAACAATGCCATGTTTAACATGATGCGAGATATAAAACATGATGCTCGATGATGGATGCAAAAGTTAATAACTTGAATACAACTTTCCTTCGCGGTACAGTTACAAATAATTATCATAAAGCATTTTTAGTCGTGCTTCTAATAAGTCAAAGGTTCACTTATTATACATGCTTACCAACTAAAGCCTCATCATGAAAAGACATGTATAAACAATATACAAGGAAATGTATAACTTTTACTTTTTACCCAAGAGGTTGCATCTAAGAAGCAATCAAGTTTATTAACATGCATTTACTAACGAAATTCTTAACTAAGTCATTTAGAATTATTAACTAAAGGGCGAACCTAAACATATCAAGAAGGTAATCACTTGGCCATGACACAGCAGGGGTGGGGTGTTTCATGATCTATAATCAACTCCAAAATCATTCAGGACATCTCATGATCTATGTTTATCATTTTGACAATTATTAACTAATAATTAAGGCATATAAATAAGAGTATAATTAAACATCATCAAATTAATCCCAAACTTTTTGTGGAGGCAGGTTTTAACAATAAACAAATACACTAAAAATTTCATGGTCACTGGATATTTATTTTGGCCTATAAAAATTACACAGCAAGCATTTCTTAATTAAAAGGACTAATTTTTAAGCATCCAAAAATTGTTGATTTTCATGGTTTCATATTTTTCCTACATAGAGGACATCATGAAGAGGCTACACAAAAAGTTTCATGATTTTAGTGTGCATCAATAAATAGCAATCAAATTCACAAGTTTCAGCTGAAAATAGAAAAAGAAAAAGAAAAATCCTGTAGCGCACTATTTATCTGAGTCACAAGATTCACAATTAGGCCCTTGCCTTTGTTCTAATTGTTGCGCGAAGCCCCTGTCGCGATTTTCAGAACAGAGGACGTGAAGAAGCTCGATTTCTGGCCGGTGAAGACTCGTCGGCGGCAATTGGAGGGATGGTCGAGCGACGGGGTGGCGAGGCGAGCCTGAGGGTGGTCGCAGCTCGGCTCGTCGCGACCCGTGATGGTCTGGCCACGCGAGCCCGCGGCTCGGCAGCGGAGAGGCACGTCGGCAGGGAGTCACGACGGTGAAGCGAGGTCGAAGTGGAGTTGCGGAGGTACAACTTGGTCCGGGGAGGTTGGTGGCTGTGGTTACTAGGCACAAGGAGACGCGGAGGCTCAGGAGCTAGTGATGGCTGTGGAAACCGGCACGGCGGCCATGGCAGCGAGAAAAACAGAGGACGCAAACGGAGAAGAACGGCGACATCGGAGGCTTTAAAATGCGGCCAGGAAGAATGAAGAAGCCACGTAGGAGCCTTTCCCACGCCAGCGCGGAGCCGAAGGCGGCCACAGGCGCGACTGGAAGACAATCGAAGCTCGCCGACGGCGAGTTGGTTTCCACGGTTACTGTTTACCATAACTACAGAATTGCCACTCGCATAATTTCCTAATTTACTCCAAATTTTATATGGTAACTCAAAAATCTCCAAAAATAAAAGTTGTTCAAAAACAAAAGTTCTACAACTTTGCTTTTATAACCACCCCCTAATTCGGTCTACATTTTGAAATGAAAAATTGAATTAAAAAGGGGACACTTTAAGTACATTTCGCCTTTTCAAATTACTTCAAATTTTTCTAAACAACTTTGAAAACTCCAAAAACAAACTTTGTCTAACTTGACAAGCTCTACACTTTTGCTTTTGGGCTCAACCCCAAAATATGCTTAGATTTTGAAATGGTTTTTCAGGGTAGAATTTAAATGCTAAAAATCCGGGTTGTCTCGAAAATTCCAAATCCAAACCAAATTTTTGAACTTGATTCAAACAATTCAATTCAACACTCATAACATAAATGTAAACTTGTTTTAGTGAATGCATATCAAAGTTTGCAATATGACCAATGCCTTGCAATGCATATGATGACATGTCCTGTTTTTAATATTTAAACACCCGAGGTGTTACACTATCACAAATCCATATTTGTTTCCACCAATACTAGTATATGTGGTTGGTCCAAACAAGTCCATGTGCAACAACTCAAATGCCTTAGATGTACTCATTATGCTCTTCTTAGGATGTGTGTTACATGCCAACTTGCTTTTTGGCTTGACATGCACTACATAGCTTATCCTTCTCAAATGTGACATCTTTCAAGCCCCTTACTAGATCATACTTAATCAATTTGTTCAATTGTTTTATTCCAACATGACCAAGTCTTCTATGTCATAACCAACCCATGCTAGACTTAGTGAGCAAACATGTTGACAATTGAGCTTCTCTAGAATTGAAATCAACTAAGTATAGATTCTCATATCTAAAGATTTTGAATATCAAGTTAGAGCCATCTACACTTATGATCTATACATCATCCACACCAAATATGCACTTGAAACCAAGATCACACAATTGAGCTACCGACAATAGGTTGAAGTTCAAGCTCTCTACTAGTAGCACATTGGAAATGCTCAAGTTATTTGAGATTGCAATCTTACCAAGTCCTTTGATCTTGCCTTTATCATTATCACCAAATGTGAAACTATCAACCCCATTACTATCATTTGTGTTCATTGAATTGAACATTCTTAAATCACTAGTCATGTGTTGTGTGCACCCACTATCAAGCACCCAATGCCTTCCTCTGGCTTTGTAATTGACCTACAAAAGAAGATCAATTCTTTTTAGGTACCTGTTTGATGAGGACATGACACCCATGCATATGACCATGTTTAGCACATGGTATGGAGGGGTAGGAGGCTAGAAAGGGTGTCCAAGTCAAGAAGGAGGTCCGAGGCTAATTCGGTTTGAATCCCTGAGGTGGAGGCCCAAAGCAACTCAAGTTCGAGTCTGCCTCGGCCTCCAGGACTAGTCTGCCTTAAACTGGTCACCTAGGATGTATCCGGACTCCATTTTCGATGATCCACATATGGTTCGAAAGCTAATTTGATAAGGAAGCCAATCCAAGTGGTCTCACATCAAAAGACCTTCGGAATCAATGGGAATCATTGAAACAAGTCAGCATCTAGAATCTGCCAGGGTGCTGCGACACCGTCTTTTGGTCTGTTGGACCGTGTATCGTGTTTGGGCCCATTAGGGGGCACGTCCAGGGGGGTGACGCCCAAGACTCTATAAATAGCAAACGTCTCTCTCCTTAGGGTTTGGGGTTTTGTTTAGTTCTTGATTTGCTCGTGAAACAGACATCATTTTGCTGCAACTGTGCCGCCAAAGCTGCTTGCTGTGAACCAGGGCCCCAGTTCTTGATCTTGTTCGTCTGTGGCGATTAGTCCTTTCGAATAAAGACTTGAACTCGTTCTTGTTTTCATAAGCCTCATATTTATTTGCAATTTCAGATTGCGTTCATCCCGTTTTTGCTTGTGTTCTCGATTCGCTTGCAGGAAAGCCTTCTCGGTGAGGTCAATTGCGCTCGCGTAGTTGATAACTAATGGAGCAGTGGTGTAACAGTTGCGGGGGTCCAAATTAGTCTTGGTTTGAAGCCTAGATCATGAACGTCGAGTCTCCACCAATCAACGCTATCATACCTATTGAAAGATCGGGCCTAGTCTACATTAAGTGGTATCAGAGACCTTGTTGTCCGTTAGGTATAACTTTGTTTTCCCCTTTAGATTGTTACTATTTTTGCGTTACCTATAGTCCACAAAAAGCCAAAAAAATACACCACCACCTATTCCTTGTCCTATAGCCTCGTTGTGCCATGCAATTTCATCTTTGTTTCGTGTTGTTGAGTTTGTGTCCTAGGGCAAGTTCTGGTTGCTGGTTTTAGATCGTTTTTAGTCCAGTTTGTGTTTTTCCCTTTGTTTTTCATTATAATCCATGAACACCTTCAAGTCTTGCTATATTTCCTTTATATCCATAAAACCCTAGTCCATGCCATCTAATTTGTTACACTTGTCTTCACTGTTTCCATCAAATCCTTGCTGCCGTGACCAATTTTGCGTGCATTATTCCCGTTTTGTCCTTTAATTCGGAGTCAGTTCGTAAAACTGGTCTAGTTTTCGCATACGAACTCGGATTTTGACATTCCATATATCAAAATCGATCAGAATTTTTTTTGGATCCGTCCGTCCCCTACCTTGTTGGGTTCGGAAATTTTTATTTTGGCCAAAAACTGGTCACAAGATCATCTTTTCGTGGTCACAAGATGTTTGTTGATTTTGAGCCCATCTTCTAAAATTTCCACATGCCACGCCTTTCACTTGTTTAAGCTCATATTTTCTGTGGTTACTTATTTTGTGCTCCTAAGTGAAGAAAAATATCAAAAAAATAAAAAGAAAAAGTCAAAGAATCAAAAAAAAACAACGACAACCCAAAAATAGAGAAAAAAGAGGGGCAAAAGTGGAACAATATCTAGAGGAGCACATAAGAGAGCGCCATTTGAGTTGTGTTTACGTGTGCTAATTTCTGCTTTGTTCTTAATCATATTCCTGTTGTTCACATCACTTGATACATCTGGTACTTGGAACGTGAGTAGGCCAGCAACTAAGATTATTACTTGGGATACTTATTCAGCTTTGCTATTCAGTTGAGAATTTTGCTATTCCTTGCTACTATATTGTGCCTGTCCAAGCTCCACTTTCTTCTAACCAAGTACAGGTTTGCCTTGCAACTGTTACACTCAAGCTACAACGGTATCACAATCACCGACCAATTGCATCGCCTATTGCTTTGGTAAGAACACTTATAAGACCGTGGTGAAAGCTCTAGTTTGGTTTTGGTGAATTGATGAAACCCTAAAGTGCTAACCTAGTTTATCAAGTGATCATGAGATAGGTAGCACACTTCAAGTGGAGAAGCCAATGAAGATCATAGCATGATAAAGATGGTGGCATGGTGATGATCAAGTGCTTCAACTTGGAAAGAAGAAAGAGAAAAATAAAAAGCTCAAGGCAAAGGTATAATTTGTAGGAGCTATTTTGTTTTGGTGATCAAGACACTTAGACAGTGTGATCACATTTATGTTTGATAGCCGTACTATTAAGAGGGGTGAAACTCGTATCGGAATGCGGTCATCAAAGTGCCACTAGATGCTCTAACTCATTGCATATGCATTTAGGATACATCCTTGATAATATTTGTGAAAATATGCTTACACATGTGCACAAGGTGATACACTTGGTAGTTGGCACATTGGAGCAAGGGTGAAGAAGTTAGAAATTAAAAGAGAGGTGATGCCAGCGTCGGTCAAGTGACCGGACGCTGGATCCAAAAGCACCGGACGCTGACTGGCTACGTCTGGTCACGTTGACTGGCGGTACAGAGGCTAGGGTTTACCACCGGACGCTGGGCTGTGTCCGGTCGAGGTGGACCGGACGTGTCCGGTCGAGGAAAACTAGGTTTTGACCCTTACTGTACTCAACCAGACGCTGAGGCTCCAGCGTCCGATCAGTTCTACCGGAGTGTTCGATCAACTTCGTAGTAATCGCCAATTAGCGCGTGTCTGAGTGAAGCCAATTAGCGCGTGAACCTCCAAGTGAGTGAATCGCCACAACGAGGACTAGCTTGCCGGCAAGCAAGTGAACCTCGGTAAAAATCATTGTGTTCATCATTGATTCTAAGGTGATTGGTCTTCATTGTTGTTCATCTTCATGATTGATTGGTTCTTTCATATACACGGCGGTATAACCCTCTTGATCACTCTCTTTACTTTACCACAAACTAGTTAACAAGCTCTTTAGTGTAGCTAGTTGTGAGAGCTTGCATGCTTGGTTGGTGTGGCTCTTTAGTTAGCCTTTGAGAGCACACTAACATAAGGTAGTGTCATTGCTCTTGTGTGAATTGACACTATCTAAACTAGAATTGTGGTAGGTGGCTTGCATTTTGAGTAGGCTAGCGCAACACTTGCTTCGCCTCATAATTGTCTAACCATTTGGTTAAGTGTTGTTGTAGAAATTTTTATTAGGCTATTCACCCCCCCTCTAGCCATTAGGACCTTTCAAGTGGTATCGGACCCGAGGTCACCGTTATTTGAGGCTTAACAACCTTCGGTGTTAAAATGGCTCAAATCAACAACACCAAGAAGCCACCCCAATTTGATGGCACAAATTATTCTTATTGGAAGTCAAAGATGACAACACACATCAAGTCAATCAATAGAAAGGTGTGGAAGGTGGTAGAAACCAAAATTGAGATTGGTGATCCGGAGAATCCCATCGCGGCCGAAGAAGTACTTCTCCAAAACAATGACATTGCTCTAAGTGCTATTCATGATGCAATTGATGAGAGAACATTTGAGCAAATCAAGAATATTGAAATGGCTCATGAGGCTTGGAAGAAGTTGGAAGAATCATTTGAGGGCACTCAAGCCGTGAAGGGTGCAAAGGCATACATCCTCAAAGAAAAGTTTGCAAGCTTTAAGATGAAGGAGGATGAAAGTGTGCCGGAGATGTTCCATAGGCTTCAAGTGCTTATCAATGATCTCAAAGCACTTGGAGAAGAGGTGAAGGACAAGGACTTCTCCCACAAGTTCTTGAGATGCTTGCCTTCAAGATTTGGTACATTGGTCACTATTCTAGTAAGGAGTAGTTTGGACACCATGACACCAAACCAAGTGTTGGGAGACATCATGACCGATGATACATATAGAGATGATGACGAGAAGGAAGAAAAGATGAGAAGAAGGATGAGAAGAAGAAGAGTGTGGCATTCAAAGCCACATCATCCAAGGGCAAAGCTAAGCAAGAAACATCAAGTGAAGAAGATGAATCTTGGGATGATGATGATGATGAGAAGATGGCTCTATTTGTCAAGAGATTTGGCAAGTTCATGGTGAAGAAGGGCTACCATGCTAGAAGAAAGAAGTCTTCATCCAAGAACAAAGAAGAGTCAAGAAGGTGCTTCAAGTGTGGAAGCAAAGATCATCTTGTTGCTCAATACCCATACAATATTGACAATGATGATGACAACAAGAAGAACAAGAAGAAGGACAAGGAAAAGAAAGAGAAGAAGGACAAGATGGCCTTCAAGAAGAAGAAGGGTGGTTCATATGTAGTCACTTGGGATAGTGATGACTCCTCAAGTGATGATGATGATGATAGTGATGATCACAAGACCACCAAGAAGAAGGTTCTTGCAAGCATTGCTATCAATGAGAAGCCTTCTCTCTTTGAATCTTCATCATGCTTCATGGCTAAGGCCACTAAGGTACAATCTTGTGATGATGAAAGTGATGAAGAACATGTTGATGATAATGAACATGAAAATGAAAATGATAGTGATAGTGATGATGATGAACCTACTAAGGACGAATTATTTGACATGCTAGAAGATGCTAGAGAACACTTTGATATCAAGAGAAGGGAATGCAAAAGCTTGCGTAAGGAACTAAAAGCCCTTAAGCAAGCCTTTGATGAGCTCAATGCATCTCATGAGAGGCTAGAGGAAGCCAATGAGAAGCTTGGCAAAGCTCACAAAAAGCTTGAAAAGGCTCATTCCACTTTGCTTGATGAGCAAAATAAAAGGAAGGATGTTGAAACTTGCAATGTAGGTTTAACTTGTGATATAATTGATGAATCACTATCTATGCCTATCATTGTTGCTTCTACTAACCCTTCTTGTAGCACTTCCACTTCCACCTCATCTAGTAGTGAAGGTCTCACTTGTGATACCTCACTAGTGGTTGAGAATGAGAACCTCAAGAAGGAGGTAACTAAGCTCACTCACAACCTAGCTAAGGCATATGGTGGTGAGGACCGCTTGCTTATGGCCTTGGGTAGCCAAAGAGCTTCTCTCTACAAAGAGAGATTGGGCTATACCCCCAAGAAAGGCAAGATGGCCTTTACTCCTCACAAGACAAGTTTTGTGAAGAACAATGGTCGGTTTTGCACTAGTTGCAAGCAAGTTGGTCATAGGGAGCATGAATGCACCAACAAAAGCAAAAATGCTAATGTATCCTCCATTAAGCTTAATTCTTCCTATATGCTTGTTAAGGGTACAAATGGTGTGAAGGCTAAGTTCATTGGCAAACCATGGATGGGCTCAAAGAAGAAAGCCATTTGGGTGCCAAAGAGCCTAGTGACTAACCTTCAAGGACCCAAGCAAGTTTGGGTACCTAAAAAGAATTAATCTTCTTTTGTAGGTCAATTACAAAGCCAGAGGAAGGCATTGCACTAGTAGAGAACAGACCTTTGATCCTCGGCCAAAATGGGCTCTAGTCCCGGAATTTTGTGCGCTTGGGACTAGAGATACCTTTAGTCCCGGTTGGTGGCTCCAACTGGGACTAAAGGTCCCTGCCCAACGGCTACTGCGCCAGACAGAGGTGGCAGGTACCTTTAGTCCCGGTTGAAGCCACCAACCAGGACTAAAGGTATACTTTTACTCCTGGTTGGTGGCTCCAATCGGGAGTAAAGGTCTACTCCCGGGCCGTGGCTGCGCCTGGGGTTGGAAAGTTACCTTTAGTCCCGGTTGGAGCCACCAACCGGGACTAAAGGTCCCCCCTTTATATCCCAGCCATCTCCATCCTCCCCGAGCCCGAGCTCAGCACATTTTGAAGCTCACTGCAGTAGTGTTCTTGCTTCCTCCCTCCCTCCATTGTTCCTCCATCCATTCTTCAATTCCTCCGTCGATTTCTTTGATTTCTCTGTCGATTCTTCAGTTGTAAAGGTTACCAATCTCATACTCTCATTTTTCACCATTGTCTTATCTCATTTTGTTCACTATATATATGGTTCTTTATTGTGGTTTTTTCATTTGTAAGCAATTTGAGCTCAAAATCACTTCAAGCTTGCATATTTACATGAAAGAAGGTTAAAGTAGCTAGTTGAACTTGTGGACCGTGTTCATCTCGGTGACCATGTTCTCTGCCGAGCGGTAACGGACGTCAAGGAGGAGCTTTGATTCTATGAGGGAGAGCAGCAATGGTCGTGGAAGACCATGTTCCCTTCCTCGTAGAATCGGAGCTCTTCCGTGGCAAGTACGGTGCCGTCCGGTGGAGAAATGCTCGCCGAGATGATCACGTAAGCAAGTTCAACTAGTACGGATGGTTATTTATTCACATGTCTCGATATCGTCGTAGTAGTCTATCAATCACCGTACTTTTTATTTTAACTTTTTATGAAATGAAAAACTTAGAAAATAGTTAGAAATTTATAGAAAATCCGTACTAGTTGAACTTGCGGACCGTGTTCAGCTCGGCGAGCATGTTCTCTGTCGAGCGGTAACGGACATCAAGGAGGAGCTTTGATTCTACGAGGGAGAGCGACAACGGTCGTGGAAGACCGTGTTCCCTTCCTCGTAGAATCGGAGCTCTTCCTTGATCAAGTACGGTGTCGTCCGGTGGAGAAATGCTCGCCGAGATGATCACGTAAGCAAGGTCAACTAGTATGGATGGTTATTTATTAAAACATGTTTTTGAGCTATAGTGTATTAAAAAATGAGTATAGAGATATAGATAATTTTATAGTTTCTTAATTTTATTTGTTTATAAAATAAGAAATTTATAGTGTATTAAAAATGAGTATAGAGAGAAGATGGCAACTGCTTCATTGTTTAGAGATATAGATAATTTTATAGTTTCTTAATTTTATTTGTTTATAAAATGAGAAATTTATAGTGTATTAAAAAATGAGTTTAGAGAGTAGATGGCAACTGCTTCCGGGTCCTCGGCCTCTCATGGGTTTCCAAAGCGACTTAGGCCGGGCCTCCCTCTCATTCCATGCGGCAAGTGTCGTGATGAGACGAAGATTGTGATGGAGTACCAAGTGAAGAAGGAGGATCCCAACAAGGATCGTATCTTCTACAAGTGTCCGGATCGCAATGTGAGTTATTTTATCGTATTTAATGATTATGGTTAGTTTATACCTATTTTCATGATGGTTGTGATTAAAGTTCTAATTTTTTGTTTTAATTTTAGTGGGATGGCAGTGGACGATGTTCAGGCTTCTACTGGGAGGAAGAGTATGTTGAACTCGTGCAAAAATATCTTGCACAACAGGCAGATACGGCGGCTAATGAGGCAGTGATCCAGCCGAAGAAGCCCAAAGATGTTGCACAATCAGGGGATCTGTCTGTTTTAGTTGAGATTGGTCGTGAAATCCTTGTGCTCCTGAAATGTATTTTAGCTTTAGTTCTTTTAGTTGTAGTTGGGATTGTCTACATTATAGCGATGCTTTCATAAATTTGTACCTTTTGTGGTGGCACACATGTTGTATAAATAATTAATTATGATCTAGGTTTTAATATGGTATTTATGTCATGTAATGCAGATGAGCCGGCATTGGATGTACAATGCTGATCGCCGCTCCTAAGAGTTCATTAATGGCGTTGAAAGCTCTAGTTTGGTTTTAGATAATTGATGAAACCCTAAGTGCTAACCTAGTTTATCAAGATGATTATGAGATAGGTAGCACTACTCCAAGTGATGAAGCAATGGCGAAGATCATGACAATGGTGATGGCATGGTGATAGTCAAATGCTTAAACTTGGAAAAGAAGAAAGAGAAAAACAAAAGGCTCAAGGCAAAGGTATAAAATGTAGGAGCCATTTTGTTTTAGTGATCAAGACACTTAGCGAGTGTGATCACATTTAGGATTGATAGCCGTACTATTAAGAGGGGTGAAACTCGTATCGGAATGCGGTTATCAAAGTGCCACTAGATGCTCTAACTCATTGCATATGCATTTAGGATCTAGTGGAGTGCTAACACCCTTGAAAATGTTTGTGAAAATATGCTAACACTTGTGCACAAGGTGATACACTTAGTGGTGTTGGCACATCTACAAAGGAGGTGGTGTTTGCAGGGTTGAGATGGGTTCGGCGCTTTCGGGAAAATGAAATGCCTATTTTCTATTGCGCCGGATGCAAATTCTTGTGGTTGGCTCTTTGGAGCAAGGGTGAAGAAGTTAGAAGTGAAAACGAGTTGATCGCGAAGTTGCTGGCGTCGGTCAACTGACTGGACGCTGGACCTGAGATGCACCGGACGATGGTTTCTGTGTCCGGTCAAACTGACATGGCGACACAGTGACAAGGGTATTGCACTGGACACTGGTCTGTGTCCGGTCAAGGTGGACCGGACACGTCCGGTCAAAAAAATATGCCTCGCGGAGCTTACTGGAAATGACCGGACGCTGGGGCTTCAGCGTCCGGTCAGTTTTACTGGAGCGTCCGGTCAGTTTCGTAGCCGTTGAAATCTGATGAACAACGTTTGAAGCTAGTGACGCGTGGCGTCCATCGGGCGACCGGACGCTGAGGGCCAGCGTCCGGTCAGTATGACCGGAGCATCCGGTCAGAGCACGTTTTGCCCAGTGAAGGGGTATAACGGCTCTATTTGATGGGGGCTCTATTTATAGCCTCATGGCCGGCTCAAGGGACAACTCTCTTGCACATTTTCATTGACATAGCAACCTTGTGAGCTTAGGCAAAGTCCTCCCACTCATCTCCATCATTGATTCATCATCTTTGTGAGATTGGGAGAGAATCCAAGTGCATTGCTTGAGTGATTGCATCTAGAGGCACTTGGTATTCGTGTTGCGCTGCGGATTTCGCTTGTTCCTCTTGGTGGTTGCCACCACCTAGACGGCTCGGTGCAGCGGTGGAGGATCGGCACGAGTTGGTGATTGTTCATGGCCGTCTCCGGTGATTGTGAGGGGAGTTGTACCTTCCCCGGTGGAGTGCCAAAAGGTAACTCTAGTAAATTGCTCATGTCATTGAGTTACCTCACTTGTGGGTCGGTTCTTGCGGTGTCCTATCATGTGGATGAGGTTTGTGAAACACCTCTTAGCCGCCGAACCACCAAGTGTTGGTCGACACAACGGGGACGTAGTGTGTTGGCAAGCACGTGAACCTCGGGAGAAAATTGATTGTCTCTTGTCTTTTGCATTCTCCCAGCAATTGGCATAATCTTCATCTTGTGATTGGTTCATCCCCTACACGTCGGTATAATCACCCTACTCACCTATTTACATTCTTGCAAACTAGTTAATACAAGCTCTTTAGTGTAATTAGAATTGAGAGCTTGCTTTTTATTGTCATTCATCTAGTTGAGCTCTTTAGAGTAGCAAGGTTGAGAGCTCGTAGTGAGTAGTTATATAGCAAGTTTGTGTGCCTAAGTAATCATTGCAACTAGAATTGTTGGATAGGTGGCTTGCAACCCTTGTAGAGCTAGAGCAAGTTTGCTTACGCTATTTGTCATACTAATCAAATTGCTCTAGTTGATTTATAGATTTTTAAATAGGCTATTCACCCCCCCTCTAGCCATATTAGGACCTTTCAGGCGTGCATTCTTTGTTATGTGCGGCCGAGGCAAACAAACGCGACGGTTTCATGTGCTGCCCATGTGCCATATGTAAGAATACAGTGGAATATCCTTGCTCAAGGACTCTTCATTCACACTTGTTTAAGTCGGGTTTCATGACAAACTATATTTGTTGGACGAAGCACGGAGAAACCGGCATTGTAATGGAAGAAAGTGAAGAAGAACAATGGGATGACAATGATATTATTCCTGATGGTGCGTGCTTCAATGATACTGCAATGGGAGAAGCTGAAGAAGAGGTAGCCACAGAAGATGAGCCTGCTGATGATCTTTGTCAGGTCATTCGTGACACACAAAGAGAATGTGAAAGTGAAAAGGAGAAGATCAAGTTTGAGCGGATGCTAGAAGATCACAACAAATTGTTGTACCCAACTTGTGATGCAGGGCAGAAAAAGTTGGGAACCACACTAGAATTGCTGCAATGGAAGGCAAAGAATGGTGTATCTGACAAGGGATTTGGAGAGTTACTAAAAATCTAAAAGAAGATGCTTCCGAAGGACAATGAATTGCCCGCCACTACCTATGAAGCAAAACATGTTGTCTGTCCTATGGGGCTAGAAATCGAGAAGATACATGCATGTCCTAATGACTACATGCTGTACCATGGCAAAGAGTACAAGAAATTGGATGCATGCCCAGTATGCCATGCATCGTGGTATAAGATCAGACGAGATGACCCTAGTGATGTTGAGGGCAAACGTCCATGGAAGAAAATCCCTGCCAAGGTTATGTGGTATGCTCCTATAATACCACGCTTGAAACGTCTGTTTAGAAACAAAGAACATGCAAAATTGTTGCGATGGCACAAAGAAGACCGTAAGGTAGACAATATGTTGAGACACCCTGCTGATGGGTCCCAGTGGAGAGCAATCAACAGAGAATTCCCAGAGTTTGCAAATGGCGCAAGAAACTTAAGGTTTACTTTAAGTATAGATGGTATCAATCCTTTTGGAGAGTAGAACAGTAGTCATAGCACTTGGCCTGTTACTCTAAGTATCTACAACCTTCCTCCTTGGTTATGCATGAAGCAAAAGTTCATTATGATGCCTATGCTCATCCAAGGCCCGAAGCAACCTGGCAATGACATCGATGTGTACCGGAGACCACTTATTGACGAACTTCTCATTTTGTGGAATAAAGAAGGTGTACGTGTGTGGGATGAGTACAAACAGGAACACTTTGATCTGCGAGCATTGTTGTTTGTAACAATCAATGATTGGCCTGCTCTAAGTAATCTTTCAGGACAGTCAAACAAGGGATATAATGCATGCACACACTGCTTCGGTGATATTAGAGGTGTATTCTTAAAAAAATGTCGAAAGGTCGTGTACCTTGGCCATCATCGATTTCTTCCTGCAAATCACCCCGTAAGAAAGAAAGGCAAGCATTTTAAAGGGAAGGCAGACCACGTGACCAAGCCTCGCAACAGAACCGGTGAGGATGTACTCGATATGGTCAATGATGTGAAACTCGTCTTTGGAAAAGGACATGGCAGCCAACCTATTCCGAACGACGCTAACGGTCACGCACCCATGTGGAAGAAGTCCATATTTTGGGACCTACCCTATTGGCAAGTCCTAGAGGTCCACAGCTCGATCGACGTGATGCACCTGACGAAGAATCTTTGTGTGAACCTACTAGGCTTCATGGGTGTGTATGGAAAGCCTAAGGACACATTTGAAGCATGACAGGACCTGCGTTGTTTGAGAGAAAGAGACAACCTGCATTCAGAGAAGACAGATGATGGATGCCATTACTTACGTCCTGCCAGCTACACTCTAAGCAAAGAGGAGAAGGAAATTATGTTTGAATGCTGAAACAACATCAAGGTACCATCTGGATTCTCCTCGAATATAAAGGGTATTATAAATGTGCCAGAGAAGAAATTCTATAACTTAAAGTCCCATGACTGTCACGTTCTCATGACGCAATTACTTCTAGTTGCATTAAGAGGAATTCTACCTCCAAATGTACGTCTAGCCACCGTGAAGCTATGTGCATTCCTCAATGCAATTTCTCAGAAGGCAATTGATCCAACTGATCTAGCTAAACTATAGAATGATGTGGTTCAATGTCTCGTCAGCTTTGAGTTGGTGTTCCCTCCTTCCTTCTTTGATATCATGACACACCTCCTAGTTCACCTAGTCAAGGAGATTTTCATTCTCGGTCCTGTGTTCCTACACAACATGTTCCCCTTAGAGAGATTCATGGGAGTCCTAAAGAAATATGTTCACAACCATGCTCGCCCAAAAGGAAGCATCGCCAAGGGCTATGGAACAGAAGAGGTCATTGAGTTCTGTGTTGACTTTATTCCCGACCTTGACTCGATTGGTGTTCCTGAATCGAGACATAAGGGGAGACTAAGCGGAAAGGGGACACTAGGGAGGAAAACATATATTGGTACGGAGGATGATTATTTCAATAAAGTGCACTACACAGTTCTACAGAACTCCTCTTTGGTAGATCCGTATATTGAAACACACAAGGATCTCTTACGATCTGAGTTTCCAGGGAAGACTGAAGCTTGGATTACACGTAAGCACATGGAAACTTTCAGCGGTTGGTTGCGAAAAAAATGTCAAGGTGATGAGAGCATCCATGAGCAACTGTATTTATTGGCTATGCAACCATCATGGCATATCGTAACATACAAAGGGTATGAGATAAATGGGAACATATTCTACATAGTAGCCCAAGATAAAAGGAGTACCAACCAAAACAGTGGTGTCCGCATAGATGCCACAGACCCGAATGGGAATAAGCAGACATATTATGGCCGCATAGATGAAATATGGGAACTAGAATATGCACCTACTTTGAAGATCCCATTGTTCAAGTGCTAATGGGTCAAGGTGACCAGAGGCGGGGTAATAGTAGACAACGAGTATGGAATGACAACAGTAGACCTTAGTAATATTGGGTACAAAGACGAACCATTCGTCCTTGCCAAGGATGTGAATCAGGTGTTCTATGTCAATGATATGTCTACCAAACCAAAAAGAGGGAAAAACGATAATGACTCAACCAAAGAGTCAAAGCGCCACATAGTTCTTTCAGGGAAAAGAGTCATCGTGGGAATCGAGGACAAGTCGGACATGTCAGAAGATTATGAAAAGTATGACCGAATCCCGCCCTTCAAAGTGAACAAAGACCCTAGCATCTTGGTAAATGATGAGGACACTCCATGGTTACAACGCGATCATAACCAAGGGACATACATAAAGAAGAAGTTCACTGCTGTGCCCACTTGATGATATAGTGATTTAATGTAGTGTGTGTTTGAGATATTATGTAATAATTGTGAATTCAGATGTTTATTATGTCGTGTTTCAAATTAAATCAATGTTTGATTTGGTGGGATTTCTCTCTCAAAAAGTAAAATTAGGATATTGAGTGATGAAAAATTAAAATATTAATGTTAAAATGATGTGAAAACAAATTTCCTGTCCAAAACCAATAGTTTTAATAATTTTAATTAAACACTACATTTTTGCATTAACGAAATAATAAATATTAGTTACATTATGTTTTACAATTATAACAAAAAATAAAAAAGTTAGGTTATAGATTTTTCCTATGTGCAATAAAGAAAAAGAAAATCCATATTTTTAACAAAATAATTTTATGCCTTTTATTTAATTTACTATGTATTTAACAAGAAAATCCATATTTCTATTAAAAAAGTCTGCTCAAAATAGGCGGGAAACGAAACTGTAGGCCACCTTTACTCTTGGGTGGGAAGCCCACCTGGGAGTAAAGGTGGGCTGCAGTTTCATGGCCCGCCAAAAAAAACCCTTTACTCCCGGTGCGTGTTACCAACCGGGAGTAAAGGTATACCTTTACTCCCGGTTGGTAACACGCACCGGGAGTAAAGGGACCTTTACTCCCGGTTGGTAACGCGCACCGGGAGTAAAGACCCTTTACTCCCGGCTGGTGGCTGGCACCAGGAGTAAATCTCCCTGGTATATAACCGCCAGCGCCTGGCGCAGATCGATCCGCTCCTCTTCTTCCTCGTCGAACACCGCCGCCCTCTTCTTCCTCGCGCCGCCGTCCGTTCGCCTTCCGTGACACCGCCGCCCTCTTCTTCCTCGTGCGGCCTCCACCGTGCGCGCCCGTGGCCCTCCTCCGTGCACGCCCGTGGCCCTCCTCTGCGCGGGCCCGTGGCCCTCCACCGCGCCCTCCTCCGCGCGCATCCGAGGCCCTTCACTACCGAGCTCGAGGTGATCAGTTCATCTCTCTGTACATTCTCAGACGGTGGAAAACTTTCAAAAAATGTTATATTTTGTTGTGATACCGAATATAGATGTTCTAAAGTAAATTACAAATGTCCTAGATTTTATATACGCAAATATCATATAAAAATGAAGGAAAACTTCAACGTTTCTTCATTTATGAACTTTGAATATACAGATATAATATATTAATGTTGCTAAAGTAATATGAGCATTACATATTTTTTCGGGACGACTATCTTCAAACTTTATATCATAGCATCAGAGACGAAGTACTATGCCTGTAGAAGAAGAAAATAAATTCTTATCATTTCAGAAATAGTAATGGTTATATTAGCAATAAGACACATATACTTACATTTCATAATGACTTATACTTACATTATTAGCATAGAATTTTCTCATATGATGAATGACTACATGGTTCACATGGTACATAGGATCACAACACGCACCGACACCGCCCCGGCCCGCCTCACGTCGTCGTCGTCAGCACACCGGCCCGCCTCACGTCGTCGTCGTCAGCACACCGGCCCCCGCGCCGACACGTATATATACATCATTTGTATTCATATGCATGTATATATACGTCGCGGAGCACCGCCGCCCTCGTTCGCCCATGCGTTTCTATGTATACGGCGGAGCACCGCCGCCCTCGTTCACCCATGTGTACAAACATATATACGGCGGAGTGGAGCACCGCCACTCTTGTCACACTGCCCTCTCTCGTGGCCTAGTCGATCAACATTCATATTATCGTTATCGTTAACGCTAAACAATCACACCAGGGCGAACCGCGCTGTTGATGTCACCGACGTGGTTCGCCCTAGTCACCGATGCAATTCGCCCTCGGCCGTTTATGTATAGCCCTAATTCGTCCTAGTGTGGTGAATTGCGTTCGTGACCGAGGGGCAAGATTTAATAATGCATATTGTTCGTAGATTTTACGCATGTAAGCAAAGATTTGACGTACTATATATTGGTTTTATTTTTTGAAGCTAGATGGCCGACGTGAGAAACATGGATGAGGAGGAGTTGATGATGAATTTGATCAACACTGGCACTCAAGTTGCTGGTGATGATGGTGCTAACAATAACGTGCAAGAGGATGCAGATGACGGGAGTCAGTACTTAGCTCTTGAACAAAATGAGCAACAACATATTGGCCAAGTATATATTTTTTATTATTAGCTGTATATATTATCATATGTCTTATGTGTGCTCATGACATTAAAAATAATGTTTATGTTTTGTAGCCCTCTGGATCGACATCAACAACTACAACAAAGAGTAAAAATGTTCGAGGTCCCAAAAAGCCATTGGAGGGCCGCTTCATCATCTCGGAGTTCAATGTGGATATAGGCGAATCGGGGGGGCGGGGGGGCCAAATAAAATGAAATTCGTGCACCACTATGGTTATCTTGTATGGGACCAGCTCCCAATCAGTACCCGCGAATGGAAGAAGACCAATGCTCCTCATATCAGTTTTGTCTCCGATCGTGACAAGACATTAATTTGGAATGATGTCTTGGAATATTTCACACTCCAAACAGATGGTTATGGTGATATAATAGATGGTGATGAATTGAAGGAGTGAGTTAAGGATTGGGCAATGAAGAAGATGGCCACCTAGTTTCAGACTTGGAAGAAACACTTATACACGACGTATGTCAAGAAGAACATAGCACCAGATTTTACTGTCCCAGGCCCGATCTTAAAGCAGAGGCCCTATTGGGATGAGTTTGTACAGTACAAGACGTTAGAAGAGGGTGTGAGTCGGGTGATAAAGAACCAACGTAATGCCCAATAGAAGATATACCACCATAACTTGGGATCAGGTGGCTACCCGACTGCCATAAAGAAGTGGAACAAAATGGAAGCAGACCTTCTTGCCAAGGGTATCACACCAGAATCACTCGAGTGGGGAGAGCGTGCAAAGAATTGGTTTTTCGCTCATGGGGGAACACTGGACCAGGAGACAGGGAAGTGCGTTTATGGCGCAAGACTGCAAGAAGCAGTAGAAAGATTGTTTTATGCTCAGAGAGATACTGCTAGTGGTGCGTTTAGGCCCAACAGAGAGAAGGATGAACTCACATACGCCATCGGGACTATTGAACACGGTGGCCGAACTAGAGGCAAAGGAAGTGTCTCGTGGGAGCATGGATTCCCTCAGGACAGACCTTCCTATAGAAGCCGCCAGAGAAAGAAGGAAGAAGAGGCACAACAGCTCCAGAGGTTGGAGGAAGCGGTGCGTGAAGCACAGGAGCGGGAAAAAAACCTTGAAGCAAGAATGCATGAGGAAATCAGAAGGCAAGTGCAAATAGCAGTGAATGCAAGCAAGCAGACATCAGAGCCAGGAATCAACATTAGCCAATCTGTTCAGTTGAAAAGCAGCTGCGCTTCCACAGAGATACCAAATCAAGGGGACATAGGACTGTGCTTCCCTATGGATGACGTCACTGAACCTTTTACATCGTGTGAGCTACACATTCCGAAGGGGAATTCCACAATCAAGGTGGCTATTGGTCTTGTTAATCCTATCGACCAAACCAAGACACCAAGGATTCATGGGAATATAATCCAAGAAGGATATGCTACCATCTCGGTAGATAAAGCTGAAAAAGGTTTTAGTGATTTGCCTCTTGACATTCCTAGAGGTGATGGCGAGAAGACTCTAGGAGAAGTAGAGAAGACATTCATTCTATGGCGCAAGCGCTACATCATCATTCTCGGGATGTCGCCTCCACCTCCTCCTGAACTACCTCACCATAGGTGCGGATGAAAACACTACATCATTAATTTATATTGGCTTAAATAATTAACAATCTGCTCATAATAATATGTCATTCCTTTTTTTGTAGCAGATCCTCCCCCAACCTAAATCCAATTGTTCAATCGCCAGATCATCATAGTGCTCTATACGATGACAATGTGTTGGAAGGCGAGGCTACATCCACACCATCACCAAGGAGGTCTCCAATGCCGCAGCCGCCACCTCCAAGGAGGTCTCCAACACTGCTGCCACCACCTCCAAGGAGGCCTCCAATGCCTCCCCCGCCCCCGCCTACCAAGAAGCCAAGTACCAAGAGGCTAGCCCTGCAAACGAAGAACCAGTCCCCGCTGGCAAAGAAAGCCACCGTGAAACCAAGGGCTATTCCCAAAATAATATCTGAACAGAAGGAAGAAGTAACTGATGCATATAAAAAAGATATGTCCAGATTCTATGACAAACTTAAAAAGAATCAAGAAGCAAGGAGAAACTCGGAGAAACCGTACTTCTTCGTAGCTCTAGATATTCTTAGAAAAAAGGTGGCTTCTTACCAGCAACAACAGCGAGAATCTCGTAAGTCGTCCAAATCAACGTTAACGGACTATGACCGCACTCTCACCAAGTCAATTGAGGCGGCACAGAAAAAGAAGCAGACAGGGAAAGGAGTTGCACAACTCGGACAACAATCGCACCAATCAGTCCCCCCGCTAGTTGTTGGTAATGAATATGGTTCGAATTTAGGATTAATGCATCAGGCAAACATACCTCCAGATGTTGATTTGGATCACCTTGGTGAATTTATTGATGAGACTGGTCTCGACCTTTACCAGATGTTTGGTGATGGAAACATTAAGAGTGCGGCGGAGGTTGATATTTGGAAGAAAAAATTTGTACTAGGCCAGAGTCTATACAACCCTCAAGCCTTATCTGATCTGGGGACGCAAATGTACCTGCTAAACAAGTGGTACATGCAGGCATCTACCGGTGGAGACTTCTGCGTTGGTGTCAGAATTAGAGACGAACATTGGTTCTGTGGCGATGATGTTATGTATGTTGACTTTGTAGAATTTCATCAACTATGCCACCTGACTTCTCTGGACAAAATTATCATTAGCTGCTATTGCCTGTAAGTAATAATGCTTTCGATCTATTATTAAACTCATCATATGTGTGTATATGCATATAAATTATCCTAACAAGTACTATATATATGCAGATTTACAATGATAGAGCTCAGAAAGGAAGGCTACAATGAAATTGGTTTTGTTGATCCCCATATAGTATTCAAAGACCTAGTTACTCCAAAGACTAATTAGAAGTCTGAGTCAGAGAGTAACATCATGAACTTCTTAGTGAACCAACGCCACAAGGAGGATATACTCTTTCCCTACAACTTCAAGTGAGTGTTAATAATGTCGATCATCCTTAATGGCTCATATGTTGATTCTAGTTAATTAATGAGTGTTATGCGTTATATCCTATAAACACATGCAGCAATCACTGGATATTGATGGACATCGATCTGGTGAAAAGTCACTTGATAATCTATGACTCGATGAGAAAACCACAACAAGACTACCAAGATATGATAGATATTATCCAGAGGTAATTTTGGTATCTCTAGCAACTATATATACACACAAACATGATGATTAACTATATCTGATGACGTGGCAAATTTTTTATTGGGCAGTGTTTGGAAAACCTTTATTGAGAAGCAACACATGGAAAAATGCAAAGCGCCACTGAATGTAATCCCTTTGAAAGTAAGTCCCCTGAATCGCATCATCTTTATTAATTAAACATATAGCTTTCACCAGATCACCAGATTGGATGACAAATCTTTTTCTCGTAAAGTGGTGTCTGAGGCAGGAACAGGGGAACAACTACTGTGGTTACTATGTTTGCAAGTTTATCAAGGTGGTCTCCCAAAGAACTCCTACAGAGAGACTCAAAGTACATTAAAAATAAACTATATATTCATTTAATTATTATTATTGATTGTGTTACTATGTCTTTATATATATATCTCTTTTTTGTACATATATTAATTTATTTTCCTTTAATTCAAACCTGTAGGCTCGATGGTTGGAGGAAAAGGTCATACGGCAAGACCAAATCAAAGCAATTTAAGAGTCTATAGCTGGATTTTTTAATGAGCAGGTCATCGATTCCAAGGGCGAGTTCTACTTCGACCCAACACTGCCATTGAAGCCAAGCTAGAGGATGAGAGAAAACTTGTTATATCACAACAACTGTAATGCAATCTTTTGTAATATATGCACATGAAATAATATAATGTAAAATACACATATGCATGCATGCATGTAAATATATATATGATGCATGCATGCATATATATATATATATTTCTATGCTTGAATTGTGTAATTTAATACGTTCATTGTGCTTGAACCGAAACATACTATACGCACGTATAAATGTATAATTAGCAGCGTACAATACGACTTCGAAAACCTATTTTGAAAAGAAAACAAAAAAATGAAAAGAAAAGAAAAAAGAAAAAAAACCTTTAGTCCTGGTTCGTATTACCAACCGGGACTAAAGGGTGCCAGCCATCGTGGCATGTCAGGAGGCACCTTTAGTCCCGGTTGGTGTTACCCACCGGGACTAAAGGTCCCCCTTTAGTCTCGGTTCCTGACCCGGGACTAAAGGACCACCCTTTAGTCCCGGATGCTTGCTCCTGGGTGGGGAACCGGGACTAGAGGGGGTTCCCCACCGGGAGTAAAGCTCTATTGTCTACCAGTGTTGGGTTCTTGATAGTGGGTGCACTCAACACATGACCGATGATGCAAGAATGTTCAACTCAATCAACACCAATGACAATGATGGTTATGATAGTATCACATTTGGTGACAATGGCAAAGGCAAGGTCAAAGGGCTTGGTAAGATTGTAATATCCAATGACTTGAGCATATCCAATGTGTTGCTAGTAGAGAGCTTGAATTTCAACTTGCTATCCGTGGCTCAATTATGTGATCTTGGATTCAAATGCATATTTGGAGTAGATGATGTAGAGATCATAAGTGTAGATGGCTCTAACTTGATCTTCAAAGGCTTTAGATATGAGAATCTATACTTGGTTGATTTCAATGCTAGTGAAGCTAGATTGTCCACATGCTTGTTCACTAAGTCTAGCATGGGTTGGTTATGGCATAGAAGGCTTGGTCATGTTGGAATGAAACAATTGAATAGATTGATTAAGCATGACTTAGTTAAAGGCTTGAAAGATGTTGTGTTTGAAAAGGATAAGCTTTGTAGCTCTTGTCAAGCCGGCAAACAAGTTGGAAACACCCATCCTAAGAAAAGCATGATGAGCACTAGTAAAGCATTTGAGTTATTGCGCATGGATTTGTTTGGGCCAACATAATACACTAGTATCGGTGGAAATAAATATGGATTTGTGATAGTGGATGACTACACTAGATACACATGGGTATTCTTTCTAGTTGACAAAAGTGATGTATTTGCAACATTCAAATCATTTGTCAAGGGCATTCACAATGAGTTTGAAGCAACCATCAAGAGAGTTAGAAGTGACAATGGTAGTGAGTTCAAGAATACTAGAATTGATGAGTTATGTGATGAATTTGGAATTAGACATCAATTCTCGGCCAAGTACACACCTCAATCAAATGGCCTTGTTGAGAGAAAGAATAGAACACTCATTGATATGGCAAGGTCTATGCTTAGTGAGTACAATGTGAGTCAATCTTTTTGGGCCGAAGCTATCAACACGGCTTGCTATTGTAGCAACCGCCACTATTGTCACCGATTAAAAGAGAAGACACCATATGAGCTCTTGAATGGTAGAAAGCCCAACGTTGCATATTTTTGGGTCTTTGGTTGCAAATGCTATATCTTGAAGAAAGGCACAAGATTGGGCAAGTTTGACAAGAAATGTGATGAAGGATTCCTACTTGGTTACTCCACTACAAGCAAAGCATAGAGTTTGGAATTTGGTTAGTGGTACTCTTGAGGAAGTTCATGATGTTGAATTTGATGAAACCAAGGGTTCACAAGAAGAGAATGAGAACTTGGAAGATGTTAGAGGCATTCAACTTTCAAATGCCATGAAGAACATGGATATTGGTGAATTGAGGCCTAGGCAAGTGATTGATGATGAAGATGATCAAGTGCAAGTACTCTCTAACTCAAATGGGCAAGATGATACGAATCAAGCTAGTGCAAGTGACTCTCATGACATTGATCAAGATCAAGTGGCTAGTACATCATCTCAACCCAATGATCTAGCAAGTGCAAGCAATCAAGTTCCATTGCTCCAACCAACAAGTATTGCAAGGGATCATCCATTAGACACTATCATTGGTGATATTTTAAGAGGTGTACAAACAAGATCAAGATTGGTATCATTTTGTGAACACTTCTTATTTGTGTCATCCATTGAACCGAAGAAGATAGATGAAGCTTTGTGGGATGTTGATTGGGTGAATGCTATGCATGAAGAATTGAACAACTTCACAAGAAATCAAGTATGGGAATTGGTAGAAAGACCTAAGGGACACAATGTGATTGGAACCAAATGGGTCTTTAGAAATAAGCAAGATCAAGATGGGATAGTAGTAAGGAACAAAGTAAGATTGGTAGCACAAGGCTATACACAAGTTGAAGGTCTTGACTTTGGAGAAACATATGCCCCGGTTGCTAGATTGGAAGCAATAAGAATCTTGCTAGCCTATGCTTGTGCCCACAACATCAAGCTCTATCAAATGGATGTCAAGAGTGCATTTCTCAATGGTTATATCAATGAAGAAGTATATGTTGAGCAACCTCCCAGTTTTGAAGATGATAAGAAGCCCAACCATGTGTACAAGTTGAAGAAGGCATTGTATGGCTTGAAGCAAGCACCTAGAGCATGGTATGAGAGATTAAGGGACTTCCTCCTCTCTAAAGGGTTCATAATGGACAAGGTTGACACCACTCTTTTCATCAAGAAGATTGGAAAAGACTTGTTTGTGTTGCAAATCTATGTTGATGATATCATATTTGGATCAACAAATCAAGAATTTTGTGATGAGTTTGGGAAGATGATGGCTAATGAGTTTGAGATGTCCATGATTGAAGAATTGAGTTACTTCCTTGGTCTTCAAATCAAGCAATTGAAGAATGGTACTTTTGTGAGTCAAGGCAAGTACATCAAGGACATGATCAAGAATTTTGGCATGATTGATAGCAAAGTCATTAGCACACCAATGGGAACCAATGGCAACTTGGATAGTGATGCAAGTGGAAATATGGTGGATCAAAAGTTGTATCGGTCCATGATTGGAAGCCTAATCTATGTGACCGCATCAAGGCCGGATGTCATGTTTAGTGTATGCATGTGTGCAAGATTTTAAGCCTCACCAAGAGAAAGTCATTTGAAGGCTACAAAGAGAATATTGAGGTACTTGAAGCATACACCAAATGTTGGTTTGTGGTATCCCAAAGGAGTAAAGTTTGAGGTAGTTGGTTACTCTGACTCGGATTATGCGGGATGCAAGGTTGAAAGGAAGAGCACCTCGGGCACATGTCAATTGTTGGGAAGATCACTTGTTTCATGGTCATCAAAGAAGCAAAATAGTGCTGCATTATCAACCGCCGAAGCCGAATACATATCCGCCGGTAGTTGTTGTGCACAAATACTTTGGATGAAGGCCACTTTGAGTGATTTTGGAATCAAGTTCAAGAAAGTGCCATTGCTATGTGACAATGAGAGTGCAATCAAGTTAACCAACAATCCGGTGCAACATGCAAGAACAAAGCACATTGATGTCCGCCACCATTTCATAAGAGATCACCAACAAAAAGGGGACATTTGCATTGAGAGTGTAGGCACCGAAGATCAACTTGCCAACATATTCACCAAGTCATTGGATGAGAAAAGGTTTTGCAAGCTAAGGAATGAGTTGAATATATTGGATTTCTCAAATATGTGTTGATGCACCCCTCACTCACATAACATGCCTCTCCTTCGAGCAATCCAAGGTAAAAGTTGATTGGCATGGCATACATCCTTGCTAAGGACATGTTTAGTGCATCTAGTCATATTTTCAATCTTATTAGGACCTTTCAAGTGGTTCTATTTTAATAGGCTCATTCATGAAAATCAAATGAATTTGATGTTTATATGGTATCACTATTGCTTCTATGCTTGACATGATCTAGTGATAGCATATGACATGTTTATGGGCTTGTAAACCTAGTGTTTAATCTAGAAAATGAGCTCTAAGTATTTAACTCAACATGGTACAAGATAACCCTTATTTGGAGGTGTGAAGAAGCTTGTCCTTGGATCAAACCGAGTTAAATATCTTTGGCATATATTTTAGTTTGAACCAAATTTGGGAAAATGATCCTCACCCCATTGATTGTCATTGATAATCTTGACCCTACAAGTAATACTATCTACATTTAGAACCTTTGTGGTCATTGATGACAAAGGGGGAGAGAAACAAAGATAAGGAGGACAGAGAAACAAGGGGGAGAGAGAGAAACAAAGATTGTGAAAAAGGGAAAGAAACATAAAGATATCTTGACATATGACATAGGGGGAGAAATATGAAAAAGGAAAGGGATATCAACTAAAATTTTAAGCACACAAGTAGGGGGAGCAAGCTCATGAACTTGTATGATGCATTTGAATATGCACTTCATATGTTTGCTTGCATGACACAAGTTCTAAAATTCAAAATATCCATGCTTGTGTGATATATGCTAGTTGTAAGATTGAATGATGAAATGAAATCACTAGATAACTTTCATTTCCAAGTAAGTCTTTACAAGTGGTATCTTTCTAAAGTATGTTTCCAAGTGGTATTAAGCTAACAATGGTGCTAAGGATGGTATAATGGTGCACTCCGATTGGTATCACGCTTCAAAGGTCCATTTTTTATACCTTAGCATCATTTGGTAGACACTGACTCCTATATTTCCTATCTAAGCATATGTGCAAGCTTCAATCCAAACTCTTAGCACATATGTAGGGGGAGCAATTGCTACCATTTGGGGTTTATGAAACTTGTCCATATCCTTTTACACATGGTAAATATGCTTGGGCAAGCAACATGGATTCAATTGAATCTCAATTCATATCTTTGTATAAGGGTTGTCATCAATTACCAAAAAGGGGGAGATTGAAAGCTCTAGTTTGGTTTTGGTGAATTGATGAAACCCTAAAGTGCTAACCTAGTTTATCAAGTGATCATGAGATAGGTAGCACACTTCAAGTGGAGAAGCCAATGAAGATCATAGCATGATAAAGATGATGGCATGGTGATGATCAAGTGCTTCGACTTGGAAAGAAGAAAGAGAAAAACAAAAAGCTCAAGGCAAAGGTATAATTTGTAGGAGCTATTTTGTTTTGGTGATCAAGACACTTAGACAGTGTGATCACATTTAGGTTTGATAGCCATACTATTAAGAGGGGTGAAACTCGTATCGGAATGCGGTCATCAAAGTGCCACTAGATGCTCTAACTCATTGCATATGCATTTAGGATCTAGTGGAGTGCTAACATCCTTGATAATATTTGTGAAAATATGCTAACACATGTGCACAAGGTGATACACTTGGTAGTTGGCACATTAGAGCAAGGGTGAAGAAGTTAGAAATGAAAACAGAGGTGATGCCAGCATCGATCAAGTGACTGGACGCTGGATCCAAAAGCACCGGACGCTGACTGGCTGCGTCCGGTCACGTTGACTGGCGGTACAGAGGCTAGGGTTTACCACCGGACACTGGGCTATGTCCAGTCGAGGTGGACCGGACGTGTCCAGTTGAGGAAAACTAGGTTTTGACCCTTACTATACTCGACCAGACGCTGAGGCTCCAGCGTCCGATCAGTTCTACCGGAGTGTCCGATCAACTTCGTAGCCATTGAAAACTGACAAACAGCGTTTGAAGTTGGTGACACGTGGCGTCCATTAGTGGACTGGACGCTAGGTCTAGGGTCTGGTCAATAAGACCAGAGCGTCCGGTCAGAGCGTAGTGTGCCCAATGAAGGGGTACAACGGCTCTATTTTGTGGGGGCTTCTATTTAAGCTCCATGGCCGGCTATGGCTCATATCTTTGGCCATTTTCATTGACATAGCAACCTTATGAGCCTAGCCAAAGTCCTCCCACTCATCTCCATCATTGATTCATTATCATAGTGAGATTGGGAGTGATCCAAGTGCATTGCTTGAGTGATTGCATCTAGAGGCACTTGGTGTTCGTGTTTCCCTACGGATTTTGCTTGTTACTCTTGGTGGTTGCCGCCACCTAGACGGCTTGGAGCAGCGAGGATCGTTGAGCGGAGGTGGTGATTGTCTCTGGCTCCGATCGTGGTGATTGTGAGGGGTTCTTGACCTTTCCCCGGTGGAGCGCCAAAAGGTACTCTAGTGGATTGCTTGTGGCTTGTGTGATCCTCATCTTGTGTTGGTTGTGCGGCACCCTATTGAGGGTTTGGCGTGTGAAGCCAATTAGCGCGTGAACCTCCAAGTGAGTGAATCGCCACAACGAGGACTAGCTTACCGGCAAGCAAGTGAACCTCGGTAAAAATCATTGTGTTCATCATTGATTCCGAGGTGATTGGTCTTCATTGTTGTTCATCTTCATGATTGATTGGTTCTTTCATCTACACAGCGGTATAACCCTCTTGATCACTCTCTTTACTTTACCGCAAACTAGTTAACAAGCTCTTTAGTGTATCTAGTTGTGAGAGCTTGCATGCTTGGTTGGTGTGGCTCTTTAGTTAGCCTTTGAGAGCACACTAACATAAGGTAGTGTCATTGCTCTTGTGTGAATTGACACTATCTAAACTAGAATTGTGGTAGGTGGCTTGCATTTTGAGTAGGCTAGCGCAACACTTGCTTCGCCTCATAATTGTCTAACCATTTGGTTAAGTGTTGTTGTAGAAATTTTTATTAGGCTATTCACCCCCCTCTAGCCATTAGGACCTTTCACGTGGTAAGACGCTTGAGAGTTGAGTGCCTTGTTTTTCCTTGTCCACAACCTAAGTAGTTGATAGGGATAATACTTTTGTGTTGTCTTTTGCTATCTTCTAACAATGACAGGTTATTCGTGTCCACCGACTTATGATGATATAGGTGCTGATGAGTACATGGAGTGGGAAATTGCCATCGATAACAAATTTTCTACTCGTTTTATGTGTCCAAGGAGGAAGGTAAAAATGTAGCTAGTGTTTTGCGACATTCTGCTTTATCTTGGTGGAACTCTTTAGATCCTTCTGATAAACCTCAAACTTGGAATGATATGAAACTTCTTATGCGAGAAACCTTTGTTAATCCACCTCATGTTTTGGCTTCATATGATGAGGTGCACCATTTAGAGGAAGAGTCTGTTGTTATTCCTCTTGCTATGACTAACCTTCTGCAGTATAATATACATAAGTGAGAGGATGACATGGAAGAAAATGAGGAGCTCACAACCTCATATGCAAATTCAGAACCATCACTTCACAATGCACCTATTACTCCTACTGAGAACACAGGTAATGCCCATGGTGCTACACTCACGGAAGGTGAGAATTATTTTAATGTACTAAATTCTTCCACAAACCATGCTATCATAGAGCAATTGTTAGTGGAACCCTCTCTTGATTTATCTCCGTCCCATGATAATTTGCTTGAAGTTCCTTGTGATATAGATGAATTGGTTGATGAAGCCTCAGTTTTACATGTTTTGGAACCAGTCACTTGTGCTAAAAATAAACATGTTATTCATATTGCTACTAAAATTGATGAGTTAAAACTGTTGTCTTCTTTACATACTTTGGGTTACATTGAATTTGATGTTTTGTGTAACCTAGATTGTTTGGAGGAGAGCCTATTTAAATATGCTGATTTGCCTTAGTTTTCTAAACATACATATCATGTTATTGGCAAATATAACAACAAGGGACAATATATGATACATCGAGTATACATTCGTAGTAATATGAATTCTCCTTTTGTTGTACAAGATTATGATTGTTTAGAGGGCAGCCATAATAATACAAACATTTTCTCATGTTCCTCAAAGAAACAAGTTCACTTCCAAGAAGAGGAGCATTGTTGGTTGCTACCTATGTCTGCTAGACTATCTATTCCTGTATTGTCTTTGGTTAGTTCTAATCTTTTGCAGGATAGTGTTGACATACATCATGTGTATTCGGATCATGGAGTCTACATGCTTGCTGAAATTTTTATGCGAGATGACATGCTAGAAACTTAGAAACATGGTCACGTTCCTTCTCACAATTATTTAAGTTCTATTTGTCTTCGCAACTCCGTTCTCCTTTATGTTGTGCAGGATTAGTTTCAAGCACAATCGACGCCGAGGACGGCTTTTCGTCAAGAAGGGGAGGATGATGAGGACATGACACCCATGCATATGACTATGTTTAGCACATGGTATGGAGGGGTAGGAGGCCAGCAAGGGTGTCCAAGTCAAGAAGGAGGTCCGATGCTAATTCGGTTCGAATCCCTGAGGTGGAGGCCCAAAGCAACTCAAGTTCGAGTCTGCCTTGGCCTCCAGGACCAGTCTGCCTTAAACTGGTCGCCCAGGACACATCCGGACTCCGTTTTTGACGATCTACATATGGTTGGAAAGCTAATTTGATAAGGAAGCCAATACAAGCAGTCTCACATCAAAAGACCTTCGGAAGCAATGGGAATCATCGAAACAAGTCAGCATCCAGAATCTGCCTGGGTGCTGCGACACCGTCTTTTGGTCCGTTGGACCGTGTATCGTGTTTGGGCCCATTAGGGGGCGCGTCTAGGGGGGTGATGCCCAAGACTCTATAAATAGCATCCGTCGCTCTCCTTAGGGTTTGGGGTTTTGTTTAGTTCTTGATTTCCTCATGAAATAGATATCGTTTTGCTGCAACTGTGCCGCCAAGGCTGCTTGCTGTGAACCAGGGCCCCAGTTCTTGATCTTGTTCATCTATGGCGATTAGTCCTTTCGAATAAAGACTTGAACTCCTTCTTGTTTTCATAAGCCTCATATTTATTTGCAATTTCAGATTGCGTTCATCCCGTTCTTGCTTGTGTTCTCGATTCGCTTGCAGGAAAGCCTTCTCGGTGAGGTCAATCGCGCTCGTGTGGTTGATAACCAATGGAACAGTGGTGTAATGGTTGTGTGGGTACAAATTAGTCTTGGTTCAAAGCCTAGATCATGAACATCGAGTCTCCACCAATCGACGCTATCATACCTATCAAAAGATCGGGCCTAGTCTACATCAATGTTGACGGTAGTTAACAACCATTATAAACCGTCAACAAAACATGTATAAGGGCACAATTGTGATCACCAACAAATGTCTAGGGGTTTAAACTAATAAATTCCTTGAGTTTTGGTGAATCTGTATTTTTTGCAGGGTTTATCCAGAAAACTGTCAAGGCAGACCTATATGTCAGAATTAATCATACTTATCTGCCGCGAAACAGGCACCAGAAGGTTCCAGAGGACTCTAGAGGACACCACACTAAAGCAGGAGCCGAGAGGATGCCATGTGGGGCCACCTAGCCCCACCAGCAGGCCGCCCAGCCCCTGGGCCCACCTATCAGCCTCCATGTCACAATGTCGATTCTCCACCGCCTCCTAGGTTGCATCTACGCTGTCCTTTAAGTTGGTTTGATCCAAAGGCTCATGATGGATGCTCTAGCCTATATAAATAGCCATGTACCCCCTCCCTCAGCAGATCCCTGAAACCCTAATTTATATCTTTAGGATCAGAGTCAGCAATCAAGAGAAGATTAGTCCTCCATAGGATCTAGTCTTATAAATAGAATAGTGAGATAGAGAGTGAGGGAAGAGTTTGGAGGAGGTGCCAGCCTATTAGTGCTCTCTCTATGGCTTGTACCTTGGCGGATCCATGTTCTACTTGAGCTTGCCTTCGAGATCTCTCTGGTAATCAACTTCTGATTCAAGTAAGTAATTGTTTATATTGTTCATCAGGATCATGACTCTCTTTTGAGTGCTTTAATCTATAGACGCTCTAGGTTAAAGTATTAATCGTAAGTGTAAGTGTGGTGCTTAGACTTGGGTTAATCGTGGAGGCCCCCTACAATCTGGAAGGTGGTAGATCGCGTGTGTGACATATGTTCTATATAGCTTGTATTATATACCTTCGTTGATCCTTTGTAGTACACCTCCCATCTATAGGTGCACGTAGGACACGGTTGCGAAGGAAAGCATCCTCTACTGGTGTCTTTCTCTAGTAATGTCCCTAGTTAAATAGTAGAAGACATAAGCTTACCCAAGTCAGAACTAGAGAACCTTAGTTATCCTCTCTATGCTCTTATTTATTCTAACCTTGTTGCTACCCCTAGTTAAGTTAGACCATAGTTAGTCTCACATATTTCCATATGGATACGATACTTGGAATACCTCTGAGTGAAAGCTACAACGGTATCCGTGCGCTTGCGGATCTATCTGTGTGCATTAAAATATACCAACAACACCCAAACTTACTTGGGTCCTTAAAGGTTAGTCACTAAACTCTTTGGTATCCAAATGGCTTTCTTCTTTGAGCCCACAATTGGTTCACCAATGAACTTAGCCTTCACACCATTTGCACCCTTGGTAAGTAAATAACAAGAATCAAACTTAATTGAGGATACATTAGCATTCTTGTTCTTATTCTTACAATCTTGCTATATATGCCCAACTTGCTTGCATTTATTGCAAAACCGACCATTGCCCTTCACAAAGCAAGCTTTGGGAGTGACAAAGGCCGCCTTGCCTTTCTTGGGGGTATATCACAATTCCTCTTTGTTGAGAGAAAACCTTTGGCTACCCAAGCACTTTAGCAAGAGGGCATCTCCACCATAGGCATTGCCTAAGGCATGAGTGAGCTCATTCGCCTCCTTCTTAAGGGTCTCATTTTCCACCACTAGTGAGGCATTACAAGTGAAACCATCACTTAAAGGTAAAGTAGAAGTAGATGTGCTAAAAGAAGGGTTAGTAGGAGCAACAACAATGGGCTTGTAAAAAGATTCATCAAGGATATCACAAGTTATGCCCACATCACATGACATAATAACTTCCTCCATCTTGGCTTGCTCGAGGAGAGAGGAGTGAGCTTTTTCAAGCTTATTGTGAGCTTTGCCAAGCTCCTCATGGTCTTTCTTTAGACTCTCATGAGAGGCATTGAGCTCATCAAAGGATTGCTCAAGAGATTTGATCTTCTTGCACAATTCTTTGCACTCCTTTCTCTTCATCTCAAAGCAAGTATGAACTTGCTCCAACATGTCTATGAGCTCCTCCTTTGAGTACTCCTCATCATCATCACTCCTCTACAATCATCACTTTCATAATCATCATTATCACTCACATCATATTTTGCCTTGGTGGCCTTTGCCATGAGGCAAGTCGATGGAGTGTCAAGGATGGAAGGCTTGTTGTTGATGACGATGCTTGATAGTGCCTTCTTGAGAGATTTCTTGTCATTATCACTAGAATCATCATCATCCAATGACCCATCACTATCCCAAGTGACCACATAGCCTCTACCCTTCTTCTTCTTGAATGTCATCTTCTTCTCTTTCTTTTCCGTCTTCTCCTTCTTTTCTTTCTTCTTCTCATCCTCATCATTTTCACTATTGTTGGACAATCCGCTACAACGTGATCCTTGCTCTTGCACTTGTTGCATCTCCTCACATACTCCTTGTTGTGATCTCTTCTCTTTCTTGCACCATTGCCCTTCTTCATGAATTTTCCCACCTTGCACACAAAGAGTGCCATGGCTTCATCATCAAACTCACTAGCATCTTCATCACCACTTGATTCTTATTTCTTTGCTTTGCCCTTGCTCTTTGATGAGGTGCTAGCCTTGAATGCTACACTTTTCTTATTCTTTTCTCCATCCTTCTCATCTTTGTCAACCTCCTCCCTTTCCACATGGTATGTCTGTTGTGTCATGACATCACCTAGTACTTGGTTAGGAGTTATGTCCTTCCATCCTCCTCTTATGATGATCAATCTCAATGTCTCAAATCTTGGAGGTAGGCACATCAAGAACCGATGAGAGACATCATCATCATTTATCTTCTCACCTAAAGCCTTCAAGTCATTGATGATCACTTGCAATCTATGGAACATCTCTAGAATGCTCTCATCATCCTTCATCTTAAAGCTTGTCAACTTATCCTTGTGGATGTACAACTTGGCACTCATGACCATCGGTGTACCCTCATATGTTTCTTCCAATCTCTTCCACACCTCACTAGCTCTTTCACAATCCTTGATTTGCTCAAACACCTTGGAATCAATGGCATTATAGATGGTGTTGAGAGCCATTGTATTGCATTGCTTGTTTGCCTTGTCTTGGTTGGTGAGATTGGTGGGATCAAGAATCACATAGTCACTCTCGGTCACACCCACAATTGATCACTGATTGAACCAAGATACATCTTCATCTTTCTCTTCCAATAATCATAGCATGTGCCATCAAAGAAGGGTGGTTTGCCCCCTCACATGGTTGAACACAACTTGAGCCATCTTTTGACACCAAGGTTGTTAAGCCTTCAATCAAATGGTGACCATGGCTCCGATACCAGTTGAAAGGTCCTAAATGGCTAGAGAGGGGGTGAATAGCCTATAAAAATCTCTACAAATTCACTAGAGCACTTTGTTAGTAAACTAAATGGTGAATTGCAATTTTGCTCTAGCTCTACAAGGGTTGCAAGTCACCTATTCCAATAATTCTAATTATCAATGATCTCTATGTCAAGCAAAGGCTAAGTCACTATAAGCTAAGTTAGTGAGCTCTCAAAGACTAGACTAAAGAGCCTCACTAACCAAACTACTCAACAAGACAAGCTAGCTCTCAAAACTAATTACACTAAAGAGCTTAGCTATACTAGAATGTAAATACAAGAGAGTGAGTGAGATGATTATACCGCCATAGCAAGAGACAATGAACCAATCAATGAATTCCAAGAGAATCATCAGGAGAATTCCAATCACAATTGGCATAAGATTTTTCTCCTGAGGTTCACATGCTTGCCGGCATGCTAGTCCCCATTGTGTCGACCAACACTTGGTGGTTCGGTAGCTAATAGGTGTTTCACAAACCTAGCCCAACACTTGGACGCTGCAAGAACCTATCCACAAGTGAGGTAACTCAATGACATGAGCAATTTACTAGAGTTACCTTTTGGCCCTCCACCGGAGATGGTACAAGACCCCTCATAATCGTTGGGAGATGGCCACGAACAATCACCAACTCATGCCAAAGCTCCTTTGCTGCTCCAAGCCATCTAGGTGGCGGCAACCACCAAGAGAAACAAGAAATCCATAGCCACAATAATCCCTAAGTGCCACTAGATGCAATCACTCAAGCAAATGCACTAGGAATCACTCCCAATCTCACTATGACGATGAATCAATGATGGAGATGAGTGTGAGATATTTGCTTAGGCTCACAAGGATGTAGTGCAAGAGAGTGAGCCCAAGGTGCCCCAAGTCTATTTATATAGCCCCCAATACTCCACTAGCCGTTTCTCACTCGGAGTCGACCGGACCCTAGGACCGAACTCATGGTCCGGACCATCTACAGGGTGGGTCCAGTTCTCGGATTTGCACCACCTATCCCTCCTTTGAATCTTAGGTGTCGGATCTCAACGGTCACATAAACACAGCGTAGTCAACAACAACTTCGGACCGTGTCGTAGAACCAACCAATTTATAAGAGCACAAGTACAATGGCAACTCGCAAGCAGTCGCACTATCATACTTGAGCCCATATAAACCCAGTAGTCCATCGAGTACGGTGATGGGTCTCAATTAACCATCAACATACAACCAAGACCATACATGATTCAACATACATGTCACATGTTACATAAGGTTCACAAATACACTTCATTCATCAGAGTACGAATTAAGGTTATTACAAACAAAGTTCAGTAGATACTAGCGGAAGCAAATTTAATGTTTGAAACTAACATCTGCCATCATAGTTCAAATACATAGTGCCAGTTCATGATCAAATTATCACAAAAGCATATAAGAAGGATTAATAAGAGATGCCTACCTAGGACTCACTCCTCATCCACGGCAGGACAGAAGCAGTTCTTGCATTAGCCGTGATAAACTGTACCATCTGCAACAATAGGAATAAAACCTTGAGTATGAGATGCTACTCAGCTAGACTTACCTATCATAAACTAAAAATAGGGTACTCCAAGGATTATGCAAGGTTTTATAAGTGGAGGTAGCTTGACAACATTTTCCATAAAAGCGACTAACTCAGTTGTACAATTATAATTCGGTCATCAAGTTAATTATAGCTATTCATCTCTAGATTAGCAACTAACCTATGCCAAACATGTAGTATATCATTTAGGAGCATACAATAGTAACCATAGCTAGTGTAGTAATTCCATGTTCATCCGAATCATTACATTCCATAACATAGTTACTATGATGTTGGTACTAGCCAAGTTTCTCATTGTCCGAGAGAGACGGCGATTCGAATCGATTTCAACCAGTTGGGAATTTATTCCTAACACAAACCCAGGTAGACCAGATCAATGGTCACCTTTGGTACAACTCAAGTCCACATTTCATGGGTTCGCCCAGCGCCGCATAATCAGGGACAACCAGCTGCCAAGACGATTAGGACTACCCTGCCCTTGGGATCATGGCTGGCTCCCTGCACATCCTTACTACCATCTAGAGTGCATACTTTTATAGAACAGGGCCTAGCATGAGTTGAGCTACTCAGCTTCACGGTCAGAATGAGTCATCCAGCTAGCTAAGTGATAGGCATGCGTTTAATCTTGTCAGAAGGGCCAACAATGGTACGGTCCTTAATCGGCATAGACGGAATCACATGAGTCAACCTACACATAGACTCCGCTCGACCTCTAGTTACATTACCCCATGGTTCTGTTCCATGATAGCAAATATAGCCATCCATGCTTCGGTAACCACCTATATCTCGCAGGTGACAGGAAATCACCTGACTTCTACCGGTCTAAGCCCTGGGGGAATGTGATGTCCCTTAAAGGCTAACTTAAATTGCTCCCATGTGACCTAAGAATTGGCAGGTAAAGAGGACAGGAAATGGATCCACCATATCCTAGTCGGTCCCTGCAGCTGATGGGACACATATTCTACCTTCTGATATTCCGTAACCCTCAATAGATGGAACTGTTGCTCAATTGTGTTTAGCCATTCATCCGCCTAAAGCAATTCTTTGGCCATCTTGAAGATAGGAGGCTTGGTGTCTAGGAAATCCTTGAAAGAGCTATATTGATTCAGCTCAGGCCCCTGTTGTTGCTGACGGGTGCGAGTAGTGTTCTGCACGATGAGGCACAGTGTTTCCACCATTGTTCTCTGACTACCCAAGAACTGTGCAAAGAATTCATTCGCAGACGATGGTGGCGGTGGTGGTAAGTCATTGTCGTTGCCTTCTTGGTTGTTGCTTGCTCCAGTGCGAGTGCGAGTCATCTGCAAAGATGCAACAATAAGTGATTATCGGATGATGTCTGGAGATTAGAGATGAATTGTATAATCATGCCAAACTAAAATTACTGGAGAGAATCTTAAATTCATACAATAAAACAGAGGCATAATAATTCATTCTTGCAACATGACATCACCCATTTGATCACTTATCGGGCTCGCAGCGTGCTAACATGCATGTCATAATCACTAGTAAAACAAAACTAGAATTTCATTAAAGTTCAACCCTTCGTGAAACAACATGCAGAGTGCCCATATTACATAGAAGTCAATTTACGAATACCAAACTTCAAGCTACAAGTCCATTACATAAATAACAGGGATACATCTAGCGCTCTAACTAGTCACTAGGTGATACTAGTCTTGCGCATGCTCGCTATCGAGGTCGGAGATAGGATCATCCTCATCCTCTAGCTCTACTTCCTCTTCCTCCCAACCGTCATCCTCGATCAACATCTTGAGATCTTCTTCTTCCTCATTAAGGATTGGGTGTAGTTGGTTGTTCAGGAAATGCACCTCATGATGAAGATCAACCACCATGTTCTAGGTCTATGCAAGCTGCTGGTGCAAGTCCCTCTTGACACGGTCTTGCTGTACGCTCAAGGCTTGGGTCTTGTCTCATTCTGCTTCTACCATAGCTGCATGGTTGTCTGCTAGGATCTACTGGCGTGTAGCTGTGAACGCCTCAGCACGGGCGGCCTCCAGCTGCTCCCATAGTCCTAGTAACATTGCCTGATCATCTGCTCTTGCCTCTTGGGCGACAGCTCTCTGCTAATCAACTTGCTCTATTTGGGTGTGAAGATTTCCCAAAGCTACATAAGCTTGATCAGTTTCCAATCGAGCCTCACTTGCTGCCTTTTTGTGCTTGCGCACAAGCTTCTTTAGCTTACGCTGTGTAGCTTTGCCTCTCATGAGCTTGTCCATGCAAGTGGTATAGGACTCCTGCTAGAAAGTCTCTGGTGTCCTGACGAGTATAGAACATCTTCATTACTGCAAACATGGCGCTCATAGCGGGACTAGAACTGTCTGCCCGCTCATCTTGATCTCAGATCAACGCACTACTATTATGCTATGCCCACAATGTCATGGATGGATCCACTCGAGGAAAAGTACCAGCGGCACTGTCGGTAAGCTCATCCTCGTGCTGCTGACAAATCTGACTCAGCACCTCAAAAGCCACTACTTGGGCAGCCACCCAAGGAGTTCTTCCTTTAGATTCTGCCTTCCATTCCTGCCAGAAGGGTGCTTGGGTATGAGCTGGTATGGTTAGCTATACTTCATACCATGGTTGTCCCTCCAGATATACTTCATTCCAGTAATAGAGTGGTGGTTCGTAATATCCCGCATAATGCATGACTCTCCAAAGTAGGGCAAGAGTTCCAAACATCAATAGGAATTTTTCACTTCCAGCTCGTGCAGCCATCTATACTAACAACATGGTGCAACTCTCGTGAGACAAAGTCATAATGGATAAGAGTTACATAACTGAGTATGAGATTTATAAGGGGAGGAACAATGCAAGTATGTAATAATGATTTATCATGATGCATGCACGTTTCGTACGCCCTTACAAATTTAAGAAAATTATTTCTAACGACATACACGGTGGCATACATACGTTCTCTCATATATAGCATAACTAGTCGGGCTACATGTTTCGCTGTTAATGTACCAGCACAAGAATTTCATTTCAGCTCAACCCCACAATTATATATGCATAATGTAAATCTAGGCTCTAAGTTGCAATTTAAATACTTCCATATATATATATATATATATATATATATATATATATATATATACTTCCGTATCAAAGCTACCCAAAAGTAAATACGTCCTATATATACATATAAATATGCATATACAGTCGTATCAAAGCTAACCCACGATTAAATACTTCTGTATATATATGAGGCATATATACACTTTAGTATCAAAGCTAACTCTCCCCATTAGATCGCATGCTCACAACTTGCGGTCATGCCACTGTGATGATGATTGGCATCTTACCTTGGGCGTAGAGGCATTTGATCCATACATTACCACTTAAGTGAATGGCATCCATACAATAGCACGCTGTATGGATGACAAAAAGGAAAACCCCCAAGTTAGTACTTAATTAGCCACCTGAAGTCCTTAACTGGGCATAAAGGAAGTGATAACCGGCACACTTTAGATTCAAACTCTAGGTTTTAAAACACCTATATATATAGCTATAAGTTACAAAAAAACTGGTTCTAGAAAACAAAAACCTTTGTTTTAATTACACATGTGGCAATTAATGTTGAATCTTGCTTTGATGCCAGCTGTCGCAGAATCGACCAATTTATAAGAGCACAAGTACAATGGCAGCCTGCAAGCGGTCACACTATCATACTTGAGCTCATATAAACCCAGTAGTCCGTCGAGTACCGCGATGGGTCTCGATTAACCATCAACATACAACCAAGATCGTACATGATTCAACATACATGTCACATGTTACATAAGGTTCACAAATACAGTTCATTCATTAGAGTATGAATTAAGGTTATTACAAACCAAGTTCAGTAGATAGTAGCGGAAGCAAATTTAAAGTTTGAAACTAACATCTACCATCATAGTTCAAATACATAGTGCCAGTTCATGATCAAATTCCCACAAAACCATATAAGAAGGATTAATAAGAGATGCCTGCCCAGGGCTCACTCCTCATCCATGGTGGGACAGAAGTAGTTCTTGCAATAGCCATGATAAACTGTACCATCTGCAACAATGGGAATAAAACCCTGAGTACGAGAAGGTACTCAGCTAGACTTACCCATCATAAACCAAAAATAGGGTGACTCCAAGGATTATCTAGGGCTTTATAAGTGGAGGTAGCTTGACAATATTTTGCATAAAAACAGCTAACTCAGTTGTACAATTATAATTCGGTCATCAAGTTAATTATAGCTATTCATCTCTAGATTAGCAACTAACCTATGCTAAACATGTAGTATATCATTTAGGTGCATACAATAGTAACCACAACCAGTGTAGTAATTCTATGTTCATCCAAATCATTACATTCCATAACATAGTTACTACGATGTTGGTACTAGCCAAGTTTCTCACTGTCCGAGAGAGACGGCGATTCGAATCGATTTCAACCAGCTGGGAATTTATTCCTAACACAAACCTAGGTAGACCAGATCAATGGTCACCTTAGGTACAACTCAAGTGCACATTTCGTGGGTTCACCCAGCGCCTCACAATCAGGGACAACCAGCTGCCAGGACGATCATGACTACCCTACCCTTGGGATCATGGCTAGCTCTCCACACATCCTTACTACCATCCAGAGTACACACTTTTGTAGAATAGGGCCTGGACGGAGTTGAGCTACTCGGCTTCACGGTCAGAACGAGTCATCCGGCCAGCTAAGTGATAGGCATGCGTTCAATCTTGTCAAAAGGGCCAACGATGGTACGGTCCTTAATCAGTATAGACAGAATCACATGAGTCAACCTACACATAGACTCTGCCCGAGCTCTAGTTACATTACCCCATGGTTTTGTTCCATGATAGCAAATATAGCCAACCATGCTTTGGTATCCACCTATATCTCGTAGGTGATAGGAAATCACCTGACTTCTACTGGTCTAAGCATGGCTAAGTGTATATTCGATCCTAGTCCTACATAGGGTTAAAGGTATATTTCTGGATAAGGAAATTCTATGCATCAAGTGTTTCTAACCAACTCTTATAACCCAATGCATCAAACATAAAGGACGCAAGTGATATTTGTAAAAACATTGAAGGCTTAGAATGCTTCGGGGCTTGCCTTTGAGGAAAGAGGTTGGTCGATGATCTAGGCACTTAGGGATATCTTCGAGAGTCTGCTCCTCTTCTGCTAGAGCTACGGCCTAAGGTGTCTCCTACTGATCCTCCTTCTCTTCTTCATTGAACTCCAACAGAGTTATTTCTTCGAACGATCCTATATGCATGAGCATGAATTAAAATATCATGAATGCATATATGATGATATGTATAATATAGTATGATGTAATGAATGCATCCTCATAAGTGTTTTCAATGACTTTGCATCAAGTAATAACAAGTTGCATCTTATTTTACTAAGTAGGTGCATATCTCTTTTCTAATAACTAAACAAACACTTATGTAAATCATTTTCTGGACTACAAGACAACAACCACTTGTTTTGACCATAACTGGAGTTATACACCTCAAAATATATGGTTGTGGACATTCTAGAAATCTAATGAAATTTCCTACAACTTTCTTTTAATACACGTAGTGTGATTCAACCGTTATCTAGGTCAAACAATTTAATCATTCAAATCTATCCAGAGAGCAAGCATTTCTGATAGTAAACTTCTAACAACCATAATTCTTAAACCATAAGGCCTATGACTTTGAAAATTTAACACAAGGTAGATCAGTAAGTTATCTACAACTTTGTTATTAACAAGTTTTATGGAAAAGACCACTATCATCATGAAATTATCAACTCAACCAAAACTATACATGTAGCCATCTAGTTGAATTATAAAGCAATAATTAATTAGTTGCATACAACCAACTAATAACATCAATAGATCATATGCATCTCAAGCACCATAGAAAACATCATAGTTAAACATAACTAATTTATTTATATTCATTTATTATTTTCCTTAAATAATAGGGTGATTTAAAGGATAAATAATTCCAGTGCTTAATAAATTCTGATAAAATTACAATAGCCTAAAAATGACCTCAATAGTCTATTGTACAAATTTCATACCATTTTGATAAGTACAACTACCTCTACAAAAATAACAAGTTACATAGGTTGATCTTAGCAAAAAATAGTTTAGCATAGTTAAAAGTGTCAAACAACAGATTTAATATTTTTCTTAAATTCCTCCAAGCATAAGAATACTATGTAAAAATTTGCATGATCATATGTTATGTATTTTTACCTCAATTAATTTCACTAGAAACTAGTAATTAATTTGGATTAAATATGAAGACCATATTAAAAGTATGTTTATTGTAGGTTTAATATTTTTTATAGCTATAGAATGCCAACACAGGACAAGAAAATTTGGAATTACAATTTTATCACTTTTCTCGCTCAAGTTATGCAATTGACAAGATATAAACCAATTAAAAAGCATTTATCTAGCTACATTTTATTCTCCTGGGAAAATACTAGAAACTGTGCATATCCTATTTTTATCAAATACTACACTTCAGGCGGAATCCAACAAAATTTGGTTCACCAAAATTGGACACTCCTAGCTTGAGATACGAATTTTTAAAACATGCATTCAAATCTGTGAAATAAATCTAAAAATGAATTCTATACACACTGACAGCCGGGGCCTGCGGTCAACGGGGACCCACCCATCAGACACACAGAAGCAGAGCGTGGCGCTGACCGGCCATAGCTTGTCGCCGGTGAGGTTATCGGCGGTGAGGTCACCAGCGATGGCTTCACCTCAACGTCCCGCATCGATGGGTGCACTTGGTTGGCACGGAGGCTCGCTGGAGCAAGCTCGACGGTGGCCATAGCGGACAATGGAGGTCGGTGGTAGTACGTCAGCCATCTCTGGCTACGACAAACTCAGGCGAGGATGGCTACTTCATCCTAGTGACCTAGCGGATCTATACGGCATGGGTGAGGGCTCGGGATGGCGTCGATGAGCTTGGCCGCGTGCATGGCCATGCGGTGACGCATGATGCATGACGGTGCTCACGCTGTTCTAGCTAAACAGCGACGAAAGGTGGGTCTCCATCATGCTGTTAACTAGACCTAGGGTTACTGGACCTAAGGCGCATGAAAAAGGAGGGAGACAGTGAACCAACTCGACGATGGCAAGCTCGAGGGCCACGATGGCCATGGTGGGCACGCGTGGGGCGACGACTCATTCCGATGTCGTCACGTGGTAGTGTCATCCCTAACTCTAGCCAAAGCTGCTTGACTCTAGCGTAGTGTTGGACCAAAGAAAACAAAGACACATGGTGCGGCATAACGGCGGGGCCACGGTGAGCCACGTGTGCTCCGGTGATAATGGCGGCTACGACGAGGTGAAATTCGGCCTTACCCTTTCTCGGATGGTGGTGCAAATGGGTCAACAAAGTGGAGGAGGTGGTGGCGGAGCTATGAGCAAGATGGATTGGATGATGGTGCGGTGGCGGTTGTGTACGAGCTCGACAGAGGTGCGGCGGCGACGGCGGCGCTATGGTTCCGCACGGGCGCAGCGAAAGCGAGGCACAGAGAAGGCGAGAGAGCGAGAGTGAGTGAGCGCGGTGGGTGCGCGATGCTTAAGGGCACGCTCGTGCCAGACCGGTCGGGCCAACACTAGCGTACAACCACCACATGGCGGCCACGGACTGTGGCCGATCGGCCACTGCCTTGCGTGTGGGCACGGGTTCAGGCGCCGCGATCGACGACTGACAGCGTGACTTTGTGATCCCTTAACTCCTAACCTATGGTGATTTAGCAAAAACTTCCTTAATGAAAGTTGTACAGGTACATGATATCTCCAACTTTGCTTTAAGAACTATCATCTAATTCTCACTGGTTAACAAACTACATTGCTCCAAAATGAGGTACATTGAAACTGTAAACAACACTAAGACAAAAAAATTTCAAGTCCAAAATAGTATTTTGTTGATACTTGTGAGCTATTTTTGAGCATGCTATGCACTGAATTAGACCTTGACCCAAAAATAAATTGTTACCCTAGTCAAGTATTACAACTTTGCTTAAGGGTGCACTGCCATGCAAACACTCTATGCTATAGTTCAACTTAGGTCAAACATACAACTTGAAAATAAAAGCCTACACTATAACCATGACTTAGAGGCCAAATGGGTCTAAGTCATGAATACCAAAGTTGTTCCATGTGACATTCTAAACATGTTTAAGGTACTCCTAAGGTCCCACAAACATTTTATACATTGGTCACATGTAAATCCTAGCATATGTAAAGCATTTAGCAACCAACACATGTGACATAAGCAATCCTAGATATAAAATTTGAGATGCTCATGCTCATGAATGATAAACGATGCTTGTGCTCATGCAATGCCAATGCCAAATGCATGCTTAACACCTAGGGTGTTACAACCCCTCCCCCTTATAGAAATCTCATCCCGAGATTTGCAAGGCCTACCATTTTTCGTAAAAGGCGGGATAAACCTCATGTAAGTAATCTTCCCGTTCCCATGTGGCATCTTGTTCACTATGGTTATTCCACACCACCTTGTAGAACTTTATGACCTTGTTCCATTTTACTCTTTCCATTTCTTCTAGCACACGGATTGATTTCTCTTCATAGGTCAAATCCGATTGGAGTTTAATGTTGGTGGGTGCAATGGCTTCCTCAGGTATGCGAAGACATATTTTCAACTGAGAAACATGGAAGACATCAAATATCACACTCATCTCAGGAGGAAGTTGTAACTTGTAAGTGACATTTCCTTTCCGTTCAGTAATCTTGTATGGCCCTACATATCTAGGCGCAAGCTTTCTTTTTACTCCAAATCTTTGCACTCCTTTCATAGGTGACACTTTTAAGTATACATAATCTCCCACTTCAAAAGTAAGTGGTCTTCTTCTTTTATCAGCATAACTCTTTTGTCTTGATTGAGCTGCTTTCATATGCTATTGGATAATGCGTACTTGGTCTTCAGCTTCGGTGACAAAGTCAATGCCAAAGTATCTTCTTTCTTCAGGCTCAATCCAATTTAAGGGAGTTCTACATTTCTGACCGTACAAGGCTTCAAAAGGAGCCATCTTGATGCTTGCTTGATAACTATTGTTGTAGGAAAGCTTGGCTAATGGTAACCACTTCTTCCATGAACCCTTGGAAGATATAACACAAGCTCTCAACATATCTTCTAAGATCTGGTTCACTCGCTTGGTCTGCCCCAAAGTTTGTGGATGATATGCTGAACTTTGAATTAGTTTAGTTCCCAAGGCCTGGTGCAAGTGCTCCCAAAAATGAGCTATAAACTATGGTCCCCGATCTGAGATTATGGTCCTTGGTACCCCATGTAGTCTCATAATTTGAGAAACATACAGCTCAGCGTATTTCCCTGCACGATCCGCTGTGTTAACTGGTATAAAATGTGCTGACTTGGTGAGGCGATCTATAATGACCCATATGGAATTATGACCTTGCTATGTCATTAGAAGGCCTATAATAAAGTCCATACTTATTTCCTCCCATTTCCAACCTTGAATAGGCAAAGGTTGAAGTAATCCAGTAGATTTCAAATGAACGGCCTTTACTCTACTGCAATTATCACACCTAGCGACATAGGCGGCGATTTCCTTCTTCATCTTGGTCCACCAAAAATGAGTTTTTAAATCTTGATATATTTTGCTATACCTAGATGGATAGACAACTTGGATGAATGAGCTTCATCTAAAATTTGATTTCTAAGCTTACTGTCTTTCGGTACCACAAGTCGGTCCTCAAACCATAGTACACCTCTTCCATCTAACCTGAAATGCTTGATTTCTTGTTCTTTCATCCTTCTCTTGATGTGAAATACACCTACATCTGTCTTCTGCAGTTCTATGATTTTGCTCTCAAGTGAGCAACTAACAGTGATATTGTGCAGCACAACAGGAGGCAACAAATTAAATCCATCTTCCAACAAGGCTTTTAAAGTGTTGCAATGAGATTTCCAACTAAGTGCATCTGCTACAACATTGGCCTTTCTCGGATGGTAGTGCACTTCCAAATTGTAGTCCTTGATTAGCTCTAACCATCTTCGCTATCTCATGTTCAACGCAGGTTGAGTGAAGATATATTTGAGACTTTTGTGGTGAGTATATATGTGACATATGTTTCCCAACAAATAATGTCTCCATATCTTCAACGCATGAACAACTGTTGCAAGCTCTAGATCATGCGTAGGGTAATTGACTTCATGCTTTCTCAACTGCTGAGAAGCATAGGCAATAACTCTTCCTTCTTGCTTGAGCACACACCCCAAACCTATACCCGATGCCTCACAGAACACATCAAAAGGCTTTTCAATGTCGGGTTGTGCTAAAACGGGAGCTGTAGTTAATAGGGTCCTTAGGGTGTGTAAAGCTGCTTCACACTCTGGCATACAACTAAACTTTTCATCTTTCTGAAGTAGTCTGGTTATGGGCTTAGCTATCTTGGAGAAATCAGGAATGAAACAATGATAGTAGCCTGCTAACCCTAGAAAACTCCAAACTTCATGAACCGAAGTCAGGGCCTTCCAATCCATGACCTCTTGTACTTTAGATGGATCTACAGATATTCCATCTCTAGATAAGATGTGACCTAAGAAAGGTACTTTGCTCAACCAAAATTCACACTTGCTAAACTTGGCATATAACTTATGTTCCCTCAATCTGGACAAAACAATTCTCAGATGCTCTGCATGATCTGCCTCATTCTTTGAATAAATTAAGATATCATCGATAAACACAACAATGAACTTGTCGAGCTCGGGCATGAATATTGAATTCATCAAGTACATGAAGTAGGTAGGAGCATTCATCAGTCCAAAAGACATGACCAAATACTCGTACAAACCGTATCTAATGGAGAAAGCTATTTTAGGTATATCCTCTAGCCTGATCTTAATCTCATGATAGCTTGACCTCAAGTCAATCTTGGAGAATACCTTTGCTTTTGTCAACTAATCGAACAAGATATCGATATCAGGCAAAGGATATTTGTTCTTAATGGTCACAACATTAAGTGGCCTATAATCCACACACATTCTCAAAGACTTGTCCTTCTTCTTTACAAACAAAGTTGGACATCCCCATGGAGACAAACTAGGTTGAATGAGACCTTTGTCCCATAGTTTTTGTAACTAAATTTTAAGTTTAGCTAACTCATTTGGTGGCATCCTATAGGGTCTTCTTGAGATAGGTGCCATACCCGGCATTAACTCAATCTTAAATTCCACATCCCTATCAGGCGGTAAACCTAACAACTCATCTGGAAATACATCATGAAACTTAGAAACCACTAGAATATCACAACAGATAGTGGCTTGGATACCACAAGACAAGTTTTGGAGATCAAAACTTCAGAAAAGTGGTACTAGAAAAGCATTACCTCCCTTTGGTTCTCTCAACATAATTGTCCTAGTGCTAGTGTTAATGAGAACTCCATGATCTCAAATCCATTTCATGCCTAAGATCACATCTATGGCTAATCCGGGCAATACTATCAGATCCATCATATACTCCCTCTCTTGTATAGAGATGAGCACATCTCTGACTATTTGGTTTGTAGAGATAGTAGCCCCAGCCAAACTTATACTATAACTACCCTATTTACCTCAATTACTTTCTGATCATACTTAAATGCAAATGCTTGGCTTATAAATGAATGAGAAGCTCCAGTATCAAATAAAACAATGACAGGATGTTTGTTAACAAGAAACATACCAGCTGTGACAACCTCTCCCGTAGGAACTTCTTCAACGGTGGTGTAATGCACGTATCTAGGACATGCTTTAGGATTTGCCTACCTCTGATTTCCCTGGCTTTGATTGTTGTTCTTCTTAGGATGGGGGCACTCTTTGGACCAATGGCCCAACTGATTATCATTGAAGCATGGTTGATTGCTCCTGGGTCCTGCTGAGCTTCCTTGCCCTCTATTTCCCTTGGGTAAGGCAATGGTGAATGCCTTACGAAACACCTTCTGAGGTCGATTGGCCTGGGCTTTTGGTGGAGGAGGCCTGAACTTTAGCACTGGTGGTCGAAACTATGGCCTAGCCACCACTAGAGCTCTAGACTGAGATGACCCTGAGGCACCTGCCTCAGCTGCTCTCTTGTGGCCTTTTGCTACCACATGCAGATTGTTCTGGATCTCTTGAGTCAAGGCATCACTGATGAACTCATTGTAGGTGGTGCACCTTGAGTTGGCCATAGTTTTCATTAGCTTAATGCTAAGACCTCTCTTGAAGCTCTCAATCTTCTTTTCTTCTATATTGATGAAACCTGGGGCATAATGGGACAAATTGTTGAATGCATGCATGTATTCCATAAGAGTCTCGGTCCCTTGTGTGAGTCACATGAACTCGGTTGCTTTCACGTGCATTAGCCCTGGGGGAATGTGATGTCCCTTAAAGGCTAACTTAAATTGCCCCCATGTGACCTGAGAGTTTGTAGGCAAAGAGGATAAGAAATGGGTCCACCATATCTCGGCCGGTCCCTGCAGCTGATGGGACGCATATTCTACCTTCTAATGTTCCATAACCCTCAATAGACGGAACTTTTGCTCAATTATGTTTAGCCATTCATCCGCCTGAAGCGGTTCTTTGGCCACCTTGAAGATAGAAGGCTTGGTGTCTAGGAAATCCTTGAAAGAGCTGTATTGATTTGGCTCAGGCCCATATTGTTGCTGACGGGCACGAGTAGTGTTCTGCGTGATGAGGTGTAGTGTTTCCTCCATTGTTCTCTGACTACCCAAGAACTGTGCAAAGAATTCATTCATAGATGATGGTGGCGGTGGTGGTAAGTCATCGTCGTTGCCTTCTTGGTTGTTGCCTGCTCTAGTGCGAGTGCGAGTCATCTGCAAAGTTGCAATAATAAGTGTTTATCAGATGATGTCAGGAGATTACAGATAAAATGTATAATCATGCCAAACTGAAATTACTAGAGAGAATCTTAAATTCATACAACAAAATAGAGGCATAATAATTCATGCTCGCAACATGACATCACCCATTTGATCACTTATCAGGCTTGTAGCTCATTAACATGCATGTCATAATCACTAGAAAAATGAAACTAGAATTTCATTAAAGTTCAACCCTTCGTGAAACAACATGCAGAGTGCCCATATTACATAAAAGTCAATTTACGAATACCAAACTTCAAGCTACAAGTCCATTACATAAATAACAGGGATACATCTAGCGCTCTAACTAGTCACTAGGTGAAGGGTCGAGATGGCAACTAGAGGGGGGGGGGGGGGTGAATAGTCTTTTCTAAAACTTAATCGCGTCGGCTAACCGATACAAGTGCGGAATTAAAACTATCGGTCTAGCCAAGACTATACCCCACTATATATGTTCACTAGCACCTTGCAAAGATAACAATTATGCAACAAAGGTGCCAGGCTAGTTAGAGCTCTCCTAAACAATTCTAGGAGCAAGGTTACACAAACCTATGCCACTAGTACTTTAAGCAACAAGGGAGCTCCTACACATGCTAGTAAGCAAAAGCACAAAGCTAACGATGCTCACTAGCAATGCTCAATAACAAGGCAACCAATGCCTAATTAGAGAGCGCAAATACTTAGCTACACAAACTAAGCAATGTGACTAACAAGGTTACTAAAACCAAATTAGCCACGCAAGGGAGCTACTTCTATGCTACACAAGCAAGAAGGTAATTAGCAAGCTACACAAGCTATCTAATTACAAGAGCAACTACACAAGCTTAATATGTATAAAAGTAATGGCAAGCTTGTGTAATGGGGATGCAAACCAACGGAAAGAACAAGGTTGACACGATGATTTTTCTCCCGAGGTTCACGTGTTTGCCAACACGCTAGTCCCCGTTGTGTCGACCGCTCACTTGGTGGTTCGGCGGCTAATTAGCATCACCCGCTAAGCTCGCACATCGGGCGCCGCAAGAACCTACCCCTTGAGTGAGGGTAGCTCAATGACACGCTTTACTAGAGTTGCTCTTCGCGGCTCCCGCGGGGCGAGCACAATGCCCCTCACAAGCACTTCTCTGGAGCGCTGCACAAGCTTCTTGTGCGCTTCGACAGAGACCACCACCAAGCCATCTAGGAGGTGGCAACCTCCAAGAGTAACAAGCACCACCAGCTTGCAACTCGATCACCTAGTGCCACTCGATGCAACCTCACGATGCAATTGCACTAGAATCGCTCACTCACACAATCGAATGATCACTATCAAGTATATGTGTGATGGAGGGCTCCCAAGCACTCACAAGCATGGACACTAAGTCCCTTGAGGTGCTCAGCACCAGCCATGGCCGAAGGCCACTTCTATTTATAGCCCCAAGGGCTAAACTAGCCGTTACCCCTTCACTGGGCAACGGTCGGGCCGACCGGACGCTCCGGTCGTGTTGACCGGACGCTGGACCTCAGCGTCCGGTCGCCCACAGACGGCCACGTGTCCCGGTTCCAACGGTCACTTGACCTGACCGAACGCAGCAGCTTCAACTGACCGGACGCTGAACCCCCAGCGTTCGGTCGTTTCCAGTAAGGTACCGACCTCGACCGGACACGTCCGGTCACACTTGATCGGACATAGCCAATGTCCGGTCACACTCCAGCTTCTGCGTCATCGTACGTCAGCCTGACCGGACGCAGCCAGCCAGCGTCCGGTGCATTCAGATCCAGCGTCCGGTCAGTTGACCGACGCCAGCATCTTCGCGATTAATGCGTTTTCACTTCTAACATCTTCACCCTTGCTCCAATGAGCTAACCACCAAGAATTTGCATCCGGCGCAATAGAAAATAGGCATTCCATTTTTCGAAACCCATCTCACCCCTGCAAACACCACCTCCTTTGTAAATGTGCCAACACCACCAAGTGTACACCACCATGTGTATGTGTGTTAGCTTTTCACAATCATTTCCCAAAGGATGTTAGCCACTCAACTTGCCACGCCACTCGATCCTAGCGACAATGCAAAGTTAGATCACTCGAGTGGCACTAGATGACCGATATGCAAACAAGTTTGCCCCTCTTGATAGTACGGCCATCTATCCTAAACCCGGTCATAAACTTCTCTACATACCTATGACCAGTGAAATGAAATGCCCTAGGTTATACCTTTGCCTTGCGCATTCCATTCCATCTCCTCCAACGTCGATGCAACACATGCATCAACACGATCAACAATGATATGATCCACTTCATATCATCACATGATCATATTGGTTCATCGATCTTGACTCTACTTGCTCTTCACCGTTGCCATCGTCCATCGGCGCCAAGTCTTGCTCAAGCTTCACCGCCACGCGGTCCATCACTCCAAAGCCTTCGACTTGCCCTTCACGCTTGCAACCGGTCCATCAAGCCAAGTCTTGTCTTGATCTTCTCCACCTTGATCACATGACTCAATGTCATGTCTCATGTGCAATGAGCTCCTTCATCATCACATGTGTGAGCTTTGCAACATCTCCAAGCCATTTTCACCTCCATGGCATATGTTGCTCACACACATGTACCTGTGGACTAATCACCTGTGTATCTTACATAAACACAATTAGTCCACCTAAGTTGTCACTCAATTACCAAAACCAAACAAAGACCTTTCACTAGGCGATACTAGTCTTCCACGTGCTCGATGTCGAGGTCGGAGATAGGATCATCCTAATCTTCTAGCTCTACTTCCTCTTCCTCCCAACCGTCATCCTCGATCAACATCTCTAGATCTACTTCTTCCTCATTAAGGATCGAGTGCAGTTGGTTGTTCAGGAAATGCACCTCATGATGAAGATCAACCACCATGTTCTGGGTCTATGCAAGCTATTGGCGCAAGTCCCTCTCAACATGGTCTTACTGTTCGCTCAAGGCTTGGGTCCTATCTCGTTCTGCTTCTGCCATAGCTGCACGGTTGTCTGCTAGGATCCGCTGGTGCATAGCTATGAACGCCTCAGCATAGGTGGCCTCCAGCTGCTCCTGTAGTACTGGTAACATTGCCTGATCATCCGCTCTTGCCTCTTGGATGGTAGCTCTCTACTGATCAACTTGCTCCATTTGGGTGTGAAGATTTCCCAAAGCTACATAATCTTGATCAATTTCCCATCAAGCCTCACTTGTTGCCTTTTTGTGCTTGCGCACATGCTTCTTTAGCTTACGCTGTGCAGCTTCAGCTCTCATGAGCTTATCCATGCAAGTGGTATAGAACTCCTGCCAGAAGTCTCTGGTGTCCTGATGAGTATAGAACATCTTCATTACTACAAACAGGGCGCTCATAGCGGGACTAGAACTGTCTGCCGGCTCATCCCAATCTCGGATCAACGCATTACTATTACGCTATGCCCACACTGTCATGGATGGATCCACTTGAGGAAAAGTACCATTGGCACTGCCGGTAAGCTCATCGCCGTGCTGCTGACAAATCTGACTTAGCACCTCAAAAGCCACTACTTGGGCAGCCTCCCAAGGAGTTCTTCCTTCAAATCCTACCTTCCATTCCTGCTAGAAGGGTGCTTGGGTATGAGCTGGTATGGTTAGCTGTACTTCATACCATGGTTGTCCCTCTAGGTATACTTCATTCCAGTAATAGAGTGGTGGTTCGTAATATCCCGCATAATGCAAGACTCTCCAAAGTAGGGCAGGAGTTCCAAACATCAACATGAAATTTTCACTTCTAGCCCGTGCTGCCATCTGTACCAACAACATGGTGCACTCTCGTGAGACAAAGTCATAATGGATAAGAGTTACATAACCGAGTATGAGATTTATAAGGGGTGGAACAATGCAAGTATGTAATAATGATTTATCATGATGCATGCACGTTTTGTACGTCCTTACAAATTTAAGAAAATTATTTCTAATGACATACATGGTGACATACATACGTTCTCTCATATATAGCGTAACTAGTTAGGCTACATGTTTCGTTGTTAATGTACTTGCACAAGAATTTCATTTCAACCCAACCCCACAATTATATATGCAGAATGTAAATCTGGGCTCTAAGTTGCAATTTAAATACTTCCATATATATATCCATATATATATATACTTCTGTATCAAAGCTACCCAAAAGTAAATACGTCCTATATATACATATAAATATGCATATACAGTCATATCAAAGCTAACCCACAATTAAATACTTCTATATATATATGAGGCATATATATACACTTTAGTATCAAAGCTAACTCTCTCCAATAGACCGCACGCTCACAACTTGTGGTCATGCCACTGTGATGATGATTGGTATCTTACCTTGGTCGTAGAGGCATTTGATCCACACATTACCACTCAAGTGAATGGCATCCATACAATAGCACACCGTATGGACGACGAAAAGGAAAACCCCCAAGTTAGTACTTAATTAGCCACCTAAAGTCCTTAACTGGGCATAAAGGAAGTGATCACTGGCACACTTTAGATTCAAACTCTAGGTTTTAAAACACCTATATATAGCTATAAGTTACTAAAAACTGGTTTTGGAAAACAAAAACCTTTATTTTAATTACACATGTGGCAATTAATGTTGAATCTTGTTCTGATGCCACCTGTCGTAGAACCGACCAATTTATAAAAGCACAAGTACAATGGCAGCCCGCAAGCGGTCGCACTATCATATTTGAGCCCATATAAACCCGATAGTCCGTCAAGTACCGTGACGGGTCTCAATTAACCATCAACATACAATCAAGATCGTACATGATTCAACATACATGTCACATATTATATAAGGTTCACAAATATAGTTCATTCATCAGAGTACGAATTAAGGTTATTACAAACCAAGTTCAGTAGATAGTAGCGGAAGCAAATTTAAAGTTTGAAACTAACACCTGCCATCATAGTTCAAATATATAGTGCCAGTTCATGATCAAATTCCCACAAAAGCATATAAGAAGGATTAATAAGAGATGCCTGCTTTGGGCTCACTCCTCATCCACAGTGGGACGGAAGCAGTTCTTGCAATAGCCATGATAAACTATACCATCTGCAATAATGGGAATAAAACTCTAAGTACGAGAAGGTACTCAGCTAGACTTACCCATCATAAACCAAAAATAGGGTGACTCCAAGGATTATGCAAGGCTTTATAAGTGGAGGTAGCTTGACAATATTTTGCATAAAAGCGACTAACTTAGTTGTACAATTATAATTCAGTCATCAAGTTAATTATAGCTATTCATCTCTAGATTAGCAACTAACCTGTGCCAAACATGTAGTATATCATTTAAGAGCATACAATAGTATTTCCATGTTCACTCGAATCATCACATGCATAACACAGTTACTACGATGTTGGTACTAGCCAAGTTTCTCACTATCTAGGAGAGACGGAGATTCGAATTGATTTTAACCAGCTGGGAATTTATTCCTAACACAAACCCAGGCAGACTAGATCAATGGTCACCTTAGGTCACCTTTGGTACAACTCAAGTCCACATTTCGTGGGTTCGCCTAGCATCGCATAATTAGGAACAAACAGCTGCCAGGACGATCAGGACTACCGTGCCCTTGGGCTTATGGTTGGCTCCCCGCACATCTTTACTACCATCCAGAGTGCGCCCTTTTTATAGAATGGGGCCTAAACTGAGTTGAGCTACTCAGCTTCATGGTCGGAATGAGTCATTCGGCCAGCTAAGTGATAGGCATACGTTCAATCTTGTCAGAAGGGCCAACAACGGCACGATCCTTAATTGGCACAGATGGAATCACATGAGTCAACCTCACATAGACTCCACCTAGCCTCTAGTTACATTGCCCCATGGTTCTATTCCACGATAGCAAATATAGCCAACCGTGCTTCGGTATCCACCTATATCTCGCAGGTGATAGGAAATCACCCGACTTCTATCGATCTAAGCATGGCTAAGCATATATTCGATCCTAGACCTACATAGGGTTAAAGGTATATTTTTGGATAAGGAAATTCTATGCATCAAGTGTTTTGAACCAACTCTTATAACCTAATGCATCAAACATAAATGACGCAAGTGATATTTGTAAAAACATTAGAGGCTTAGAATGCTTCGGGGCTTGCCTTTTGAGGAAAGAGGTTGGCCGGTGATCCGGGCACTATGGGAGATCTTCGAGAGTCTGCTCCTCTTCTCCTAGAGCTACGACCTGAGGCGTCTCCTGTTGATCCTCCTCCACTTCTTCGTTGAACTCCAATAGAGTTATTTCTTCTGACGATCCTATAGGCATGAGCATGAATTAAGATATCATGAATGCATATATGATGATATGTATAATATAGTATGATGTAATGAATGCACCCACATAAGTGTTTTCAATGACTTTGCATCAAGTAATAAAAAGTTGCATCTTATTTTACTAAGTAGGTGCATATCTCTTTTCTAATAACTAAACAAACACTTATGTAAATCATTTTTTGGACTACAAGATAGCAGCCCCTTGTTTTCACCATAACTGGAGTTATACACCTCAAAACAATATGGTTGTGGACCTTATAGAAATATTATGAAATTACCTACAACTTTCCCTTAATACACGTAGTGTGATTCAGCCGTTATCTAGGTCAAACAATTCAATCATTCAAATCTATCCAGAGAGCACACATTTCTGACAGCAAACTTCAAACAACCATAATTCTTAAACCATAAGGACTATGACTATAAAAATTTAACAAAAGGTAGATCAGTAAGTTGTCTACAACTTTGTTATTAATAAGTATTATAGAAAAGACCATTATCATCATGAAATTATTAACTCAATATAAACTATACATGCAGCCATCTAGTTGAATTATAAAGCAATAATTAATTAGTTGCATACAATCAATTGTTTTTTGTAACACCTCTGGTGTTTTGACCTAATACAAAAATTTGACATGTCATCATGTGCATTGCAAAGCATTCATATAGTATAAAGTTTTGAATGCATTCACTAAATAAGGTTTATTTCATAATGTTGTTATTTCATGTGATGTGTTTCAAAAACCTTAAACAAAGATCATGACCACAAGGGTCAAATTTCATGTGATCATGTGAGACCATGTGTCATTTGACTCAAATAACCCTAATGGGCCATGTTACTGGTCAAAAATCAAAATTTAAGTAAAAGGAAGACAAATCAAATTTGAATTCACATTCAAATCATAAAAGTCCTTTTTGCCCCTTTTAATTAATTCAAAATCCATGAGGAATTTGGGGTTGAGGCAAAAAGCAAAGTTGGAGCTTATTTTATAAGGATCAACTTTGGTATTCAAAGTTTTTCAAGTTTACATACAAAATTTGGAGTAATTTTGAAATAATTCAAATCTTTAAATGTACCCCAAATTTGAATTTCAAAATGGAGGCAGAATTTGAAAATGTTTCTTAAACCAAAGTTGTAGTACTTGAAAAGTTGAGCAACTTTTATTTTTGGAGATTTTCAACTTCTTTAGAAAATTTCTGAGTAATTTGAGAAATGGACGCAATGGCAGTTTTGTAAATTTTTCAAAAAAATCGACCTACACCTCACTGCTTGCCGCCGGCGCCACGCGGAGTTCACCGCCGATCGGTTTTCACCGCTTTCACGCGCTGTGACACGCCCAAACCTCCGTGGCAAGTCCGCCTGTGTGTTGTCAACACCGCACGCTCTCCTTCTTGCTATAAATAGGAGCACGCCGTCGTCAATTCGGAGTTTCCCGTCGACTGCTCGCCGCCGGTGTCCTGCCCGCACTCGCGTAATTCGTCGCCGTCGTAGCGTCCTGAGTCAGTAGCGTCCGCCAGTAGCTCCGCCTCGTCTTCCTGCTCATTCCAAGCTTGATCGGGTCGCTCCTGGAAGTCCAGTGCCGCCGCACGACGTCGTCTTCCCCGAGTCCGGCCGGAGCTCCGCCATCTTCGGTCTCACGTGGTCCCGACGTTTCGGTGCATCTCCGCCTTCACCAAGCCCACAGACGTGATCGTGGTGAGACACTGAACGCGATGCTTGCTCTTATTTAGACTCTACTGCACCGTAGCTATAGCTACGGCGATCGCCGTCGTGTCCAAGCCGCCATGGCCGACGTGGACCTCCCTCCGGTGCGTCTGCTGCCGTTCTGAGGTTGGAAATGAGTCCGTAGGATAGAGTAGATCACTTTGGTGCTATCGGTTTCGCCAGAACATCACCAACGGCGCATTTTGCGGCCGGCCGGTGAGGGCAGCGCCGCCGTGATTTCATTGTGTCGCTGACAGCGGGCCCAGGCTGTCAGTGAAGCTGAGGAAGAAGAACAGTACTGATTTTTGTTTTCTGATTTTGAATAGTGCAGCAATTTGGCAATTTTGTAGGAATTTATTTACACATCCAAAAATTCTGAAAATTTTTGTGTAGCTTCTGTACATGTTCTAGTATGATTTAAAAATTTGAAATTTGAAATTTAGTTAAATTTTGAATGTTCAAATATTCAGTCTTTTAATTGAAAAATGCAATTTCCATGATTTTTGTAGGTCACTATATAACTCCAAAAATTATGAAATTTATTTTGGTACACTAATTTATCATGAGGAAGCTTACATAAAAATTTGAGCTTAATTGGACAAAGTTTATTTTTGGGTTTAATTTCAAATTAATTCAAAAATAGATAAAACCAAACCCTAAGTGTTTGATTAGTGTTGGATCTTGTTTTGGTCATGTTTTGTGACTAGTAGGGTTCCAAGATCCATTAGGTCAAGTCACATGTGTGGTTCTTAATGATAGGGTTACAGGTTGGTTTTGTTGGCTTGCAACTGTACCGTGAAATCAAGTCGGTTGCGGGTGTTTTTACATTTCATGTGCCGTGAAAGCATCATGTTTACATTATCATCATGTTAAAGCATATGTTATTATTTCGTGTAGAACCCGAGAACGAAACGATTCTAGTTGAGCAAGTTCTGGAAGAATCCCCGGTTGTCACGGGATTTGATAATTGTGGTACTAATCCGGAACCGGAAATCGTCAACGAAGGCAAGCCCCGGTTTATGCATTAAGCCATTACCTTGTTTACTTTGAAAAGTTATCACCTATGTTATTTATTGCATTAAGTTGTTTAATTCAAATGTTACCTACTTGATGCATTACCTACCTTGATAATTGTTTACCATCCTTGAAGATGTTTTCGTTTATAAAGGCGTAGTGTGCTTAGTATGCTTTATGATAGGCTTTCAAAGTAAAAGTTTTGATACAATCAAAGATGGCATACTGGCCAAAGAAAGAAAGGATTTAGAATGAATTAGAGACTAGTCGGGTGACTTATCTTGAATGTTGGATAATGTTGCCGACTATGTCACTTAAAGGCCACTCATTGTGGATCTTCTGAACGAGACACTTTGTAGTACTGGTCACATACTCCGGTAAGCCTACTTCGGCTAATCCGATACTAAGACGAATGCCCGCGCACTGGGAGTGGAGAGATGGCGGGAGTAGCGTGTACCCTCGTGGCTAGAATGTGGCCGGATTTGAGGTGTGCTGTGCTCTCGGGTGGCGTGGAGATGGCTTAGTATAGGAGGATCCTGTAGCGAGGTTGATATATGCAAGATTAAGTTCTACATATGTCGTGTGATAAGGAATCCCTAGCTGGGACTTGAATCAATTCGAATTGCCGGTGCTCCGCGGATATGGAGACTCGATTCATTACAGAAGCAATGTAGTACTGGTGAATTACTAACATATGAGAAAAAGAATGGAATGAGAAGGAATGGAATATGGGAAATGTATATTTAGTTGAGATAATGAACTAAAAGAACTTAGTGGTAAACTTGAAAATAGAATGAAGGATAGTAAGCTTTTGGCAAAGAACTTTTGAATCTTGCTACATCCTTACCTTGCCCAAATCCCTGCATCTCTAAAGTCTTACACCCCGTTACGTCGGGTTAGTCTTGTTGAGTACTTTTGTACTCAGGGTTTGTTAACCCTTGTTGCAGGTGAGTCGCATGCGCAGGCTTGTTTTGGTCCCTGCTGCATGTCTGTGTTTGAAGTCAATGACGATGAGGAGTGATGAATGGCCTTTGGACAAGGCACTAGTTTGTTTGATAAATAAAGTTAATGTAATATTATCCCGCTACTATGGTTGTATAACACTTATGGTATGGTAAGTTTGAAAACAACTGGTTTGTAATTATGTTATCTTAAGACTTCCGCTATCTTTTACTCTGGTATATATTTGAATAAACTGTTGTAATCTGCAATGACTGTGATTGGGATCCTGTTTGAAAAGAGAATCGTGGATGATTCGGGTTTCCCGAGGACACCCGACAGACCTGTTGAGTTGTTGGGAACTCGTGTACGCTATCCGAGGTCTGTTAAGACAACGATAGGTGCATGTGGGCCCGATTCCTTAGGAGGTTCTGCCACATTTTTAAGCCTTACTAATAACATCAACAGATCATATGCATCTCAAGCACCATAGAAAACATCATGGTTAAACATAACTAATTTATTTATATTCATTTATTATTTTCCTTAAATAATAGGGTGATTTAAAGGATAAATAATTCCATTGCTTAATAAATTCTGATAAAAATTACAATAGCCTAACAATGACATCAATAGTCTATTATACAAATTTCATGTCATTTTGATAAGTACAACTACCTCTACAAAAATAACAAGTTACATAAGTTGATCTTACCACAAATAGTTTAGCATAGTTAAAAGTGTCAAACAATAAATTTAATATTTTTCTTAAATTCCTCCAAGCATAAGAATACTGTGTAAAAATTTGCATGATCATATGTTATGTATTTTTATCTCAATTAATTTCACTAGAAACTAGCAATTAATTTGGATTAAATATGAAGACCATATTAAAAGTATGTTTACTATAAATTTAATATTTTTCCTAGCTATAGCATGCCAACACAAGACTAGAAAAATTAGAATCACAATTTTATCACTTTTTAGCTCAAGTTATGCAATTTACAAGATAGAAACCATTTAAAAAGCATTTATCTAGCTACATTTTATTCTCCTAGGAAAATACTAGAAACAGTGCATATCCTATTTTTATCAAATACTATGCTTCATGAGGAATCCAACAAAATTTGGTTCAACAAAATTGGACACTCCTAGCTTGAGATATGAATTTTTGAAACATGCATTCGAAACTGTGAAATAAATCAGAAAATCAATTCTATACACACCGACAGCCGGGGCCTGTGGTCCACAGGGACCCACCCATCAGACACACAGAAGTAGAGCGCGGCGTTGACCGGCCATAGCTCATCGCTAGCGAGGTCACCGACGGTAAGGTCACCACCGACGACTTCGCCTCGATGTCCCGCATCGATGGGTGCACTTGGTTGGCATGGAGGCTCGTCGGAGCAAGCTCGACGGTGGCCATGGTGGACGGCGGAGGTCGGCAGTGGTACGCTAGCCATCTTTGGGTATGACAAACTCAGGTGAGGACGACTACTTCATCCTGGTGACCTAGCGGATCTATATGACGTAGGTGAGGGCTTAGGATGGCGTCGGTGAGCTCGGCCGCGTGCATGGCCATGCGGCGGCTCACGGAGCACGGCGGTGCTCACACTGTTCTAGCTAAACGGCGGTGAAAGGCAGGTCTCCATCATGCCATTAACTAGACCTAGGGTTACTCGACCTAAGGCGCATGAAAAAGGAGGGAGACGGTGAACCAACTCGACGGTGGCGAGCTCGAGTGCCACAGCGGCCATGGTGGCAGTGGCGGACCCAGGATTTGAAACCAGGGTAGTCCTAGTAAAAAAAATTCATGTGCAACACGACAAAATTCAAAGAAAAAGTTCAGTAAAATGGCTATAAATTAACCAAATTGAGATAATACAATTGAAAGGTTCAAATTGTTGTAGTCCTTCAGAGTAGGGAAGTGTCCCTGCGTCTTATTGAATTTGAACCCAAATCCATACAGATAATGGTAGTTAGCAGCTCGATAGAAAAGAATCCCTTTTCTTTCAAAGATCAGAGAGATTGCATCAAGGTGTGGAGCGCACATGCTGGCTATCTTGCGACGGATGGTCATCTCCTTCGCCCATGCGTTCCCCCGCCGCCTAACACCATCACCATCTTACCGCCGCTGCCTAGACCACAGGATTAGCTCCTGCACTACCATGGACTCGCGCTGCGAGGGTCTCGCACTGCTCGGTGGCTCAGCACACCAATGGCTATGCCGCATAGGCTCAGTAATGGTGACTAGCGCCAGGCCCAGTCGCTAGGCGGGGCGGCGGGTGGCGGGCGATGGGCGACTGACGATGTGCTGTGCTCTATGCTTGGGCAAATCGACCTTGGTGCTCGAGGATGGCAGTGCTCATGCTGGTGGAGTCCGTAGGGATGTCGTCCGCCTCACGGACAAGTGTCGCAGACTTGTGGCCTTAGGGGCTTAGGACAGGATGTGGCTTCTTTTAGTTCTTTCTTGGGCTAGATTTTTTATGGGATAAAAGATCAAAAACGCTGACTACTAAAAAGTTTTTGGGCCAGATTCTAGGGTAGTCCTAGGCCTTCCTGGACTACCCTTTAGGTTTGCCACTGCATGGTGGGTGCGCATGGGACTGTGACTCATTCCGGCGCCGTCACGTGGTTGCATCATCCCATACTCCGACCTAAGCTGCTTGACTCTAGTGTGGTGCTGGACCAAAGAAAACAAAGACATGCAGCGTGGCATAACGGTGGGGCCACAGTGAGCCACGTGCGCTCCGGTGACAATGGCGGATGTGGAGAGGTGAAATTCGGCCTTACCCTTGCTCGAATGGTGGTGCAAACGGGTCGGCAAGGTGGAGGAGGTGGTGGCAGAGCAGTGAGCGAGATGGATTGGATGGTGGTGCGGTGGCGGTTGTGTGAGAGCTCGATGGAGGTGCGATAGCAATGGTGGTGCTGCGGTTCCTCACGGGCGCGGCGAAAGTGAGGCACAGAGAAGGTGAGAGAGTGAGCGCAGTGGGTGCATGACGCTTAAGGGCGCGCTCGTGCTAGACTAGCCGGGCCAACACTGGTGTACGACCGCCATGCGGTGGCCATGGCCTGTGGCCGATCGGCCACTGCCTTGCGCGCGGGCGCGGGTTTAGGCACTACGATCGACGACTGACAGCGTGACTTTGTGATCCCATAACTCCTAATATGTGGTGATTTAGCAAAAACTTCCTTAATGAAAGTTGTAGAGCTATATGAGATCTCCAACTTTGCTTTAAGAACTATCATCTAATTCTCACTAGTTAACAAACTACATTGCTCCAACGTGAGGTACATTGAAACTGTAAACAACACTAAGACAAAAAAATTTCAAGTCCAAAATAGTATTTTGTTGATACTTGTGAGCTGTTTTTGACCATGCTATGCACTGAATTATACCTTGACCCAAAAATAAATTGTTACCCTAGTCAAGTACTACAACTTTGCTTAAGGGTGCACTGCCATGCAAACACTCTATGCTATAGTTCAACTTAGGTCAAACATACAACTTGAAAATGAAAGCCTACACTATAACCATGACTTAGAGGCCAAATGGGTCCAAGTCATAATTACCAAAGTTGTTCCATGTGACATTCTAAACATGTTTAAGGTACTCCTAAGGTCCCACAAACATTTTATACATTGGTCATGTAAATCATTTAGCAACCAACACATGTGACATAAGCATTCCTAGATATAAATTTTGAGATGCTCATGCTCATGAATGATCAATGATGCTTGTGCTCATGCAATGCCAATGCCAAATGCATGCTTAACACCTAGGGTGTTATAGCCCCTCCCCCTTATAGAAATCTTGTCCTGAGATTTGCAAGGCCTACCATTCTTCATAAAAGGCGGGATAAACCTCACGTAAGTAATCCTCCCGTTCCCACATGGCATCTTGTTCACTATGGTTATTCCACACCACCTTGTAGAACTTAATGACCTTATTCTGTGTTACTCTTTCCATTTCTTCTAGCACACGGATTGGTTTCTCTTGATAGGTCAAATTCAATTGGAGTTTAATGTTGGTGGGTGCAATGGCTTCCTCAGGTATGCGAAGACATATTTTCAACTAAGAAACATGGAAGACATCAAATATCACACTCATCTTAGGAGGAAGTTATAACTTGTAAGCGACATTTCCTTTCCATTCAGTAATCTCATATGGCCCTACATATCTAAAGCATTTAGCAATCCTAGATATAAAATTTGAGATGCTCATGCTCATGAATGATCAATGATGCTTGTGCTCATGCAATGCCAATGACAAATGCATGCTTAAGACCTAGGGTGTTACAGATCAGACCCAAGCAACAGAACTGGACCCACATGCTCCCAAGGTCTGGATGTTTCCAGTAAGCATCCAGAGCGCCAAAATGGCTCTAGACCCGGTCTGCTCATGCCAACTAGACCACGCACAGTGTGGGTCTAGAGCTCCTCCGTGTGCCACTCCACCTCCTTGCTTGCTCATGCACAGCTGGACCTAGTTGCTCTCGGTCTAAACCCTCTGCTCGCCTGGGTCCAGAGCATTCGCGCCCACATGCTCCCTCTACTGCATCCAACCGGACCCATGGTAGATGGTCTGGACCTACCCCCAAGCAGGGTCCGAAGCAACCACCGCTGCCCTCTAGCCTAGGGTTTGGTTCCAGACCAGCCCCTAGACAGAGTCCGGACCTCCTACGCCAGCAGGGTCCAGTTGCAACCTTCTCCTCTTTTTCTTTTTCTATCACCTCAAACACTTCACCCTTGCTTCCAAGTTGCTAACCACAAAGTGTATAACCCATGTGCACAAGTCTTAGCATTTTTCAAGGGTCAAATGTTAGCACACTAGGTTCCTAAATGCATATGCAAGAATCATGTCACCTAGTGGCACTCGATAACCGCTTAGCCAAAGATTTCCCCTCTCTATAATACGGCTATCGATCCTAAACGTGATCACACTCTCTATAGTGTCTTGATCACCAAAACAAAAACCTATTTAATTCCTTTGCCTTGATCAACCCTTGGTTTTTGTTTTTTCTTTTTCTTCTTTTCCAAGTTGGAGCTTGATCACCATCATTTCATGTCCATCTTCCCCTCCATGGACTTCTTCCTGCTCCACCACATGGATTGGACCATCCTATCTAGTCACACACTTAGATGCAATGATTAATCCATTGGTTTCATTAATTATCCAAAACTAAACTAGGGCTTTCAGCTGTACCACTGTTCCTATAGCAGTCGGCATGTTTGGTTATATGCCACACCTTGCCATGATTGAGTTGGGGCGAGTTGTGGCGCCGCTGCAGTTGTGGCAGAGAAATCAAATGCCACAATCTAAGCTTTTGTGTCAACCAAACACCAGCATGGGAAACTGTGGCGGGCCACAATGGTGGTGTGGTGGCGTGTGGCTAAAATCCAAACACCCCCCTATTCTCTTTTTTGGCACCCCCAACATCTCCGCATTGCCTCCATTGACTGTAGATAGGGCCCACACGCACTCCCCCCAATATGCTCATGTGGTAATCCCCTCCCTCCTCTCACACTCCTCTCTGCGCAATCCCTACCCCACTCCTCTATAAGGTGGCCATGGTTGGCTAGCTACTAGCCATTGCCTCGCCTCGCTCGACTGCTCTGGTGTGGTTAGTAGTGCTGCTGTCGTCTAGTCCCAGATCATAGCATGGCTGTAGTGCAGCAATTGCCTTGTAGCTAGGTGGTTGGGTGCTAGGCGGAAGCCTTACTGTTAGGTCGACAATGGTGACACCATTTGGGTGTTGTTAACCTCCATCAAGGCATCTATCGTTGCACCTTCCTATCCTCCCATCGTGGATCTTCTAGGAGAAAACCTTATCCCTATTGGATAGCCAGTGGCGACACTGTCTATGTCATGACCCTCCTTGGTGGTGTTGCCTTTGAAGTTCCCTAGCCATAGCGCGTGGGGGCTGCCTTTTCCCTTCCTCGGTGTTGCGCGTGGCTGTCGTCGTCACTTGTGGTCTGACCATGTCATCTGTCTAGTTATGGAGATTTTCATTGTACCTGTGCGTGCTTCATTTCCTTCAAAGCCTGAGTTTGTCCTATAGGGTGGTCACTTCTTCGGCGGATGCGTTGCCGCTTTGCTTGTTGCTTCTTGGGTGGATACTTTGCCACCGGTGTTACATTACTATTTTCCAGCGAATGCTTTGCCACCAGTGCTGCTTGTTCTCGCTGAGCGGATACTTTGTTGTTGTTTTGGCTTTCATAGTGGATACTTTGCTGCTACTATTGTTTGTCTAATCTCGATGGATACTTGGATGCCATGGTCTCTTCCCTAGCAGATACTTTGGTGCCAAGGTCGCTCTAGCCCTTTCTCTGGTGGATACTTCGTCACCTCTGCTGCTGGTCTTCCCTAGGTGGATGCTTCGCCACTGTGTTTTTGCTGCCCTGTAGGCTATTCTTGTGTTATAATTTGGTGATAGGTTCAATTTGTGAGGATGTTGTGGCCTAGGGTCATTTTCCCCTTCGCTTTTCTTGTTGCTCATTGTGTCTTTCGGACTGCTGTGGTAATACTAGGATTACTTTTAGTCCTTTGTACATTTTTAAACTCAACATCCTTTTAATGAAAAAACATGCCTTCGGGTACGATCGCAAAAAAATAAAAAAGAAGGCAATGAACAGGTCGGAACTACAACATGTAGTGGCAGCCAAGCATGGCTCACCCATGGCTAGTAACAAGCGCAGCGTATGCACCACCACCGTGAGCACAATGCATGTGGCCATGCGCGCCACAAGCCCTAAGCTAGCCAGTTCACATGGAACTTGCCGGTTCACCGGTTCTATAAAAACCAGCCGATTCATTGGATTTTTATCGGTCTGATTGTATGGACGGTTTTAGACGTGAACCGAACCGGTGTTCTCTCTGGTTTGATCTTTTAATGGTCGGACCGCTGGTCTGGTCCTAATAACTATGCTACCCGTACGTCCACTGGCAAACCCTAGCTGCCGCCACTTTTAGGAGCCAGTGGCGGTGCATCCTAGACGCAAGGCTAGAGCCCTACTAGGCCTCCACATGCCACACCCTACCCCCGTGTTTGAGAGACGCCACCGCCACACCCTGCTCGGGAGAAGGCACCACCATTCCTACTCATGAAGCCCTTTCGTAGCGCTCACACTAGTTAAATTTGGCCCAACTCGTGCCCATTGGTTCTCCTCCAACTATTGCCTGGTAGCCCTGCTACCAGCCCCGCTACAGAGGTATGTTATCCTGTCACTCCATTCAGGAGATGTATGTTTCTAATTGTATTTGTGTGCTGCAATTTCTAGAAGCATGAACAAATAATTGTATTTTAACGAATGCCTAGATGCAAGTGAGAAGATAGGCGGACAGGAGAGATCGGAGAGGCAGATGGATGGTTTCCATGAAGTGGTGTCTGACTATGGCTTCATAGATCTTGGCTATATTGGTCTCCCCTATACTTGGGACAATCGATAGTCGGAGGAACGTAATGTGAAGGTCTGGTTGGACAGGGGATTAACCAATGCCAATTTTCTGAATCTCTTCAACACTGTCAAGGTGTGGCATGTGCAGACAACGGAGTCATATCATTGTTGTCTAATTTTGGAGTCCTCACAGTCAGCACAGAGAAGAAACAGGAAGAAGCGTTTGTTCCACTATGAGAATATGTGGAGGTAGGACTCCTCATATGTAACGACCCAAGTTTGTTACACCACAGTCTCTCATTTTTAGATATTTAGGACACAACCCATTAGACTCCATGGACATCCTTGACAACCCAAACCATAGAATGTTACGTCTTAGCAACTAACTACCTGACGACACGCCAGTTAACTACCTGTCAACTAAGTCAACCCAGCGACCATCAAGGGAGAACGTTAATCGAAGAACCTAACTCAAGGCATTCATGTTCACCCAAAGGAATGAATGAAGCCATTACAAGCCTCAACATGGACTCAAGGTTAGAGAGATCAGGTTCTTAAGTTTGGACAGGCAAAACTAGAGCATACCGGACAGTCCGCCACATTTTCTGGACCATCCGATAAAAGTGCAGAGACTGCAGATTGAGTGGGAATTGAGTTATTATCCATTAAGGGGCATGGCCCACATGTCAGCATGAGTTGGAGATATTTCCCAACACTTGAACCTCAGCACCACTCACTCTCCCCTCATTTCCCTCACACACTCTCTCTCTAGAAGGAAGAACAAGAGAAGGAAAGGATGAACTAGAGTGAGAAAGTGAAGAAGAAGAAGGTGGAGAAGAGAACCAAGATTGCAAAGGGTAGCAAGATAAGCATCTAGATCAAGCACTTGAGCTTCCATAATCTCTCATCTTATGGTTAGCTCAAGAATCCTCTCTTCTCATTATCTAGAGATCAATCCCTAAACCCTAACTCAAGTCTTCTCTCTTGCATAGATGGATCATGAGGATTACTTGATGGGAAGCAATCCAAGGAAGAAACCTCTCTCTTTAGCTTGGGAGCAAGGATGCCTAGTGTGGATCTTCAATCTTGATGACAAGGAACTCATCAAGAGGCCAAGCTAAGTTGCCATGCTCAATCTCTCTATATTTTTAAAGGTTTTCTCTTAGTTAAGGAATCACTAGTTACATTAGTTAACCTAAGCCACAACCATAAGAATCCTAAGCCTAGTTGTCTACCTAAGCTACACTTGGGATGTCATGCACATGCATGAAGGCCTCAACTCAAGATCTAGGCATGAACCCCAAGACTTTAACCAAAGAACCCAAGAGCATAAGTTCTGTCGCCCATCTGACGGAGTGTCCGTCATTAGGATGGAGTGTCCGTTAATCCTAAGTTTAGCCACCAACAGCCTAATTTCCCTTCTGAGCGACATAGCGGAGTGTACACCACTCGAGGCGGAATGTCCGTTGAATTATAGAGGTGCATAGCCAGAGAACCCGAGAGCACTCATCCCATATCGGAACATCCATCACTCATGACAGAGCGTCTGATGAATTATAAGGAATAGTCACCTAGTAACCCGAGAGTACCCAGTTCATACCGGATCATCCGTCAGCCAATCGGGCCATCCAACAATGGTAGAGAACCTTAGAATCGACTAAGTCTTTAACCTACCGGAGTCTCCGTGACCTTCCACAGAGTATCCTCCTACCTATACAGAGCCAAAAAGACGCACCTCACCCCAATGCATTGTACAACAGAGCATCCGTTGCTTAGGACGGAGTGTCCGCCAGTCGCTGAGAATGTGAGTTTGCTTAGGTAACCTGCCTAAGGGGTCGACCACCACCTAAGGAGCTTAGCTACTAATAGTACAATAGTGAAGCCATAGTTAGATGTCTCTTTCCATGTTCCTAATCAACTCTAAATCTCTTTATCTATCGTGCAACCGTCTCCAATCTTCGGATCCTCTCTTTTCAGGTTCGGTTATCTCGTCTTGTGAGGAGCGTGTGTGTGTCGTCACCACTAATTGGATCTTCAGGAATCGGCAGCACTACCGGCAGGCACCCCACTACTATGAACCCTATTTTGGATACTTATTGTGTTACATTATGAGTTATGCATTACATGTAGTTTTGGTTAGTAAACATGTTCACTCTACACTTAGAGTCACCTATTAATCTAATAGAAGCCTTTCATCTAAACAATGGGAATGGAAACGCTTAATTGCTTATTGCTTAGTTGCTTAGCAACGGTAGAAGTCGAGCATGAGAAGGGAACTCATACTCACATGTGTCGGATGCTACACTAGGATAATTGATTACTAAAATCAATGAGGGTACAACTTGACTTACTTTGCTAATCTGGCTAAGGCACAATATCACAAAAGGTTATAAACTTGGACACCACTTTGGTAACTTCGCTCATGCGATGGATAGGTCGTTGTGAGTGTGGGATCTCAAGCGACGTAGCTCGTAGAGCAGTTAAGGACCGTTTATTGGGATACATGAGTCCGAGTAACCACTCGTATAGACCGCATGACGCGGATGGGGTCGACAAGCCAAGTAACTAATTGCGACCGGTTTTTCCGTGAAACTGGCATGGGGGTGGCGCTGGTATGGTGGTTTGTCTCGGTCTCCGTGTGGGTATAGTTGTACACCTCTATAGAGTTTGAAAGCCTGAAGTCCTTCGGGATGGAACCATTCGGTTGTTCCTACTTTCTATACCCATGGTAGCGTTATTGATGGACTATGAGCATCTTGATTTATAATGATATATGACTACCCACGTCTTATGTGTTGGGTCATAGCATGGCATACTCTTAATAAACGCCATTGCCTTTCTGTAAATGTACAAATGCCTGATAATTACCTTGCATCCACCAAATATGATATGTTGGAATTAAGTCCTGCGAGTACGCAATGTACTCATGGCGTTGCCGTTAAGTTGTTTTGCAGGTACATGTTAGAACGGGTAGAGCCATGGCTCTAACCACCGCTACATAGTAGAACTTGGAATGGGCGTTCCGATTGTGCTACAGGTTAACTCCGAAGTTCATGTATGAGTGACCATGAGTGTCAGCTTTAGTTGGAATGAGTACTCTTGTCCATGGATTGGACCATACCGTGAAACCTATGTAACTTTGAATACATTAATCCTAGATGTAATAATTGGGTGTTATCCATAAGCCATGTGTCGATTTACTATTTGGATCACTGTATGACACTCAACCTGATCCTGAAGAGGAGTTGCCAAGTGCGCTCCTAGGGGCCTCGTGGTGGAAATGCAACAACTCCCGTCGGCCTCAATCTCAGGCAATGTTTTAAATAGCGGGTAAAGGTGTTTAGCGGTATATCTCTAAAATAGCTAATAGCGGAGCTATATCGAGCTATAGCGGGATATAGCGGCTAAATTGTACCTGAACTCAAATAGCGGCACCTTGTCTCAAAAGGCTATAGCGGGCTATAGCGGCAGCTATAGCGGGAGATTTAAAACTATGATCTCAGGGCGTGACATCATATGTGCAGATGGTGGAAACGGCATGGGTTTCTTAGGATAACCTGACATGCCTGAACCAGCTTGCTGTGAATATCGGCCATGTGTCGACGGTGATGCAGGAATCGGAGAGATCCTCTTTTGGATCGGTTCGACAGGGGCTAGCAAGGATGCGCAGCGAGTTGGAGATTGTGCGAAGACAATTGCTGCATTCTGGACCATCGAGGCAGGAAAGGCAACTGATGGCGAAAATGTCTGAGCTTTTGTCAAGAGAAGAGTGCATGGAGAAACAACGATCCCAAATTGAATGGCTTAAGGAGGGTGATCGTAACACGGCGTTCTTCCAAGCGAAGTCAAAAGAGAGAGCAAAAACCAATCGAATCATGGCTCTGAGAAGAGAAGATGGCTCGGTGATGTCTACCCAGGAGGAATTGGAGGTGATGGCCATATACACAGCTCTTTACCAGGAAAGAAGTACTTGATCCGGGCCCGATCCTTAGTTGTGTACCTACAAAGGTTATGATAGATATGAATGACCTTTTGTTGAGACAGTTCTCAACAGAAGAGGTTCAGGAAGCGCTGTTCATGATGGGTGCAAATTAGGCGCCCAAACCCGATGGTCTAACGGTGGGTTTCTATCAGTTTCACTGGGCAACATTGGGGCCAAGTGTCACAGAAGCGGTGCTGGATTTCTTGAATGGAGGTCTTATGCCGGTGTCATTTAATAGCACTACCATAGTGCTGATTCCGAAGATCAAAACTCCTCAGGAGATGAAACAGTTTAGGCCAATTTCTCTCTGCAATGTGATCTACAAAATTTGCTCTAAAGTTTTGTCCAATAGATTGAGATGTTGTCTGGATGATATAATCTCTAAAGAGCAAAGCGCTTTTGTCCCTGGGCGTCTAATTACAGACAACGTGTTAGTTGCTTATTAGTGCACCCATTACCTAAAGCAGAAAAAGGGTAAAGTTGGCACCTGTGCAGTAAAGCTTGATATGGCCAAGGCATATGACCGCGTGGAATGGGAATATCTCAACGGAATCATGCTGAAGCTAGGCTTTCATGAAACGTTCGTCGCACTAATCATGAGGTGTGTGATGTTAGTTTCTTTTTCAGTTAAAGTTAATGGGTGCTTGTCATCTGTCTTTAGGCCTTCAAGGGGGATACAGCAGGGGGACCCAATTTCCCCGTATTTGTTTCTCCTCTATGCTGAAGGACTTTCATGTTTATCCCGATCGGCCAACACTGTCACGATGCAACTGGTCAGCACAACACGCCATAGAAGCGGTTGGCTGAGCCAGCCCGGGTTCGAGTCACGGCACCAACTTCTTAAGATGAAAATCAGGGGGACATCTCTCCCCCTGGTCAAATCTGTTTTTCTCCCGATCGACGCAAATGCCATGATTAAAATCCTAATACGTCAACAAGATGATGACTGGTGGGTGTGGGAGCCTAAGAAGCATGGTAGCTACTCTGTCAAATCGGCCTATCGAAAGCTATATGCGATGAATGGACGAGGAGATGAGGAGCTACCGAGTGGCTCAGGCGATGATTCCTGGACAAAGATGTGGAAATTACCAGTGCCTTTGAAAGTCAAAATTTTCTGGTGGAGAGTTCTCCACGAATTCCTTCCAGCAAAGGAAATCTTACATCGGAGGCGTATTGAGCCGACGGCCTTTTGTGAGTTGTGCGGAGCTGACACGGAATCTATCAAGCACATTCTTACGGAGTGCACTGCGGCAAAGATGTTTTGGTGAGAGGTGAAGATAATCACAGGGTTGAAGCTGCCCAGTCTCCATCCGATATCCTAGGCAAGCGACCTGCTGATGGACGGCTTGTGCAACGACAGGGAGCGTGACATTTTCATTATCGGCATGTATGCACTTTGGATGCAAAGGAATCAGCGACGACATGGTGACAATCATAAACCAGTTAGTGGTGCGGTCCGCTGGTCACTTGACACAACCATCGACTTATGGAACTTGAACAAACATATGAATTCGGTGAAGAAGAGGATCAGTGTGCAGTAATGGCGTGTGCCGCCACCCGGCCGGGTGGTTCAAATGCAACACTGATGGTGCTTTTTATCCGGACCAAGGGCAAGGTGCGTCCGGGGTAGCTCTCCGAAGCGACTTAGGTCTCTTTGTTGGTGGACGGGCAAGGTGGTACCCCCATGGCCTTGATGCATTGACCCTGGAAGCATTGGCTTGCCGGGATGGTGCTGTTCTAGCTCGGGATAAGGGGGGTGCAACGACTTATTCTGGAGACTGGCAGTCAAGAATTTGTGAAGCTATGGAAGGAGGGCGCCAATCAACGTTCACAGATTGCGTCAATCATCAGGGAAACTCGGGAAATTAGCTCTTCCTTTGTTGAATTTTCTGTAATGTTTACAAGTCGATCTTGTAACCGAGTAGCTCGTGTATTAGCTAAGCAAGTTTCAAGTGATAATAGGCTGGGTGAGTGGCAGTTAGCCCCAACCTGTGTAGATCACCTGGTGACTTCAGATTGTAACCCTGATTGATCTATGAATGAAATGACCAAGTCGCAAAAAAAAAAACAATTGTATTTTAGACGGATAAAAAAGGAAAAGGAGCGAGTTGTATGCAAGGTAGATTGGGATGATCCGGATATGGCCATAGTTTTTTTTTGTAACATTTGTGTTGAGGAAATTCTTGCTGGAAATAGATCTCTAGGTACCCTAGATTCTATAGAGGTTATAGAAATTTGGGGCAAAAGTATTTTTCTCAAACAGGGAAATAATATGCCCAAAATCAGCTAAAAAATCGTTGGGATAACCTGAAGATCTTGTATACTTTTGGGAAATCACTGTGGACCACTACTGGTATTGGGAGGAACCCAGGTTTCGGGGCAGTAAGATTGGTTGGAGGCCAACACCAAAGGTTAGGAATGTGTCATCTGTATGTTTGTTGTAGTTCTTTTTGAGTGTATGGAAGTGGCTAATGTATTTGTATTTTTTTGCTGTTTGTGCAGGGAACCACCGTGAGGGAGAAGAAGGGGAAAAAATTTGGTGAGGACCATCTCTGCCAAGACGTGACGAGGAGTGCAACTGACAGGTAGGTCACCGTATCATTTTAAACACACGTATGAAAAATTAGATGCCCCATAGACCACTTGTCAGCTGCACGGTCCTCACCACGTCTGGTAGGATGGTCCTCACCGAATATTTTTCCGAAGAAGGCCCTCTAATTTGGTCCTCCACACTGCTGGAAAGAAATGGAACTCATGTATCAGAAGAAGAGCATGTCTTCGGCCTCTCTGCATGCATGTCAAGAAACATAATGCAATCAGAATCTAACTAGATGCTTAGTTTACATACTATGCTATTTTTGAAGTTTCAAGACTTTTGGAATACCGAACATGCGGTACGGTAACGACATCACTCGTCACTTTGAATTTTGAAACATTATCGGCTTCTCAAAAAGCCAAACAGGCCCAACCAATTAGGGCGTCCTCAACGTACCTCTTCAAATTGATAGCGAGAAGAGACAGAAGAAAGTTAAAATAGTACTAGAAAACGCCAGTGCGCATGGCAGACCGAAAGGCAGCCGAGTGTCAGTGACCGCAAACTTTTGGGATTGTGTGCGAGACTACTGCTTGAACCAGCGCTAGCGTCTAGCGAGATCTTTTTACCTTCTCTCGTCCACGTGTGTAATAAAATATATTAGATGCTAGCTATTTCTACAGCCGTTGGGACGCCCTTAGAGTGCAACGCTCTGCGCTCCAACCAAGCCAACCAGCGGAGGCCAAACTCCCTCCATGCAAAAACAATGGACGAACAGCACAAAAAAAGTTAAAACAAAACACCGTTACAAAGCATGTCGCTCAAGATTAATTCACGGCCAAACAATAGTATAAAATAGCAAATCAGTAACCAAATCCTCTGCGACAATGGAGTATCGAAGAAACGAATCAAGGGTAATGCTTTTCTTCTTCCTCCTAGCTAGCTAGTGCTACTTTAAGAGTTCGCCTGCACTCACGAGTCACGACCGGAGCCTGAACGACCGGAGCCCGCGTCGCGGCCTCGGCGAGCCGGAGGTGGGGGCGGGGGTTGGGGCCGGGCTGCGCGAGGATGAGATCGACGGGGACCGGCTTAGTGCCTCTGGTACCTCCGGCTGCAGCGCCTGCGACCGGCTGAGCATGTCCACCATGGAAGGCGTCTGGTACCTGTGGACGAGGCCCGTGAGCTCCGTCGAGTCGCCGCGCGCAGTGGCACGCTGCCACGAGTGGGAGCTCAGCCCGGACAGGATGTAGGCGCGGCCAGACCCCTCGTACAGCTGCGGGTTCAGCACGCGCTCCTGCATCTCCCGCAGCTCGGCCACCAGCGCCTGCGTTTGCTGGTCCCAGGACAGCAACGCGCACGACTCCAGCAGCAGGCGGCGGGCCTCCAGGATCGAAGCCGCGCGGGTGTAGTGGCCCTCCTCCGCGGCGGCCTGCGCCGCGGCCATGTCCTCCGTGGCGTGGACGCGGTGCCACTCGCGCTCCACCTGCAGGGACATCCCCGCGCTCACCGGGAACTCTGGGCGCAGCAGCATCACCGGGTCGCCTCCCACCCGCACCATCTCCGCGGTGACCGCGTCGCGGTAGGTGCAGATCGGCCGGATGAGCGCAGTGGACACGCGTGACGGCGGCACGCGCACGGTGACGAGGAAGTCCCTCTCCTCGTCGGCGTAGAGGCGGCCGACGTGGACGAAGCCGCCGCGGCCGTCGCCGTCCACTCCGCTGGCGTAGCTGCCAGACTTGATGGACGTGAGCAGCACGCCTTGGTCGGCGCACTCGACGCTGAGCCGCGTCTCCTGCGCCACCACGCTGAGGAGGCCGCCGATGCACTGCGCGAAGGCGTCCTGGATCGACCCCACCATATCTATGAATGAGAAGGTGCCGCTGGACATCTGGGCGACGGCGTGCATCGCCCTGGAGTCGTGGTCCATGCCGAAGCCAAAGGCATGGATCGGGACGTGGTGCTCGCTCCCGGGAAGGATGGAGCGCGGGACGAGCGGCGCGTAGTCCGGCGCCGAGCCGTCCCGCGGCGGGAGGTTGTGGGAGTCCACGCCGTCAGAGAGCAGGATGATGCTGCACACCGGGTTCCTGGCTTGCCTGTCCTCCACCACCCTGGCAGCTTTCCGCAGTCCCTCGGCGATGTTGGTGCCGCCATCGGCGACGAGGGAGTCGACAGCCTGCAGCGACTGCTGCTGTCCGAAGGCGGTCATCCTCCGGAGCGGGAACAGCCTGCAGGCCGTCGAGGAGAAGGCGACGACGGAGAGCCGGTCGCTGGGGTCAAGGTTTTCGATCACGAACCTCATGGCGCGCTTCAGGAGCGCAAGCTTGGGGCCAGACATGCTCCCGCTGACGTCGAGCACAGTCACCAGATCCAGTGGTGCTCGGGTGCGCACCCACGCCGGCACATGCGGAGCCTTGAGATGGATCAAGATGGCAAACTGCTCCTGTGCCACGGACTCCTGAATTGCTGGGAATGCAGTGTATGTCGTGATCTCAAGCAAAGGAGGAATCTCATAATCCCCACCCCCAACTGCTGTTTCAGGCTGAAGATATATCTGCTCATCGTCATTGAAAACTGCTGGCTCCGGAATGACAAAGACTGGGAGCTCATCCTCCAGCGGATTCACCGACAGCATGCTCATTTGGGGCCAAATCGATGGGTTTAGTCTCCCTGACCCATGGGCAGCAGATGCAGCCAGCTGAGGCCCCTGAAAAGGCAGCTCCTTCCATACAGCACGGCAGATTGGGCAGATTTTGTTGCCGTGCTGCACATTTGAGGAGATGCAGCTGAAATGGAACTTGTGGGAGCATTCAGCAGTGAACAGAGCTTGGCCGCGGCCGGACCTCATGGCGCTGAGGCAAATTGCACATATCTTCTGAAATCAAGAGAACTCAAAGTTAGAAAATGGCTACTCCTTGCTTGTACAAATACAAAGTACATTATTACAGAGATCAATGAGTGGACGGCGACATTGGAACACTTCAAAAACACATAAATTTTGCAGTGAAGGACAGGATATCCTGTGACCAGGAATCACAATACTTGCTTAAGCATAACACAAACAGATATCATCTGGATGTCTTGGTAACAGCGTAATGCAAGCAGGAATATAGACAAGCCACTGCGTTAAAAAAAATATAGACAAGCCACATCTCAATCAACCAATGGCACGAGAAATGATTTGTGGTTGCAAAGAACATTGAGAAGCATGCAAACTCTTCAATGAAGTCAGAATCAGCAATAATAAGCACATAATGAAGTTTAGTAGTGACTAAAAGAAACATCAATGCATAGCACGTAATACTCACCATCTTCATATTAGCATGTATCAACTAAAAATTACCAGATAAGAACCAAAACAAATTGATAGAGTTTTGGAATCAGGGAAGGTGGCCTCACAAATAACTGCATTAAGTACTAGTGGTAACACTGTAAGTGCTATTTCTTCATGTATATGAACGACATCAGCATAAGAGGAGAACATCCTATGTAAGCCATGCAACCAATCAAGTCAACTTATAAAAGCATCTATTTTCTTCTGTTTCATTTCTATACATCAAAAATAAAAATGCTTCAAGCATGGGCCACTGGGTCAGGGCGTCATGTATATTGTTATCAGGCTGGGATTATCCAAAAGCAGCACAAAAAATTAGATGCATCCATAAAAAAAATCAGGTCAAGTGCAGACACATCAGCAAGAGCTATCTATCAGCCCATGCCTCCATTATTCAGCTCTTTGCACATGGGAGGAAGGTGTGGTGCATCATATACTCTGGATTTCTCAGAGGGCCAAGCTAGCAAGTTGTAACCATGCATGTTTCAGAAGATATTTGACACTGTCCCTCTAAGTTTGTAGAAGCATAGTATTACTTGAAGATAGGCATGACACATGTGTGATCTCTCGAATCATAATGTAGGTTGATGTAACAACAAACACGTCGTTTTATATAGATTTGATTGATGAAGGAAATCCATTATGTCTATTATGCATCGCTTTGCACAAAACTATCAATATCTCAAGTTTACTTTCAACACTTCCATCTTAGAAGAAGTACAACGTGATATATCTCATAGAATCATACTAGCGCATACTATATGGAAATATTATTGCAACACGGTTTGAGTGCTTGGCTCAGCAGAATGATGTCAACACCAAAATATCCTTAAAAGTCATTTGAGCCTTATCTATACTTGGAGTACATGGCAACACCCATCAGGATCAAAGATAAACTTGGGCTGGGAATGACAAAAGTATGCTTCATGAGATATGCAAAAATGGCGATCAGTACTCGATAAACTGCCTACGTGGGAATGCAATTGCACAAACAGCCGATTTTTTCTTTTTCAAATCACAGCTGGATCCTAGAAATAGAATAACACCAAAACTATTGCTTAAATAGACGATCACTTCCCTTGTCTATAGTCGATAAAACGCTGAGTATAAATGTATAATGCGTAGAACATCCACGGATTAAAAAAGCTGGAAATCAAACATACACATTCAAGATCAATTCGATGACCAAGAATAGAAAGTCTAAAATGCGAAATCAAAAGCTGGGAAAACCTGAGGTTGATGAAATGCAAGCAACTGGTTTCCCAAATCGATAACAAAAAAACTAAAAAGTCAATATTTTCGTTCAAGGATGATGCAATAAACACAACAACAGTTCTGAACTAGGGTTTTTCTTTCGGGCCGTGTTAGGGTCTGGCCGTTCGGACCCGAACCATGCGCCAGTCGGGGGTACTGTTCATCTTCCCCACGGCCTTCCACACCCTCGCGGTCGTCCTTTGCTCTCCTCCTCGTGCTCGCCCCCACCCCTACCATAGCCCACCGCCCCTGCCGCGGCGCGGTAGGGTCTCGCCGGAGCTCCGCGGCCACGTTCTTCGCCCTCGCGGTCGTCCTCGCTCTCCTCCTCGTGCTCGACCCCGCTCTCGCCCCCGCCCCAGCCACAGCCCACCGCCCCCCGCCGCGGCACGGTAGGGTCTCGCCGCGTTCGCGGCGGCCTCCTTCTTCCCCTCCCCGTCCCCACTCCCACCATGGCCATGCTCGCCGGCGAGCACCACCACGACGCCCCCGCCCCGACCTAGCTCGGCCGCCTCCACCGCCGCCAAGGCCCCTAACCATCCGACCACCATCCCCACCGCCTGCCGGCCTGCCTCCCCCAGGCCCCTTCCTTCTAAGCCCACCGAAGATGGAGACGAGGGAGGGAGAGAGCCGCGTCGTGGGCTGCGAGAGGAAGAGAAGCAGTGCTCGCTCGTGCAGCATCCGCTCCATTCGGCGCGCGGCTCCTGTCCGAACGGGAAGATTTCCGGTTTCTTTCTAGGCGAATTCCAAAACAGTGGCACAGGTTTTGTCCTATACTGAAATAAGAGCAGAGAAGAACAATCACGCAGTAAAAGTTTCATACGTATGGGATTTCTAAATGTCAGAAGCCTGAAATGGAAACTGAAAAAAAAAAGACCAATACATTTCTGTCGTATAATAAGCTTGGGAAAACAATCACGTCACAGGAAATTTCCCACAGAACTGTGGTCCCAATGCCAAGCAACCTATATAGACAGCCAGAAAGACAAGAACAAGGCAATCCTACGCAAAATCATGAAACTAGTGGCGCATCTGATACACCATGAGCAGTTGAGCACCAGACAAAAACACACAAGGCGGCTGCAAGAGGCGAAAGAGATCTCACCGCTGAACTCCGGCTCCCAGACGACCTCGACGCCAGCTGCTCGGACGACGCCAGTTCAGGGGACACCGCGGCCAGCGACACCTCCCTCTCATCCGGCTGCTGTTGCTGCTGCTCCGCCTCTGTTGCCACCGGAAACGGCGCCTCCATGTCGACCAACCCACGTGGCACGTCATCGACGACCACGCGCCTCGCCGCAAAGCGCATGCAGAACCTGGTTGCGAGAGCGCGCCTGGCGCGCTCCCACGCCGGCGCCATTACCCCAAGAGCGTGAGCGTGTCACGCACGAAGGCGTCTCTTTTCTCTGCCGGATCGGAGGGTCTGGGGGGTGGAGCTCGATCTGTCCCGCTCTTCGCAGAGCGGAGTCCTTGCGGGTGGAACGGGTTTGGGTTTTGCGGCGAAGTGGCGTGAGAGCGAAAGCAGGGGAGAGATATAAGGGAGGAGCCGAAGAGGGAAATGAGGGGGACGAGGAATCTGTGGGGCGGTGTTTTGACTTGTTCTTCCCACTTTGCCCCTTTCAAAAGTAGGAATGTTTTTTGGTGCTGATTTTTTTTTTTGGTTATTATCGCTACATTGCTGTTCAGGTGCTTATGGGGTTTGACCAATGTTTTAAATAGGGTTTGACCGTTTGACACATCGGTGTTCTGTTCTAGGAATCTCAATCATGAAAAGATGATGAAGAAGGAATTTTGTTGGTCATTTTTTATTGGAGTTTGGAGTGAGAGATGCCACTGGAAATGTATGTGATTTAATTTTCAAGTCTTCTTTACATGTTCTTTCAGTAGAACTATATATATGTATGAAAGTTGGATGACTCTTATGTGTTCAAATTGAAACTTGTAAAAGTATTTGGTTAAAAGTAAAATAGAAATTGGAGGAAGGAAAGGGGTAGAATTGGAAGATATAGATTGCGTAACTTCTAAGTAACTTGGGAATGTATTTTCTTTCCTTTCTTTAGATCGATTGATTTCTAGCCATTAGATCTTCTCCCTTACACCTTGAACCCTAGACCTCACATGTTTCCCTCGCTCACCAACCCGCCCGCCGCTCGCCGCTATCTTGCCGAGTCAAAATACATATCCTGATGTTGCGTTACCATATCTCTTCATAAATACTCCTGCATCCTATACGTTCCTTTGGCACACCTATCTCGAGCATTGGTTTCACTAGCTGTATCGTCAAAATCACGCAATGATACCTTTAGTAATGCACCGTTGACTTTGTGCCTGGTCCTGGTGAGGTAGTCACGTTTTCCATGTTGTGCATCCAATCCAGACACCGGTAACCATTGTGCCATTGGGATCACACTATCATGAAAAAATGAAGAGGGCATTTTGTTGGTCAATTTTAATTGGAGTTTGGAGTGAGAGATGCCACTAGAAATGTATGTGATTTGATTTTCAAGTCTTCTTTACATGTTCTCTCAGTAGAACTATATATATGTATGAAAGTTGGATGACTCTATGTGTTCAAATGGAAACTTGTAAAGTATTTGGTTAAAAGTAAAATAGAAATTGGAGGAAGGAAAGGGGTAGAATTGGAAGATATAGATTGCGTAACACTTAAGTAACTAGGGAATGTATTTTCTATCCTTTCTTTAGATCGATTGATTTCTAGCCGTTAGATCTTCTCCCTTACACCTTGAACCCTAGACCTCACATGTTTCCCTCGCTCACCAACCTGCCCGCCGCCCGCCGCTATCTTGCCGAGTCAAAATACATATCCTGATGTTGTGTTACCATATCTCTTCATAAATACTCCTGCATCCTATACCTTCCTTTGGCACACCTATCTCGAGCATTGGTTTCACTAGCTGTATCGTCAAAATCACGCAATGATACCTTTAGTAATGCATCGTTGACTTTGTGCCTGGTCCTGGTGAGGTAGTCACGTTTTCCATGTTGTGCATCCAATCCAGACACCGATAACCATTGTGCCATTGGGATCACACTATCATGAAAAGATGAAGAGGGCATTTTGTTGGTCATTTTTAATTGGAGTTTGGAGTGAGAGATGCCACTAGAAATGTATGTGATTTGATTTTCAAGTCTTCTTTACATGTTCTCTAAGTAGAACTATATATATGTATGAAAGTTGGATGACTCTTATGTGTTCAAATGGAAACTTGTAAAGTATTTGGTTAAAAGTAAAATAGAAATTGGAGGTAGGATAGGGGTAGAATTGGAAGATATAGATTGCGTAACTCCTAAGTAACTAGGGAATGTATTTTCTTTCTTTTCTTTAGATCGATTGATTTCTAGCCGTTAGATCTTCTCCCTTACACCTTGAACCCTAGACCTCACATGTTTCCCTCGCTCACCAACCCGCCTGCCGCCCGCCGCTATCTTGCCGAGTCAAAATACATATCCTGATGTTGCATTAACATATCTCTTCATAAATACTCCTGCATCCTATACCTTCCTTTGGCACACCTATCTCGAGCATTGGTTTCACTAGCTGTATCGTCAAAATCACGCAATGATACCTTTAGTAATGCACCGTTGACTTTGTGCCTGGTCCTGGTGAGGTAGTCACGTTTTCCATGTTATGCATCCAATCCAGACACCGATAACCATTGTGCCATTGGGATCACACTATCACGAAAAGATGAAGAGGGCATTTTGTTGATCATTTTTAATTGGAGTTTGGAGTGAGAGATGCCACTAGAAATGTATGTGATTTTATTTCCAAGTCTTCTTTACATGTTCTCTCAGTAGAACTATATATATGTATGAAAGTTGGATGACTCTTATGTGTTCAAATGGAAACTTGTAAAGTATTTGGTTAAAAGTAAAATAGAAAGTGGAGGTAGGATAGGGGTAGAATTGGAAGATATAGATTGCGTAACTCCTAAGTAACTAGGGAATGTATTTTCTTTCTTTTCTTTATATCGATTGATTTCTAGCCGTTAGATCTTCTCCCTTACCCCTTGAGCCCTAGACCTCACATGTTTCCATCGCTCACCAACCCGGCCGCGCCGCCCGCCGCTATCCTGCCATCAAAATACATATCCTGATGCTGCGTTACCATATCTCTTCATAAATACTCCTGCATCCTATACCTTACTTTGGCACACCTATCTCGAGCATTGGTTTCACTAGCTGTATCGTCAAAATCACGCAATGATACCTTTAGTAACGCACCATTGACTTTTGTGCCTGGTCCTAGTGAGGTAGTCATGTTTTCCATGTTGTGTATCCAATCCAGGCACTAGTAACCATTGTGCCATTGGGATCACACTGCCATGAAAAGATGAAGAGGGCATTTTGTTGATCATTTTTAATTGGAGTTTGGAGTGAGAGATGCCACTACAAATGTACATGATTTAATTTTCAAGCCTTCTTTACATGTTCTTTCACTAGAACTATATATGTATGAAAGTTGGATGACTCTTATGTGTTCAAATGGAAACTTGTAAAGTATTTGGTTAAAAGTAAAATAGAAATTGAAGGTAGGATATAGGGGTAGAATTGGAAGATATAGATTGCGTAACTCCTAAGTAACTAGGGAATGTATTTTCTTTCTTTTCTTTAGATCGATTGATTTCTAGTCATCAGATCTTCTCCCTTACCCCTTGAACCCTAGACCTCACATGTTTCCCTCGCTCACCAACCCGACCGCGTCGCCCACCGCTATCTTGCAGTCAAAATACATATCCTGACGTTGTGTTACCATATCTCTTCATAAATACTCCTGCATCCTATACCTTCCTTTGTCACACCTATCTCGAGCATTGTTTTCACTAGCTGTATCATCAAAATCACGTAATGATACCTTTAGTAACGCACCGTTGACTTTGTGCATGGTCCTGGTGAGGTAGTCATGTTTTCCATGTTGTGCATCCAATCCAGGCACCGGTCACCATTGTGCCATTGGGATCACACTTATACCGTGCATGGCCACCACATCATATATCATAGGGGAAGAGAGGAAATGAGGGGAACGAAGAATCTATGGGACAAGTGCTATGAATTGTTCCATTTTGCCCCACTACAAAATAGGAATGTTTTTTTTGTTTTTACTTTCTTCTTATTGGCTTTTGGTTGATTAAAGGGGTTGCCACAACGATGCTCATTTTTATGGGTAATTGAAAGGTATGAGGCAACTTTTGGCATCTTTTATTTATTGGAAATTGGAGTGTGGGATTTCACATGAAATTTACATGGTATTTATGGTCCTTTTTACTTGTTTTTTTTTGAAAAAAACATGATGGTAATGTCCTTGTGCTTGAACCAAAAATGACATAGAACTTTATAAATATGCTTGAAACTTGGATGACTATATATGTATTCATACATGACATCGTAAAAAGTATATTGTTGAAATATAAAATGGTGGTACCATAGGGGTAAAATTTGAAGATATAAATTGAGTGACAAATAATTATGGAGAATCTTTTTTCTTGTCATTGAAAAATTTGATTGAGTTATAACTGTTAGATCTTTCTACCCACCACATTTGACCATAACCCCGAAATCTTAACCTTTCTCACCAACCCCATCGGCATGATTTTGCCAATTCAAAATACATATCTTGTTACATTATCATATCTCCTCATAAATGCACTCCCGCATACTATACCTTCCATTTGGCACCTCTATGATACACTTGCATACCATACCTTACATTTGGCACCTCTATGCATGCATGGTCGCTAGCTGTATCATTGATATCGCACTCTGATACCATCAATAATGCACAACTAACTCATGCATGGTCTCTATGCATTTAAGTTAGTCATGCAATTCGTATCCTGCACGCAACTCAAGCATACTTAACCGTTGTGCCATCAGGATCATACATGTAATGACCCAGTTGAATATATTTGTATTAAGCATATCATCATCATGCATACTCTTGGCAAAAAGATCTAATTGAAAAACTTTTGTTAATTAGAGATGAACATGACATTTATGTGGAACATCAGATGGTCCAGTGTAATAAGGATCATGTGCCCATGATCCTATCTTTCTAGTTTTTGTGATTGAGATGGAAACACAAGCCTAGGACTAACATGTGTGTTAAAGATGTGTTAGACAAGTTACAACAGGTCCTAGGGTTGCAAGGTTAAGGTTTGATCAAGATCCGAGTTGAAATTGAGAATAGTAAGATCAAGATCATCCCTAGCTCAATCTTCTTGTGAATCTCTCAAATCTCTCTCTAATGCAATTTTATGGATTTTTGCAAGAAAACTCATGAATGGACAAATCCATCTCTTTTGCTTGGAAGCAATGATGATCCAGATCCCATCTCTGATCTTGGTAACCTAGAGGTCACCTAATCTCAAAGATAATTTGCCATGCCCAAGTTCATGATTTATTCTCTGTTTTTCTCATGACTAAATGGATTTTCAAATCACTAGTTGTACTTGCTAACTAGAGCCCCAAACCTAGAAATTACTGGCCCAACATGTCACATAAACACCCCGTAGGGAACCCTTGCGCATGCATGGTAAACATCACCCATAATCTAGAATTGAATCACATTGACCCTGAGCAGAAACAATGTCGCAGATGCAGTAGACTTGGCCACAATTCATGTACATGCCATTGGACGCTTTGTTAGGTGCAAATAATTGTTGTACGTAATGGTTCATAGTTCCTACCCTTTTCTTTCATGAGTAATTTTCTATGTTATTCATTTAATTTACTATTTGTGCAATTTGTGATTCATGTTTAATTTATTATTTAGTTTTATTTTTTATTGAGAATGACATTCCCATTTTTTGTAGTATGGCACAATTCCACCTGCTAGATCCATACTACAAGGAGAACCACAGAGGATGGCTCACCGCGGAGGGGGAGGTAATGAGTTGAACTATTTATGTCACACTACTTCTATTTGTGTTCATGCTTTAACTAGAAAAAATATTGTTTACAGGAATTGCCCCTTCTTCGCCCATGAACCCATGACAAGGTCTAGGACATGAGATACGATGATAATAGGTACACTCCCTTCTCGAGAGGGTTGGCCTGGATGTTGTATCGTATTAGGTTCACCGTGGGTTGCCAACCATGGTCAACCCTGCGACGATCACAACTTTAGTTGATAGGTATTATGTTTATCTCTAACAATTCATCCACTTCTGTGTTGATTTTGGGTTGTCCATGAGCACCTCAACATACTAATCCTTTCTATTTCTCTAGGTGGAGACCGGAGACTCACAATTTCCACCTACCTTGCGGTGAGATGACTGTTACGCTTGAGGACACTCAGAAGTTTCTTGGTGTCCGTGTTAGAGGCCGTCTAGTGCGTCCCTGGTGGTTGGAGAGCTAAAGTGGAGGGCTTCTTCAAGAGACACTAGGAAACCGCACCTTAGGAGTACCCATCACCTAGCTCAAGCAGACCAATCCTCAGTGTCCGAACGATGCAGATGACCAGACAGTTGGCTACCACTGTAGGGCTTGGATCATGCACTTGTTTAGCTTGTTCTCTTCCATGACTCAATGGGAGACTTCACGTTGTGGATGTACATGCCTTGCCTCATTGACTAGGACATGGCGAGGCAATACTACTAGGCTTCCAGAGTCCTGGCGTTCCTTTATCGACAGCTTTGTGAGGCGTGTGCTGGACTTCATAGAACCCGGCGTTAGGTGGTTGCATGTACCTTCTATAGCTTTGGATGTGGTCTTGTCTACCAGTCGGGCTCCCCACAGCTCTTCCTCCTCGTCCCTAGTTCGCGTGGATGGCCCTCGACTTCGACTAACGGTTGCCTACCTTTGGGATTAGGTCAAAGCTTCCTTCGCCAGGTCTACACACGCCTACGTCGAGTACGCCAATGAGCTAGACACACTTACTCCCTTGATGGTGAGTTAATTGCATTTCATATCATAATTTCCTTTTGTCGTTCGTAGACTACCTTACTGATGAATCGTATGTAGGTTACGTGGGAGCCGTACAACGAGCTACAGGTTCAGCACCCTACCTTGAGCTCCATGCATAGCGAGGATGAAGACCTCTAAAGGATGAGGTGCCCGCTGATCTGCTTCTACGCTGTTAAATACCACCTGCCACACAGAGTTGCACACCAGTTCGGATTGAGGCAAGAGTTGCCAGTCGAGCCGTTCTCGATGTCGGTGGAGTTGCACAAGTAAGTGTCCTGGACTTGATCATTCATTAGCTTTCATTGGTGAGGATACTCGCGAGTACACTTGTTCATTTAACGAGTTCTGCTAAATTTATTCACGCACTTGTATTTGTCACCTTACATGCGCATTTCATGAGTTCTAATTAATTTAACAACTGGTGTACGTCATATGCAGGTTCGATCATCAGAAGCAAAAGAAGGTGAGAGACTTTGAGACCCAGCACCACAACTACATTGACCAGTGGGTACATTGACCAGTGGGACAACTTCCATGAAAACTTGTAAGACAACGATTAGCTGCACACCAACTACAACTTCCACAAGTTCCTAGCTTGGTACGTAGGTGCGACATGGTGCAAGTTGAAGGGCCAATGGACCTAGGTGGACTGCGCCAATATTGAGTCTTCCAATGATGAAGACACGTCGTATGACCTTGCGGGTATCTGAAGAAAAGACGACCTCCATCCTTCTGGTCATATCACATCTGCACTAAGCAGTCCTCACCATGGCGGCATTTCAGCCACTCTTCTCTCCTGTTATCATATCCTCGGAGAGGATTTTCATGGGTAAAGTCACTCTTTCCTTGCACTGGAAACTTATAACACTACACGGATTCCCCCCTAATGCCACGCCACACGATTGCAACACTACTAATTTGGTTGCCATACAGGGTCGTATTGCAACCTTTCCGTAAAATGATTGCAATATGTGCCTATAATGCAACGGACTAAATGTGTTGCAATATGTGTGGTTTGTCGTTGCAATAGGAGTTTGCTACTACAATCATTTTAGAATTGTGTTACGATTAGTTGGCGTTATTGTCATGGCGCTTTGGAATTGCATTAGTATTGATTTTCGTTGCAATTACTTGGTGTTAATGCAACTATATTAGATTTGGTTGCTTTTGCTTATACCTATTGCCATGATTATTCTGGGTTGCAATAGTCTTGAGTGGTACTGTAATTGCTAGGTGGTTATTGCAACAAGAATTCTAAAATGGTTGTAGTAGCATGTTTCTATTGCTACGGTTTTTTTGGATTGCAATAATCTTCTATGGCGTTGCAATTGTTATGTACTTATTGCAACTACAATTATAAATGGATGCAATATCATGTTACTATTGCCACGATTTTTTTATGTTGCTATAGACTAAAGTATTTGGTGGGCCTTTCTTTGTCTAGGACCCAACAACATATGTGAACATTATATTGGTTAGAGATGCATGCGACTCTCCCTATTGATCGATCATCGTCATCTGGATCGGGCACGTCTGGCCAGCAGCCTTCGGCCGGCTTCCTAGATGTGTCGTCTCCTAGAACGTCAGTCAGGTCCGGTCCTAAGGGGGTCGAGCTCTGCGGCCACATTAGGCCCTTGAGGCCAAGGGACCAACCACATATATATCATCTATTAGATATGTTCCCATGTATTACAGGTTGTCACGAATTTTTCCCACGCCTATAGCGATCTACGTAATATTTTACTTTGTTTATTTAATTAATACTCATAAGCTATTTTAATCATTTTAGAAAAATAATAGAAAACAATAGTAAGCAAGGGGTCTAATCCTATACATGTATACTCCGTTTTCTCAAAAAAAAAGCGCCCAACCAATCTCATACACAGGTATGTCTTAAAAAAAATCTCGTAACAGGAACCTACGAGACCCAGTCAAAAAAAAGAAACCTACGACAGGTTTCCTTCTGAGTTACGCACGCCAAAAAAAAAGGCCCAACGAATCGTAACAGCTACGAGACCCGGTCAAGAAAAACCTACGAGAGGTTTGCCTTCTGAGTTCTGCACGCCGCTGCCGCTCCTCTGCATCGATCGGACGTTCGGTGATTTTGGTGGTTCAATTGTTTCTCGCGGAGTCGCTCCATTGCGGTGATCCAATCGCCGCTCCATTGCGCGGTCGTCGGCCGTTGCAACGTCTCCGGCGGCCGGCAGCCCAACTCAACTACTACCCTGCAGCTAGATACAAAATAATTTATTCTATAGCCACTTTGAGTTACGATAATTACTATATTAATTTATAAAATTATAGTAACTTCATACTAAGTGGTTTACTATAACGTTATGGTAAATATCTCCATATGTTATAGTAACCCAACTATCGTAAATATATATATGTATATAGAACTACTACCCTGTAGCTGGATACAAAATAACTTATTCTGTAGCCACTTTGAGTTACAATAATTACTATGTTAATTTACGAGATTATAGTAACTTCATACTAAGTGGTTTACTATAACGTTATGGTAAATATCTTCATGTGTTATAGTAACCCAACTATCTAAATATGTATTGACATTATCGTAAATTAGTATATAAAATTATCATAAATGGAGGTGGCTACGGAATAACTTATTTTATAGCTGACTACTAAATATACTATATATATATATATATATATATATATATATATATATATATATATATATATATATGATACATTATATATGTACTTTTATTTTTAACATATTTGATAGAATTCTAATTTGTTTTTGTTTGATGTGATCATCATCATGCATAATAATGTCACGTGATGATAGGAGTTAGATGCGCTTGCCTCGTTCTTCACCTGAGTGGATGGAGAAACTCCGACAATTTATAGACATCATGTCGGTGCAGAAAGTGACCAACTAGTGAATATTTATAGTTTTGCTGTACGTCGTGGTCGGAGGTGGCCTAGCACTCAATAACACAGGATTTATACTGGTTCGGGCAACGTGCCCTACGTCCAGTCAGGGTCGGTCGGTGATTTTATTTCTGAGCCCAGGTGCTCAAAGTTTGCAGTGAGGTTACAAACGAGAGGGAGAAAGATGGGGTGTACAAGAGGTCCGGTCGGCTCCGACCGGAAGGGCCGAGAGTGGCAGGAACTTCGCTATGAGCTAGGTATTCGAGCGTGTGTTTGTGGTCGGAACTTAGTGGTTCTGCGGCTATGAGGTATTGATGTCGATCTAAGGAACTCTGGCCTCCTTGAATCGGTCCCCTTGTTGGAGGGAGTGCATCCCCTTTTATAGATGAAGGGGATGGCTCTACAGGTGAGAGGGAGAGGGTACGGATGTTTTTAAACCTTGCTGCCCACGCCGATGAGGATTGGATGATGGTAGGCGCCCCCAACACTGTTGATGTCGCTGTAGAATGTCAGATGCACACGGGAGGTCGTGATATCTTCTTCAGGAAGGATGGACGCCGGTACCTGCAAATACTATTTGATGCCTAGTGGCATGTGAGGAGTCGCGCTATATTCACCCGGTACGGCAAATCCTGGTGCCCATACCACGATCGATGTCCAGAGACACACGGGGGGCTTACCGTATGGGAGTTTTAGCGGCCTCTACAATGCTGTAGGGGGAGATGTCGGCGCCTACAATACTGTTTGTGTCCTGGTGGCTGCAGAGTACTGTTTCATGCAGGGTATGATCCCTGGTACAGTGGTTTTGACTTGTGAGCCTTGCTTTGCCTTTCTCCGCACGTCTTCTAGTTCCTACTGAATGGGGTGCCCCTGGTCGGATGGCTCCAGTCAGCTCTGAGTGCGCCGGTCGGAGAAGAGCGGTGAGCAGGGTTCCTACGAGCCTCGCTTGCGGGGTTAGAGTCGGAAGTAGGGCTGGGGCAGGCCTTCCGATCGGAGGCCGGCTGGAGCCCGAATCGAGCGATCCAGTCGGATAGGTGGGCCAAAGTAGCCGACGAGCGGGCGTTGCTCTTCTTGGGCCTGGCCTTCTAGTCGGTTGCTGGACCGCCCCCTTGCCATGTTGTTTTTAGACTTTTAGGGCGAGCCTTGGCGCAGAAGCCGGTCCATGTGGAACCTCGGGTTTATGGACCCGACAGGAGCCCCCGGGCGATTCGGGTAGAATCGTCCGGGGGATTTTTGTCTTGTAGATGGGTGCGCGCGAGCGCACGCACGAGTGTAGCCCCCGAGCCCCCGGGCGGTTTGGGTGGAACTGTCTGGGGGGTTTTATTTTTAGCGGTCGTGTGTGCGTGTTTTTAGTCTGAGACGGAATTTTGTCAACCAAGGTGATGTTGTGTAGTCGAGGCGTTTTTAGGCGCGAAGATCGGATTGAAACAGAACTTACTATTCCCGGTGTCGATGTGTGCCATGGATCGGGCGAGGAAGTTAGTTTGGACAGACCCTAGCGTTGGTGCGCGCCGTGGTTTTGAAATGGTTAGTTCCAGAGACGGACGAGACGGAGCCCGTGGGTCCTGATGTTGGTGCGACCTGGGCCGCCGAGGTAGTTTAGTTCAGTTAGTTTTTTCATGAGTTTGGAGTTGTGATCCCTGGCCAGGGTTTCTTGGAGTGCAGTCGGAAGTGAAGCCATTATGCGAGTTCGGAGTCGCGGTCCCAGGCCGTAGCCGGATGTCATAGATCCCATCGACGCGAGTTTGGGGTCGCGGTCCTAGGGTTTTTGTCGGAAGTGAAGCTGTTACGTGAGTTCGGAGTCACAGTCCCCGGATTTTTTGTCAGAAGTGAAGCTGTTACGCGAGTTCGGAGTCGCGGTCCCCGGATTTGTTTGCAGTCGGAAGTGAAGCTGTTACGCGAGTTCAGAGTCGCGGTCCCAAGCCATAGTCGGATGTCATAGATCCTGTCGACGCGAGTTCGGAGTCACGGTCCCAAGGTTTTTGGCATTTGAGCCCCCGAGCCTTGTTGGGCCTTCGTGGGGGTCGATGTGAGTTGTTTTGCGCTACCCCATCCGGTTCCTCACAACCGGAGGGGCTGAGTTTCATCGCTTGTCCCGATCGCTCGGGCTCAAAGACTAGCTCGGTGAGCTGGCTAACGGGTGTGATCGAGCGGAATCCGGGTCCGTCGTTCGTGATGGGGTCAGCATAGCCCTCTTGTGGCATTCCACTACTCCTTTACCTGCAACCCGGCAGATGCCTAGGTCGTTCCGGAGAGCGACCCGGGTGGCCTACTGGCCTCCCCTCGATGGAGATTCTGTGGGCTTGGCAAGAGGTTTAGGATCGATGAGAAGGTTGAGGTGCTCATCTACAATTTTCTCCCCTGGCTCTGTTTGGTTGCTCATGTCGAATGAGGCAAACTGCCGCTTCGTGACGCAACACGGAGCGTTGTGGTGCATTTCGCTGCACGTGCAATGCTTAGTTCCCGAGCCCCCGGGCGGTTCATGCCCTAACCGGTCAGGGGGGGTTCAGGCGTATGAGATGAATGCGCGTATGGATGTATGAATGATTTATAAAGAAATAGAGGGGGTTTTTGGTAATGTTTACCTTGACAACTAGAGTGATGGGGCTCAGAGAGCTTCAGTCAGAAATGTCCAACCGGGACCTATGCTCGTCGTTCGAGATGGAGTCAGCATGGCCTGCATGAGGCGTCTCTTTGCTCCTTACCTGTCGCCTAGTGTCCCTCCTGGGTGATTCGATCGACTCAGGGAGGTCCGGTGGTCTCTTCTAGCGGAGATTTCGTTTTTGGTCCCTACACCCGCGTGCGGTGGTGATTCGGTTCCTGTGCCCATTGTGTGGTAGTTGTTGATCGTGTGGTAGTGGTGGGCCATGGCCATGCCACATCCCATCCGATCAGGAGCCATTCCATCGAGCGGGGCGTGTCTCATCGGCTCAGAGCACGTCCCATCTGCATTAACTGGAAAAGAGAGAGAAATTCTTGCTCCGCTGTTCTGCCTTCCCCGATCGGTGCATCCTTCCTTAACCGTTGTTGCCTTTCCTTTAAATAGGAGCAAGGAGAGGGTTTTTGTTTTGTTCTTTTGCCTGTTCTTCATCTGCCGCTGCCTTCTCTCTTCCTTTTTTGCCGTGAGCGTTCCTAAGAGCCGCGGAGGTTTCTAGGAAAGAAGGGGGGGGGAAGCAAGGAAGAAGAGAAGAACTCACCGACCTTTTTTTGATCCGGAGCGAAATGTCGGACTGGCGGACGTCCAACGTGAGGAAGTCGGTGCTGGAGGCTTTCGTTGCGAAGGGGTTTCTGCTGTCGCAGGAGGTGGTGCACTAGAGGGTCCCTGGAGGGGAGGAGTTCCCGCAACCTCATCCCGATGAGGTGGTTTCTTTCCTTACCTTCCACGAGCACGGATTAGGATACCCCACGCACTGGTTCCTGCATGGGCTCCTCAACGAGTGGGGTCTGGAGCTGTAGCATCTCAATCCGATGGGGGTGCTACACCTTGCTGGTTTCGTCACCGTCTACGAGGCTTTCCTTGGGATGGAGCTGCACGTGGATCTCTTCCGGCTTTTCTTCTCTGGGAGAGCTATGGCGGACTGGAGTTCGTCTGAGATTGCACTGGTCGGAGGCTTCGCCCTACAGAGGAAGCCATGTGTGGGAGGCTCGTATCCCACGTACTCCCCATGTGACTCCAATCGGGGATGGCATGGGGAGTGGTTCTACATTAGGAATCCGGCGAGGGCGCCATTTCCAGCGTTTACCGACGGGAGGCCGGTGAAGTAGAAGAGCTGATTGTGGGGCTGCGCCCACACAGAGAGGCACAAGGTGGAGGCCATCGAGGAGGAGCTCTAGAAGCTCATAAGGGGTAGCCTCGATGGGGTGCGGGTGTTCCACACCCTTTACCGCCACCGGGTTGCACCGTTGGCGGAGAGGACGCACCCGATGTGGATGTACGGTGGCCGGTCGAACCCAGACCACGCGTCGCTAGAGGAGCTACCAGACGACGAGATCTAGAGTCACGTCAGCCAAGTGCTGCAGCTGAGGCCCAGAGAGACAGTGGTGGGAAAACCCATACCGTTCAATGCCTCGATCGTTCCCATGCTGGTACGCTCCCTTATTTTGTTTGTGCTTTTTCTCTGCCCCTTTTTTTTATTTTGGTTCATTTGTTCCGTAGGGGCTTGGGAGGTACAAGTTCTGGCCGCACCTTCCCAAGGGACTAGCGGGCCAGGCCTGGCAGGCCACCCAGAAGGAGGCGGCAGACGCCCGGAAGAAGAAAAGAACCAAGGAGGTTCAGTGAAAGGAAGAGAAGAAGCAGGAGGTCACCCGGCGCGTGAGGGCCAGGGAACGTAGGAGCGACGTCGAGTCAGAACTCGCGTCGGACGATCCTACGGATGTGGACGACATGGTCTTCTCCGACGAGGAGGAGAGTTCGGAGGTCGTTGTGACCTCAGTGGTGCGTCGTGCGAAGGTTCCTACGTCGAGGAAGCGTGCGGCGAGCGCGGGCGCCGTTGGTGAGTGAGCAGCGAAGCGAACGCGGTCACCGCACCTCTCGGCGGTGTTGCAGAGAGCCAGACGATTCGAGGAGCGGACCAATGCTTGTGCGGTGATGGGGCTGGTGCCAACGCCAGATTTGCAGCCAGAGGAGGCCCTGCCTGCCGTGGGTGCGGTCAAGTAGTCCAGGTGGTCTGAGGGGTAGACTGGCGCCCGGTCGATGCGCGACTCGTACTCGGGGGACGCCCCGCTCGTTGCTCTGGTCGAGGAGCCCTGAGCCAAAGGTCGTAGCAACCCGTAGGCCGGGTAGGGGCCCGTCAGGACAACTCCGACCCTGTCTGAAGTGAGGGGGCATGGGTCGTAGCCTGGGAGCGGTCCTTGTCCTGTGGGCCCATCGTTGTCGGAGCCTGCCTTCAGAGTCATGCCGCTCACGACCCAGTATGTTTCCTTTTGTTGCTTCTTCGACTTTTGGTGGTTGAGACTTTTTTGGAGTGTGGCTTACCTGCGGTTTTTGTCAGCGGCTGGGGGATGCCGGGGTTCAGCATCGCCCTGACCCCCATGCGGGAGGCTTGGAGGCCCACTCTGTAGCGTGTTGCGGCGAGCGAAGGGGGCAGCAGGGTGGCGGTGGCAAAACCTTCCCTCCTGGGGGTGGTGCTCCCTGGGGCGGCTGCTGATAACGTGACAGCGGTGATGACGTTGTTGGCGGCGATCCCGGTGTCGATGGCGGAGGTTGCGTCGGAGGTAACTCTCGCGGCCCCTCCTCCACCGGTCACGGTGGAGGAGACGAGGGGGGGCGAGCTCCCTACCTCACCGGGTGGAGGGCTGCACGACCTATCCTTGCTGTTGGAGCCGAAGGCATCGGAGGGAAGCATGGCCAGGATAGAGTTGGGACGCCCAGCGGCATCCCATGCGAATGAGGTGGTGGAGATCCCGTTTGACAATGAGGCAGATACCGTGGTGGAACCGCCGGTGTCGTCACGGGCGCTGGCGGTGGTCCGGTCGGAGGCTGGGCCCTTCGGCGGTTCATCGGAGGGTGACCTAGAGTGGCCCTTCCCTGAGGACTCGTCGAAGGCGAGGTTCATCCTCTGGGATTCTCGGGAGCGCCAGCTCTGGGACATTTTCAGGGGGCAAGGGCATGCCGCGGTGTTCGAACTCACCAAGCTATCCGTGAAGCTTGAGAGTGCCCAGAAGCAGGCTCAGTTTGCCCGGTAGCTAGTTGAGGTCGACCTACAACTCGCCGCGGAGGTGAGTTTCTAGTACTTATCCTTGCCCTTTGAATCTTTCGTCGGTTGTTTTTAGCATGCCTATTTTTCACAGGAAATAAGGAAGGTGTCGTCCCGCAAGTCTTACTTCCTCCGGGTGGAACACGCCCGGTTGGCCGAGCTTGAGCGTCGGGTGGAGTCCGCTTGCCATGAGTCATAGGTCCAGGTGGCCGTGGCGCGGGCGGAGGGGCAGCGTGTGGTGGAGCAGGCGACTGCTACCGAGCAAGGGCTTGAGGCGGCAAGGGTCCACTAGGAGGAGACTAAGGTAGGGCTACGAACATCCCTAGCGAACACTGAGGCGGCGCTTCAAGAGGCCTTGGTAGCCCTTGAGCCGAAGCGGGCCGCCCTGGAGTCAACACAGAAGGCCTTGGAGGCGGAGCAGAGGACCCGGTCAGAAGTGGATCAGGAGGTGCTCGCGCTCCGGGACCAGGTGATGGGGATGGAGGATGCGAGTGCTCGGCTGTGTGAGCAGGTGGCTCGGCTGGCAGAGGATCTCTCCACCCTTGAGGCCTCTCGCATCGGTGCGTACCTTTTTGTTTTCTCATGGTGTCGATTTTTCCCCCCAACCTATTTCTGAGCTTGTCGCCCTTCTTGCAGAGCTAGGTGAAAAGGTGAAGGCGCTAGAGCGAGACCTGGAGATGACCAAGGCAAACTTCAGTTGGAATGTTGAGGAGCTGGCCGAGTCCCATGAAGAGCGACGTACTCTCAAAGGGGAGCTCGGCCAGATCCACAGCGCTGCCCAGCTCATCGTCTTGGAAGTCTTCGAGTCGGCGCCAAGTACCAGCACGCTCGCGGTTCAGCTGGCGGAGGTCCCGGACGCGGTCAAGGACCTTGTCAGAAGCGGGCTGTTTTATGGAGCGTCAGGGGTGCTGATCTCGGTGGCGACGTACCACCCAAATCTGGAGTTCGCCACTATCTGCAGCGAGTATGCTGAAGGCCTGAGCATGGAGGACATCCAATCAATCGGGGAGAGCTTGCTGCCACATGCGCGGTCGATGTCAGAGCAAGTCTCTACCGAGTGGGTGATGGATGTTCACCGTCAAGACATGGCCCGAAGCATGCGTGGAGAGGACGCTTCTGAGCTTGGTTTGGGGGGGATGTCGCCTCGGCCTCGACCGAGCCGAACATCGTGCCGCCGAGGAGTGAGCAGCCTATGCCTTCATCGTTTGCGCTGCCAGCAGATGCCGTTGGGTTGGCGGCGATCCTTTCTGTTCTTTTTTCCCCTCTGTGTGGAGGGGCCCTCGTCTTGATCCTAGCGCTTGGCCTTACCTTTGTTGCGACCTCCGTTGAAGCGTGGTGGGAACAACGCTTGCTGGAGGTGTTGGACAAAGGTCCGTGGTCCTAGGCGATCAGGGTTGGGACTCTGGTCGATGCTGCGTGTGTCTTGGTTCGGCTTGAGCCACGCATAGATAGGCAGTCGGCACGGGCGGTCGTCAAATCAAGGTGAGGTGCCATTGCGGCTTCCTGTGTTGGACTCTATGGTTGTTGTGGTGATAGGGTGTAGTGCCCCATCAGCTGCATCCCTGTTCCCTGGACGGGGAGCGAGGACATGAGTCGGCGTCACAATACGGAGTACTCTGCCTATTGAACGGCGGCGGTCTCCAGTAGTGCCCGGAGGTTCTGGTGGATTGCCCATTCGTGAGGGTCATTTGGCTCGGACAGGTCACACAGGAGCATTGCCGCGGCGGCAACATTTTGACTAGCCCAAGCGAACTACGGGGGATCAGTCCCCTGAACCAGGATGTTGCGCTGGGGCTGACGGACGTGACCCCAAGAGCCATTCGCCAGTCTGTGTGCATAGGGCGCAGAGTGGTGCACTGAGTGTGCTAGTGGAGTCGGTGGCTGATGCAGCCATCATTGTCGTAGTTCCTCCCCGTGCTCAGGTGTGAGCTCGGGGGTCTCCGCATGAGGGCCTAGAGGGGCGTGAGTCCATGAGAACTCTGCTTCCATCGGTGGGTGTCCCGGAGGGTCCACCATGGCGCACTCCTAGGATGAATGGTGGCTAGGTGCCATGTCGCCGATGCTGGAGCCGTCACTCTTGCCATCATCATCCATGAGGTCGAAGAAATAGGTGGGAGCATAGCTCGCCATTCCCACGAATTTGGATGTGAGAGGGGATGGCACGAGCATCCTTCGGATCCCCCGGGCATATGCGTCCACGGAAGACGCAAGGTTGTAGGGGAACTGGCCGTACGGTGGTTGCGTTAGGGACAACGGGATTCCACCAGGTAATTGGCGGAAGATAGAGAATAGTGAGTACATAACAGCATGTATATTACTCACAGCGGGGTTTGAGCAGAGAGTTTGCTTGGAATGAAGCGCAGATGCCGCGACGTCAAAGTCGCACGTCCTGAAGTCAATGGAGGACGTCCCTCCAATGGGTGCTGGGTCGCGAGCCTCCTCGTGGAGGTGGAGTACGCCAAGTCGGTCGGTGACGAAGTTCAGGCTTCCGAAGAGGAAGGCCTAGGATGGCGCAAAGACGGGTGGAACCTACATCCCGGCGGGCGAGAGTGTGGGGAACTCCAATGAGCCGAAGCGAATCATATCGCCCGAGCCCGCCGGGACGAGGGTGGCGGAAAAGTGGGCCATGTGATGACCAAAAAGTGTTGAACGTACAGCATCTTCCCCACGGACGGTGCCAACTGCCGGTGCAGAAAGTGACCAACTAGTGAATATTTGTAGTTTTGCTGTACGTTGTGATCGGAGGTGGCCTAGCACTCAATGACACAGGATTTATACTGGTTCGGGCAATGTGCCCTACGTCCAGTCGAGGTTGGTCGGTGACTTTATTCCTGAGCCCAGGTGCTCGAAGTTTGTAGTGGGGTTACAAACGAGAGGGAGAAAGATGGGGTGTACAAGAGGTCTAGTCAGCTCCGACCAGAAGGGCCGAGAGTGATAGGAACTTCGCTACGAGCTAGGTGTTCGAGCGTGTGCTTGCGGTCAGAACTTGGTGGTTCTACGGTTGTGAGGTGTCGATGTCGATCTAAGGAACTCTGGCCTCCTTGAATCGGTCCCCTTGTTGGAGGGAGCGCATCCTCTTTTATAGATGAAGGGGATGGCTCTACAGGTGAGAGGGAGAGGGTACAGATGTTTTTAAGCCTTGCTGCCCATGCCGATGAGGATTGGATAATGGTAGGCGCCCCCAACACTGTTGATGTCCATATAGAATGTCAGATGCACACAGGAGATCGTGCTATCTTCTTCAGGAAGGATGGACGCCGGTACCTGCAAATACTATTTGATGCCTAGTGGCATGTGAGGAGTCACGCTATGTTCACCCGGTATGGCAAATCCTTGTGCCCATACCGTGATCGATGTCTAGAGACACGCGGGGGCTTACCGTATGGGAGTTTTAGCGGACCCAACAATGCTGTAGGGGGAGATGTCGGCGCCTACAATACTGTTTGTGTCCTGGTGGCTATAGAGTACTATTTCGTGCAGGGTATGATCCCTGGTACAGTGGTTTTGACTTGTGAGCCTTGCTTTTCCTTTCTCTGCATGTCTTCTGGTTCCTACTGAACGGGGCGCCCCCGGTCGGATGGCTCCAGTCGGCTCTGAGTGCGCCGGTCGGAGAAGAGCGGTGAGCAGGGTTCCCACGAGCCCTGGTCGTGGGGTCAGAGTTGGAAGTAGGGCTAGGGCAGGCCTTCCAATCGGAGGCCGACTAGAGCCCAAATCGAGCGATTCGGTCAGATAGGTGGGCCGAAGTAGCCGACGAGCGGGCATTGCTCTTCTTGGGTCTGGCCTTCCAGTTAGTTGTTGGACCGCCCCCTTGCCCTGTTGTTTTTAGACTTTTGGGCCGTGTCTTGGTGCAGAAGCCGGTCCCTGAGGGACCCTAGGTTTATGGTCCCGACACATCACATTTGGTGGCACATCGAGAGGTGGAACTGCTGCATGTCCTTGTCCTAGATGTGTATGCATGGCATACAGATCGCAGTCTATGGTCCAGATTCATTTGCTTGCTAGAGGGTTTGCTGAAGGCTTTATTAGGGAAGTGGAAGGTTCAGATGTGGGATTACACAATGAGGACGCACGACCAACTGATGTAGAAGTACACAATGATGCACCACCACCAGCTGATGTAGAAGTAGACAATGAAATAACACCACATGAAGTTGGAGTAGACAATGAAGAAGGCGCACCGAGTGACGACCGTGGTGCCACTAATTTAGTTAGATCCCTAATCAGAGGCGCTATACATGGAGAGATCAGAGATACTGATGACAATGAACAGCCTAATGAACATGCGAAGATCTTCTTCAAATTATTACAGGCGGCAGAAAAAGAATTATATCTAGGTTGCACGAATGCTACTAATGTCTCTTTTATTGTGGAACTTTTTCAGGTTAAGTGCTTGTACGGTATTAGTAACAGAGCATTGGAGGGGGCAATAACTTCAGAAGCACATGTCCATGCTTCCTTACATGATGAAATATTGCTAATTTGTTACATTCTTGCCAAATTAGAGGGACCCAGTAACTGGTGATGAGCCAAATGATTTGGAGCTTTTTATGTTGACGCACAGTAAGAATGGGCGATGGAGAAGCCAAGAATCTAGGGATGTCTATGTGAGTATATAGTTTTGTACAAACCTTATTAAGTGATGCAAAGTGAACGCCTACAATTTCATTTTCAATTAACTACTTTTATTGTACTCTCTTTGTTAGGATAATGCAAGCAGCAAAATTTCGGAGAGGGAAACAAATGGAGATGCAAACATCATCTCAGACGTGGAGCAAAACCAGATTTTCCAGTCAGCCTACAAGGAAACAAGAAAATGCAAATCAACCAAGATCCTTGCTAATGGATACTTGGCAAGGTACCCAACTAGAAGGCAGCTATTGTCTGAGGAATACCAGTACCACGTCCGTTAGGATGCGGCACTCGTAGATGCGTTTTCAAAGCTACAAGAAAGAATTGAATCTCAAGAGGCTGAAAGGGAAGCCGAAAGGGGAGAACATAGGCGTCAGACAGAAGAAATGATGAAGGCAAGAGAGGCCAATAGAGAAGCACTTAGGCAAGAGTTTATGTCAATGTTGCAAGCAGCACAAGGACAAGCATCATTACAACAGGTAATAGTAATGTAAAATCTTAAATTGCCCCATAAATTTAGTTAATAATGTGCTTATGTGTCTCTAGGTTCTATACCTGCCCGCTGGTTTAATCTTTTGATAGTTTGTTGAACTGAAATCAATGGCCCAGGTAGTTGGCTACAAACCATGCCGGTAGTAGTTTATTTCTCATATATTGCAAAGGCGTTGTTTTGGTGTAGACATTATGGATATTTGCTGAAATTTGAACGTGTAAACATCATTTTTGTACTTTCAAACTCCACTTATGATTTTTCTGACCAAAATTTAAATGCAGGCTAATAAAGATGGGGGACAAATTGCAGAGGTTGCTGCTGCAACAAACATGGTGGAAAGAAATGTAACAACTACAGAAAGTGAAGAAATATCACATCAGCAGGTAGTTTGAGAACATAAGAGAGTTTAATGTTGTCATGTGATAGTCCATAGTAATGGGCCAAATTTTCCCTTCAACTATTGATTCGTAGGATAACCTAATTTTCCCTTTAACTATTGATTCATAGGATAACCCAGGTAGAAGCCCGCCGCTAACACAACTTGTAGCTACCGCAGCGGCAGGTACAAGTACTACTCGCACAACTAGAAGTACTGCGAATAAGTCACAAACAGCCCAAAACAAAGGAGGGAATATGACAGTTAGTTTTATTACTACAAAAGCACTGGAGGATAGTGCGGCTAAGAAACGAGCATTATCGTCCAAAAGGAATCAACAAGCTACACGGGTGATTTTTTTAAGTCCACTACTTGTGAATAATTCTGGATCAGATTTCTATCACCGAGAGTGTTTTTTGTATATACTTGATTGACTTGTAGGCTTGATCATATAACATTTTCATGAGTAATTTTACTTTTGAATAATTCTACAATTTAATTTGCAAACCTGCTAGTCTTTAGGAGTTTTTTTTGTTTTCGTTTTCCTCATCAATATGACTAAGAATGCAAGCAAAATCTATTAGTCTTTAGGAATTTTTTTTTCTATTTTTGTTTTCCTCATCAATATGACTGAGAATGCAAGCAAATTATCTAGGGTTTGGATTGCAAGTTTTGTAAGCCAATCTCTTTATCATCTCTGTTCGTACTACTTCTTGTGTCATATTTATCAATGGAATTGGTTAGAGAGCTATTCTGTTGTGGTCTGAAAATATTACGTACTTGCCGCTGCTTGTGCTTGGTTCTCTGATTAAATTAGTCTGGAATTTTGGCTTGCTATGAATGGATATCAGTTGTTCCTTTCTTTAATTGGCATGAACACCTGCTGCTAAGCCTGTGAACAATCATGCTGGCCAAGATCACCTAGTGCCTCCTGTCGTGACTGTCTCTTGATATTTTATTAGCTTGTTCTGAAGTTGTCTTGTTGTTGCTCACGTTAGTCACGGAAGGAATTTTTTATTGCCGAAGATCATTCATTGACTGAAAGTTGGTCATTTTAGAAATAAAAAGGAATTGATCATATAGTCTTTTGATGGATAATTTTACTTTGAATGAATCAACAAATTTGCAAACCCATTACTCTTTAATTTATGATTCCAAATTGCTTACATTCAAAATGGTTCAGTCCATGCCGTTGTTGCCAAAATAAAACAATTTCAGTTTACCTATTGCATATACTAATGTTAATGATTTTTTTCTGGGAGCAAGATAGAGTTTGAGTGGAGCGCACAAGTGATGGGACAGTCAACGTCAAGCCAACCATTGTTACAGTGCTAGACATAGCTCATTACATTTTAATATGTTCAAACTAGCTAGTGTATGTCGGATACCTTATGTGTTTCAGTTGTGCGTGTGTTATCGATACGAACAAAGCATATTTTGGTTTAATGGATATCTAAATGCTTCATTCATCACATATTGTTCGGTGTGCAATTATTGTTTGAAGCTACCAAACAATGTGTTGCAATATGGACCATCGGCATAATAATTTGGCATTGCAATATATGCTATAGCAGCAAACAAATGGTGTGGCAAAAAACCTTATACCAACAAAACAGTGGGTGTGGCAATAGAGTCTCCAAACTGTAGCAACATAAAAGTAAGCGTGACAATAGAGGGTCTAAGTATAGCAACCAAGTATTGATCGTGGCAATAGAGAGGCAACCTCTAGCAACCAAACATTTATCGTGGCAATAGAGGATTCCACCTATAGCAACCACAATGTTTAGTGTGGTAATAGAGAGGCTACATCTAGCAACCAAATATTTGTCGTGGCAATAGAGGGTTCCACCTATGGCAACCACATAAATAGTGTGGTAATAGAGAGGGCAACTATAGCAACCAAATATTTGTCGTGGCAATAGAGAGTTCCACCTATGGCAACCACAGAGGTAGTGTGGCAACAGAGGGTCCATCTAATGCAATGCTATTAAAGTATGGCAATAAGGTCTATTGCAACAACCATTTTTGTTGCTGGTGCACCTATTGCCACTCTTTATATATGTGGCAATAGGTATCTCTGGCAATACCTGCTGTGTTGCAATAGTTACTATTGCAACGTCCACTGTGGTTGTTTATACTATGGCTGCAACACTACATGGTGTTGCAACAACACTCGATTGTGTTGCAATAGGCGAAAACCTATTGCAACATCAAAATGAGTCGTGTTACAAACTTTAGACCACTGTTACTATGGCAACGCCTGTCAACGAAATTTTTGTGTTGCAATTTTATCTATTGCAACCATTTTTGGTATATTGCAACATGACCATTCAGCCTGTTCGCTTGTTGGTTTCAGCCAGCCAACAGTGTTTTCCTCTCACAATAAACCAGCACCAGCCAGCCCAAACCAGCCCAGAAACCAACCAGCGAACAGGCCGATTGTATCAGGGGTGAAACCTTATAGTGTAAGATGCTTCCTTGAATTCATCGGGACCAAGAGAACCCTCCCACACAATGGGAGGTGCCTTTCTCCCTCCCTTTCCTCACCCTGTAGCTGCACCCTTTCCTCTCCCTGAACCTCCCAACATTTCTACCACAATGAAACCAAAACACTAGTTTTGAAGTTAGGGTGCAATACGTGTACTAATACATATGTATATATAGCCAGAGCCAAGCGTCTTTGTGTGATCAAGTCACATTAAATTGGAATGGACAACACACTCAACGCCCCCGGAATGATTAGTTATTGGGACTAAAAAGGCCAGGTTTGTGGATTGAAAAGGCTACATTTTATGACTAGTAAAGTTGATCGGACAACACACTGAAAAGTGTAGTACATGGCTACAGTAACTACATATAAAAAGGCTACTTCAGTAAAGTCATGTTCATGTATTCAATTCATCTAAAAAGTCTACGATGTAGTACTAAGCTCTTGTTTAGTTCTCCAAAAGTGCACTATGCAAAAAGAAGATTCCCCGTCACATCAAACTTGCGGTACATGCATAGAGTACTAAATGTAGACGAAATCAAAAACTAATTGCACAGTTTGCTTTAACTTTGCGAGACGAATCTTTTGAGCCTAATTAGTCAATGTTTGCACAATAATTCACAAATACAAACGAAATTCTACAGTGGAGAATTGTGCACTATGCAGCCGAACTAAACGCGCCCTAAGATAAATAGTTCCCTCAAACTTGTCTGCAAAATTATTACAACAATCCAAACTCTGAAAAGGCTACAACACCAAGGTTCGAATTATCCTAAGTTAGGGTGTGTGCATGAAAAATACATATTGCGCTACTCGCTACCAACATCACGAGATGCAGTACGGTCCAAGGTGAACAAATGTTACATCAAATGAAAAATAAAATCTACTACAACATGTATGCTCGTCGTCACCACCATCGAATAGCAACTCGTCGTCCTCGTCCCAATCCTCGTCGTCATCTAGCAAAACCACATTCCAGTTGCTAGGCTCACCTTCCTTAGCCCTGGTTGCCTTTTGCTTGAAGTAACTGGCCTCCAAATCATCAGCGGCCTGAGACAAGAATGCATCCTCCTCCTGTTGTTGCTTTTGTGTGTAGTAGTTTGTTTTCACTAGATCGGTGAGCTCGTGAAGTCTAGCAATGTCCTCCTCATCTTCCCCATCCTCATCGGTCTCCAAAATCTAAGATAACTTTCTTTTTCTATTCCTTCGCCTTCCTTTTTTCAAACCTGGCCTGCGCTACCTTAGCGGTGTGCTCGTCGCTACGTTTTTTCCCTGCATGGATGCATACAATAAGTTAGCCACGCACATGAAAATATAAACAAGGTAACAAAACAATTAGATAGTCCAAGCACTCACTAGTAAATCTAGGCAACCCAGCAAGGTCCTTCATGACCTGCATTTGAACTTTTTCCACCTCCCTTGCCCTCTCCTCTGCCTTATTCACAATAACCAACCACCTTTGCTTCTCCAGAGCATACCACTCAGTTGTACCTAGATGCATCAGGTAAGGTAGACCCCTTTCTAATGCTTCACGACGTGCCTTCTCTTTGTGTTGCTTAATGTAGATGTCGACAAGCTGAGATCCACACCTTAACTTCTGTCCCATTACTTCATTCTGCCTAATTGTAGCCATGAATTCATCTCTACCCCAATAAGACTCCCGTTTACATTTTCTATGCTCTGTTCAAAAAAATTAGACATTATATGCCATAGGTTGAATTTAAAGTTTTTAAAGATATAACCAACCTCATCATAATCAACCATATGGCAGCACCAATGGCCTATTCAAAGCTCTGAAGGCACTAGGCCGTAGTGGGCTTCAACGCCACATTTGTATAGGACTAGGGGGCTACGATATGCTCCTTCTCTTTCTCCTTTTGTTTAGGCTACAACCAATGAGACTTGTCCATAGAGCCACTCCCTGAAGCCACACTTCCAGTATCCGTCCTGCACAAAACAATACATAAGTAATTCTATAGAAAGAACAACAATTTATTAGAAGAGTGCAATGGTTTACTTACTTCGTTTTTGTTGCCACACCCGAGTTTGTCATTGGTGGAGGGTTCGGGGGAGGTGGAACCCACCGCTATTGAAGTGATCGCATTTTGTTGGAGACCCCCATTGCTTGAAAAGGAGGAACCTTGGGTCAAACTTGTCAGGCCCATCGATCCACTGAAAGAAGTAGCAACTCTCCTCGCACTAATAAAGACAATGCCAACATCATAACATGAACTTCATAGAGAACATAATGAACTATTTACAGACAATTACTTACACGACAATCGCCATATGTGTAAAAGGCTCGGGCAGCAGTATCCAGATGCTTCGATTCAAACATGTGGGCCGGCTTACCACAGTCACAATTAGGCACCGGTAGTTCAGGATGCACATGTGCATCCTTGCAAGATGCATCTGAGTATAAAGCTTTGGGACAACTAAGCCTAGGCAAAAATAATCGAAAACCAAACCGAAATAACCAGAACCGAAACCAAAATAACCGAAACCGAAACTTCGGTTCCCTATTTGGTTCCCACTTCTTAGAAACTAAAATTTGCTAGGTGAATTCGGTTCCTAGGATCAGTTAACCAGAATAACTGAAGTATACAAAATCCTAGTAAAAAAACATTGTAGCCCAGCTTAGTAGGTCCTCCTCACTCCTTAAAAACCCTAAGACACAGCCGCCCTATCCTTTTCCTCTCCCCACCCCAGCCGCCAGGCACCCAGAACCCACCGCCCCAGACCCATCTGCCAACTGCTCTTGTGGATGTGGCGCATCCCCTCTCCCTTCCTCTTCCATTGATGGCCCCAAGTAGGAGGGATTGGTGGTGGCCCCATCAATTGAGCACGTCGACGGCGGATGGCCCCCCAAAGCGTGCTGCTATAGCGCCTCCCTTCGGTCGCTGAATCGAAGCAAGAGCAGCGGCAACGGCGGCTAGCCTCACCAGAGTGCGTGCAGCCATGAGACCTTCCCTCGGCTGGCGGATCCAAGCAGGAGAACGGCGGCGGCGGTGGTCGGCCCCTAGCACAAGCACAAGCTGGAGCAGCACACGTGGCGAGGCACAGAGTGGCGAACAACGATGACTTGCTTTTTCTTCTTTTTTCCTTTTTTCTTGGCTTGGTGAACCTGTAAACCGGTTACTTCTGTTATAACCGAAACAGAACCGAAATAACCGAAAGCGAATTTCGTAGGTTCCTATGTTTCCAAAGAACCGATCAGTCCCTAGTTGTCATGGAAACGAATTTCCTACAAAACCGAAGAACCAGACTGATTGGTTTCGGTTAACCGAATACCTAGGCTGAGGGACACTTCTCCATATGCCACATGTCGTTCATTTATCAAAATGGAGGGCACTAAGAACATTTATCCAGTATAGTTGCCTTCCAACACTAAAATAAACATTTAATATAGACATACAACCTAAACTAACTAACTAAACTTAAACTAAACATAAACCTAAACATAATAACTAACATTATAACCTAATCATAAACACATGCACCTACATTTACATGTATAAGTCGATAGCAGAACTTAAATATGGGTTCATAAACATAACCGATCGACCTAAACACCTTTGCTTATACACCTAAATCAAAATTGCTTCAAACCCTAGCTAAGTAGATAAACAGGGTTGCAAACACACACATAACATAGACCAAATCAATGTGTAGAAATTGAGGAGGGGAGAGAGGATACCTTGCTCTCGAAGACCTACGGATCAAATCCAAGTTTCCAAAATCGAATAGACAGATTTGATCAAATCCAAGTTTTCAAGGTCGAATAGACAGATTCGAGAAGGTTGGAAGGATTGGGGAGAGGGAGAGAGGCAAGGAAGAAATGAGTTGAGCCGTGGCTAGAAAATTGGTCGCGGACACAATATCACAATCAGTTGTTCACTTGAGAGCAAAATCATAGAGCTATAGCAGATGGATGTAGGAATAAGTCACATCAAGAGAAAAATGCAAGAGCAAGAAACCAAGCATTTCAAATTGGACAAAAGAGGTGTTTTATGGTTTGAGGACCGACTTGTGGTACCAAAAGACCATGAGCTAAGGAATCAAATTTTAGATGAAGCTCACTCGTCCAAATTGTCTATCCATCCAGGTAGTAGTAAGATGTATCAAGATTTGAAAACCCATTTTTGGTGGACTAAGATGAAGAAAGAGATCGCAGCCTATGTTGCTAGGTGCGATAACTGCAGTAGAGTAAAAGATGTCCATATGAAATCCACCGGACTACTTCAGCTATTGCCTATTCCAGGATGGAAATGGGAGGAAATCAACATGGACTTTATCATAGGCCTTCCAATGATGCCACAAGGTCACGATTCAATATGGGTTATTGTTGATCGTCTCACTAAGTCAGCACACTTTATACCTATGAACACACGGTATATAGTTGGGAAATACGCTGAGATATATGTTTCCCAGATCGTGAGACTACATGGAGTACCTAGGACTATAATCTCAGATCGAGGACCACAGTTCATAGCTCGTTTCTGGGAGCATTTACACTAGGCTTTGGGAACCAAGCTAATTAGAAGTTCGGCATACCATCCGCAAACTTCAGGATAGACGGAGCGAGTGAACCAAATCCTAAAAGATTTGCTTAGAGCTTGTGTTATATCTTCAAAAGGTTCATGGGAGAAATGGTTACCTTTAGCTGAGTTCTCCTATAACAACAGTTATCAAGCGAGTATCAAGATGGCTCCATTTGAAGCATTGTATGGCAGAAAATATAGAACTCCATTGAATTGGATTGAGCCCGGTGAAAGGAGATACTTTGGTATTGACTTTGTCAATGAAGCCGAAGAGCAAGTACGTATCATCCAACAACATATGAAGGTAGCTCAATCAAGACAAAAGAGTTATGCCGATAGAAGAAGAAGACCACTGACTTTTGAAGTGGGTGACTATGTATACTTGAAAGTATCGCCCATGAAAGGTGTGAAGAGATTTGGGATGAAAAAGAAGCTTTCACCAAGATTTGTAGGGCCATACAAAATTTTGGAACAAAAAGGAAATGTTGCATATAAGTTACAACTTCCACTAGAGATGAGTGCAATATTTGATGTCTTCCATGTTTCTCAGTTGAAGAAATGTCTTCGCATACCTGAAGAAGCTATTGCACCCACCAATGTGCAGCTTCAATCGGATTTGACCTATGAAGAAAAGCCAATTCGAGTATTAGAGGAGATGGAGAGGGTAACACGGAGTAAGATTATTAAGTTCTATAAGGTGGTGTGGAACAATCATAGTGAACAAGATGCTACGTGGGAAAGAGAAGATTATTTACGAGAAGTTTATCCCGCCTTTTTCCAAGAATGGTAGGTCTTGCAAATCTCGGGACGAGATTTTTATAAGGGGGAGGGGCTGTAACACCTCGGGTGTTAGCCTTGCATAACTTGACTTGCATAACATGAGCATGAGCATCAAGCATTCATAAACAAGCATTTACAATTGAAACATTGGATTGAAACATCTGCAACATTTGCTTGTTATCGCATGTTTCCTTGAACATATGCAACTTTTCTCATTATTTCATGTCTCCATGTGTATATGCATATGATCATGAGTGGATACATGTAGATGGTTGAGTTGAGTCACAAAAATATTTTGGCAATACATAGGTTAGCAAATGGAACATGGTTCATGAATGTCACTTCCCATGATCAAGCCTTAAGTCATGTTTCATGTGATTACTTTAAATAGCTCTATGAGTGACTAATACATGAAATGATTGAATGACCTTGCAAATTGCTTAGATATGTTTAGAGTATCATTATGAACCACTTTGATATTCATGGTTAGGGGTAATTAGGTCATTAAGCCATGATTTGAAGTATATCATCATTTAAATGTGACATGTTTGACCAAATTTGAACTAGGTGTTAGAGACCTTGCATGGAGGAGATCACTAAAGCAAAGTTGTAGTATTTGCTATAAGGAACAACTTTTATTTTTGGGTCATTAACTGATTCAACCCCTAACATGTGTGAATTTGGATCACAAAAATTAGGAAAATCAACATTTCAACACTTATGAAATTTTCCTAAGTCATATCGACTGACAGACTGATAGGCTGACCTTGGGAATGATCTAACTCAAATTCGGTTGCGAATTTGAACATGATTCCTTAACCAAAGTTGTAGCTGGTACATAGGGCTATCATTGTTGTTAAGATAGTTTGCGCTTTGGAGCCACGGTTTAGCAGTTACATCAACATGAAAACTGGATATCAGGCGCCCCTTTTAGTTTCTGAATCAACTGAATCAGGCTTGGTGGCCGACCGGCGTCAGTCGTCGCGCGCCGCGTGGTGGCTGGCAACGGCTGCGCATCATCGGTGCCTCGCCACATGTGGCCAGGGCAGGCCAGCGTGCGCCTTAACATCGCCCGCACCCGCCCGCACAGCTAGAGCACACCATTCACCTCGCCTCGGCCTCCTTTCCTCGCCGCAGCGGCAGCCGAGCTCGTCCCGCATCCGCCGTCACCATAGCCAGCGCAAACTCACGCCGTGCAGCCCGTTCGTCACCATGGTAGCACCACCAGCTCCCCAGCAACCCACTACTCCTCCCAGTGCCCGCTATTCAAGCTCAGTAAGCTCTAGCCCCACGCACAGCCTCGCCGGAGCTTCGCCGCCAACTCCATCGCCGTGGTCCCACCTAACCAGACCACCCTAGGCCACGCTAGAGCGCTAGCTAGGTTCGCCGTAGCTCTGTGATGCTCGGCGTAGCATTTGATTGAGTCGACGTGGCTTCCACCGGCGTCTCACCGTCGTCCCGCACCTCCGCCCCGCCATGGCCGCCGCCGCCATTGCTAGCACCGACGAGAAGTCCCACCAAGTAGTGCAACGTGTGCGCGAGGTTGAGTAGATCATCATGTGATGATGTCACCGCCGGCAAGTTCGCCGTCGGCGAGCTTTGGCCGCACCATCATAGAGCAGCGTAGCGACTCTGTTCTTGTCTCACTGACGCGTGGGTCCTCTAACCAACGGGTCCCACCAGTCAGCGGCAGTGAGAGTATAGGCTAGTTCAAATATTCTAGATTTTGAATTGTTTTGTGATTTTTATATCTCCAGTTTGGTAGCTTCAAAAATTGTGCAATAAATTGTGTAGTGTTACTTAGGAAGTGTAGTATTTAAGAAAAATATATTCTTGACATTTACAGTAGAAATTTTTGGAGATTTAAATGCAGATTTGAAATGTGTTTTTGAATGCATGCAAACTTGTTTATTTTATATCTAGAGTTCCTGTGCTCCAAAATTTATGAAATTTTGTGGTAAGCTAGTCTTAACATATATGAGCTCTGGTAAAAATTTGAGGATTAGTGCATGTGTAGATTTGTAGTTATAGATTTTTCTTTTATAAATAGTGAATCCTTGTATAAATTTTTATAAATTATTTATGAATCCATTATTCATGAAATTTCTTGGGGGATATCCTAGTACCATAAGGATGCTAAGAAAAATAGGAAATTTGTTTCTTGACACTTTTCACTAGGGTTTTCTATTTATGCTACTGTAAGCCTTTCTGTCTTGTCATTTTTGTATAGAGTGTTTTATTGAATAAAATGGCATGAAACTTTTATAGTAGTCCTTTGATAGCGTTAGTAAGGCACTGTAAATTTTTAAGAATTTATGATGCACATTTGATATATGTTTATTATTTAACCTAAATATCTAAATAAAATAATAAAGGCACTTAAATAAATAGTTTGGGCTTCACCATTATATTGTCTTGAATGTATTTGGTATGCTTAAACTGTTGGTAGGCTTTATGTTGTCAAAATTTGAGTGATTACATGAAGTAGGAGTATTGTTGCTTTAAAATGCAAATTTAAAAGGGTTCCGGACAGGTTCTGTAGTTTGATAAGTTACATGATAAGAATGATGTTTGCTGTAAAAATGGTTAATAACAAAGTTGTAGATAATTTGATAAGCTTTCTAGAAGGTCTAGGATCACTGCATTTGGATTAATAGAACTCCAGTTATGAGTGAAACAAGTAGCTGTTGTTTTGTGATATAGTAGATGCATTGTGGAAGTAGTTAATTAAATAATCGAGAAGAGATATGCACCTACTCAATAAACATGATGCACTTGTTAACACCATGTGGTTATGAATACTTATATGAATGCATTCATCATGTGTCATCATGCTATACTTGTACGCATGTATGCATTCGCAATACCTTATGCCATATTCATGCATCTAGGATCGGAGGAAGAAATAACGTTGCTGGAATTCGAAGAAGCAGAGGAAGGGGACCAGCAGGAGAATCCTCAAGTCACAGCTCCTGAAGGCACGGAGCAGAATCCTAAAGAGCTTCTGGAGTGTCCTGACCACCGCCCCACTTCCTTTCTGCAAGGCAAGCCCCGGAGCATTCTAAGTCTTCCAGTATTTTACAAATGATTACTTAAGTACTTACGATTGATGCATTAGGTTATAAGAGTTAAATGGAACCACTTGATGCATATACATTCCTTGTCCAGATATTACACCTTTAACCGGTATAGGTCTAGGATCGAATATATTCTTAGCCATGCTTAGACCGGTAGAAGTCGGGTGATGTCCTGTCACCTGCGAGATATAGGTGGATACCGGAGCACGGTTGGCTATATTTGCTATCGTGGAACAGAACCATGGGGTAAAAGAAAATCGAGACCGGGTGGGATGTCGATAGAGAAGCAACGAGACATGGTGGTCTTGGGTGTGGATCTATCCCCGTCTGTGTCGATTAAGGACCATACCATTGTTGGCGCTTCTGACAAGATTGAACGCATGCCTCTCACTTAGCTAGCCGGATAACTCATTTTGATCGCGAAGTCGAGTAATTCAACTCAGGCCGAGACCCATTTTGTTGTGCGCTCCTTCTGGGGAACGATCAGACTGAGCCCAAGGGCAGGCTAGGCCTGAACGTCCTGGCATCTGGTGTTCCAGATTGTGCGGCGCAGTACGGACCCGCGAAATGTAGACTTGAGTTGTACCAAAGGTGACCTAAGGCTACCTTCGCGCGGTATGCCTGGGTTTGTGTTAGGAATAAATTCCCAGCTGGTTGAAATCGATTCGAATCACCATCTCTCCCAGATAGTGAGAAACTTGGCTAGTCCCAACATCGTAGTAACTGTGTTATGGAACATGATGGTTCGGATGAATATGGAATTACAATACCTGCTATGGTTACTATTGTATGCTTTTAAATCGATATACCACATGTTTGGCACAGGATAGTTGCTAATCTAGAAATGGATAGTTATAATTAACTTGATAAAGGAATCGTAATTGTACAATAAGTCAATTGCTTTTATGCAAAATGGTGTCATGTTATCTCCACTTATACAGCCTTGCATAATCCTTGGAGTCATTCTATTTTTGGTTTATGACGGGTAAGTCTAGCTGAGTACCTTCTCGTACTCAGGGTTTTATTTCCCATTGTTGCAGATGGCACTGTGTACCATGGTTATTGCAAGAGTTGCTTCTATCCCGCCGTGGATGAGGAGTAAGCCTTGGGCAGGCTTCTTTATTAATCCCTATCTTTGCTTTTGTGGACCGTGATCCTACTTGGCACTGTATCAAACTATGTTGAAAACTTTATTTTTGAACTTAATTGCTTCCGCTTTATCTATCAAACTCAGTTTGTAATAACTTTTATTCGTACTCTGATGATGAAATGTATCTGTGAACTTTATGTAATATGTGGCATGTATGTTGAATCATGTACGATCTTGGTTGTTGTAAATCGTTTATCGAGACCCGTCGTGGTACTCGACGGACTACCGGGTTTATATGGGTTCAAGTATGATAGTGCAACCGCTTGTGGGCTGCCATTGTACTTGTACTCTTATAAATTGGTCAGTTCTGTGACAACCTCTAGGATGCGCGACGGCGTATCGAGCAACGTCGCTTCGGTCGCCATGAAGACGAAGTGTGTCACCGCCAGGAGTACGAGCTGGAGTATGGCAACCTAGACTCAGCCCTCGAGCCCATCCCTGATCGCAATGCTGCAGACGACGGTGTCGACAACCCTAAGGGGCCTCCCGCTTTCACAAGAGCACTCCAAACACTTCGGTGGCCCCATGGTTTTAAGATCACTGTGATCGAGCCCTACAAAGGAAGAATGAACCCGACATAGTGGCTATAGGCTTACGCCACCGCTATCCACACCACCGGAGGAGACACCAGCGTCATGGCAAATTATCTCCCTGTCATGCTCATGCCACTCGCCACGAGCTAGTTTACCAGCCTTGCACTGGACTCCATCGAATCCTGGGAAGAGCTGAAGAAAGTCTTCAACGACAACTATATGGCCACATGCACTCGACCCGGCACCAAGCATGATCTCAGCCGCATCAACCAAAAGCCATCCGAGCTCCTCCACAGCTACATCTGACGTTTCTCTGAGATGAGGAACTCTATTCCTAAATCATGGAAGCTGAGGTCATCACCGCCTTTATCCGGGGACTCCACCATCGCGAGCTTTGCTCCAAATTCAAAAGCAAGCCACCCACTGACATCGGCGAGATGATCACTATGGCCAACCAGTATGCCGATGCCGAGGAAGCTGAGGTGCGCTTCAATGAGGATGCAGGCACTCATCGCTCGTCTCACCGCTACAACGACCGCCCCAATGACCGATGCCACAGCGACTGCCGCCCCAACGACCGTAGCTACCATCGCGACAGTGGCCATGATCAGACAGGAGGACGCAGGCCTTGCCAAAATTGCCGCCGCCGGCCAGACCACATCATCGCCGCCGTCAGTCAACCTCGCACCAAGCGCAACTATGATGAACAGTACCAAAAGATCCTCGACAGCCCGTGCCCTCTTCACAAGAATGCCAAACACAAGATGAAGGACTACATTGGTTTGGCTAAGGAGTTCCAGGACAAAAGGCTTGATGATGACGCCAATGATGGAGCTGGAGGTCGCCGACCACCTGGGGGCAACAACAATACCTTTCAGGACCATGATAAGGTGGTCACCACCATCTTTGGGGGCCTCGCCTCCACTAAGAGCAGAAAAGAGCGAAAGCTCACTGCACAGCGGGTGCTCTCCGTCACTATGGAAGATGCCACCGCTAACCCCATCTATCACCCATGGTCCGAGGTCCCCATCACCTTCAGCAGGGCCAACCAGTGGGCGGATATTCCCTACGTAGGGCGTTTTCCCCTCATCCTCGACGCAACTGTATAGAAGGTGCTCTTCAGAAAAGTACTCGTTGACGGTGGGAGCACTCTGAATCTCCTCTTCGCCGGAGCCCTAAAAGAGCTGGGCCTCGGTTTGTCAGATCTCACACCTTCTGACTCCACCTTTTGGGGTGTGGTGCCAGGCAGGGCCTGCAAACCGCTTGGAGAGATTACCCTACCAGTTCAATTCGGCACGGCAAGCAACTACCACGTCGAACATATCAACTTCTACGTCACCGACTTCAACACTACCTACCACACCATACTTGGTCGGCTAGCTCTGGCCAAGTTCATGGCCATGCTGCATTATGCCTATCTGGTGCTGAAGATGCCTTCACCTGCTGGAGTCTTGGCCCTGCAGGCCAACCTCACCATCGCCTACACTTGCGAGATGGAGAGTCTCGCCCTCGCCGAAGCTATCGACCTCTCCATCCAGATGGCTAGCGTGGTCACCAAAGCTAAGACGGTGCCAACCAAAGACATGGAGATCCCAGAGCTGGAGCCTCCCCATGCCTCCACCAAGTCAAAGGAAGTCAAGGAGGTCGGCCTCGGCCTCGATGATCCCTCCAAGACCATGAAGATTGGGGCTCACCTTGACCCCAAATAGGAAAGCGCGCTCATCTCCTTCCTACGTGCCAACACCGACATGTTTGCCTAGAAACCTATAGACATGCCGAGGGTACTATGGGAGAAGATCGAGCACTCCTTGAATGTCTCGCCGACCCCCAAACCAATCAAGCAGAAACTCTGCTGATTCATGCCAGACAAGAAGGAGGCTATTAGGGTAGAAATAAAATGGCTCTTAGCTACTGGATTCATAAAAGAAGTGTATCATCCAGATTGGTTAGCAAACCCTATTCTCATTCGAAAAAAGAATAAAGAATGGAGAATGTGTGTTGATTATACTAATCTTAACAAACACTGCCCTAAAGACCCCTTCGGCTTGCCTCGGATAGACGAGGTTGTAGACTCCACCGCTGGTTGTGATCTACTCTCCGTCCTTGACTGTTACTCCGGCTATCACCAGATTTCCTAGAAGGAAGATCAGATCAAGACATCATTCATCACGCCCTTCGGTGCTTACTGCTACACAACCATGTCCTTTGAACTCAAGAACGCTGGAGTAACATATCAAAGGGCCATCCAAACGTGCCTCGACCAATAGATCGGCCGCAACATCGAAACCTACATCGATGATGTGGTCATCAAGACCAAGGCCGCCGACAATCTTATCGTCGACCTTGAGGAAACTGTCGCCAACTTGAACAAGTACTGATGGAAGTTGAACCCTTCAAAGTGCATTTTTGGAGTTCCATCCGATATACTGCTGGGCTACATTGTAAGTGCTCGAGGCATTGAACCTAACCCTGATAAGGTCTCTGCCATCACCAACATGAAACGGCTGACCCGGGTGAGCCCTCTCCTTGCAGGGCTGGACGCGGCACACTATGAAGCTTGCTGCCACTAGTTCACCTCTAATTTCCACGCCCCTAATCAGGTCAAGGAGCGCCATCACTTGTTCCATTCCAGCACTATTCGGTTTCTCCGACCAGCTCCTCTAGTTTTCCGGGATATGGTGGATGTCACAACGGATTGCAGGGTGGCTCTGTTTCATGTAGAACCATTTGGAATTCCACCTTTTCAGAGAAGTGTTCAGTGGTACATTGATATACTCGTTGGTCATTCCATCCTAGAGCTGCAAGTAGATGCCGCCGACCACCTTGGAGCCACCGCCGCCTTTCTTCTTCAACCAGAATAGGTGTCTGAAGAGGTTGAAATGCGGCAGAACCCCCAGAAATGACTCATAGAAATGGATAAAGATTGAGATATGCAATATGTTATTTGGGTGGAGATTGCACAAACTGACCACCCAAAGCTCCATCAAATCCCTAAGGAATGGGTGAACAGGAAATCCCAACCCACGTCAGAAATAATCTTCAAAGACTACAACTTCATCGGTGTTAGGCATTGGGAAGGGCTCACCAAGGGCTGACCACCATCCAGCGGTTACGTGGTCAGGGAGAACGCCAGCTTCCACCAATCTGTTCAACTCCGCTTCTCCCATACGCGACGGCACCCACTCTTCATCACGCCATGCTTTGGTTCCCGCTTTCTTCGGGCACGTCTTCTTCGATTTGGCGTTTCCCTTCTTCGGTGCCATCCCTCGGAATCGATTAGGGTTTTGCGGCGGAGGTTACTACGGATGCGAATCTAGAAATGTGAGAGCTTTGGAGGAAGATGAAGTGGCAAAGGTGGGAGCGCGGGGTGTGGCAGTGCTATTATAAAAACATTTTCCCCACCTCTTCGTAGTCGAGGATTTTTGGGAAACCGTTCCCGCATTTTGCGTCTCTCTAAATCCTCCACTATAGCAAGGTGGGCCATAACATGGGCTTTTGTGCAACCGCAGCCCACGTTGCCCATTTATCGATGCCATCAGTTGCTACTCGCCGAATAATCGCTGACTTCTTCGCCATTTATTGAGGCTCAGTAACCGACACTGTACAACCATTACTCCGGTTTCTTCTCCATGGTTTGATTTCTCTGATATCTCCGCTAGCATCTTGGGGACTGGCTGCCTGCTCGGCTGGTTTTTGACTGATTTTCTGTTTCTGACCCTAGCACCACATGACTACGTCCCCTACTGTCAGGTTTGGGGACTAAGTGGGCACACTTCACCTTGCGGCGAATGTGCTTTGTCTCTTTTTGGGTCACGCCCATGGACTAGCTGCCTGTTTGGCTGGTTTTCTATGTTTCTTCTACTTTTTAACCCTGACACCACATGACCGCATCATCTACTATCAGGCTCGGGGACTAAGTGGGCACACTTCACCTCGCGGTGAATGTGCAGGATTTTTTTCTTGAATACTACATGACTATAGAAGAAGATTGACTCCTACTACCGTGGTTGGACTCTAAGTGGGCACACTTGGTCCACTGCGAAGGAATTTTCGATTCAGAACTTGAGCTCCTTACACCCTTATGGCAAGCCATACTTGGTTCACACTGTTCGGCGATGGTTCACACTGCTCGGCGATAGGTCACGTTGCTCGGCGATGGTTCACACTGTTCAACGACGGTTCACGCTGCTCGGCAACTCATCACGGTGGTTGGACCATGAGTTTGACTGCTCGGCATTATTTGCACCTGCTCGGACGATCTCAAGATGGCGTTGCACAATGGGTACAAGGTGCTCGGGGACTAGTTGTGGGGGTTACGACCCTAGATATCCACGGCAGACCACATGGGCTACGCCCCCAGGGGTGGCCCAACCCACAAGATGAAGCCTTGCAAGGCATGACTCTGCTCGGCGCCTCCCACAAGACACTAGGAAGATATCCTGAAGATACTATGAGATCTGTTAGGATATTTATGATCCCAAGATTCCTGTAATCAGTTATTACTTTCTGGTTATCTCTCAGATCTAACCGACTTGTAACCCTACTCCCCGAACTATATAACGCGGGCAGGGACCCCCTCCAAATTCATGCAATATCATACGATAGCTAATATAAACCAACAGACCACAGGAGTATGGTATTACGTCATACTGATGGCCTGAACCTGTCTAACTCATGTGTCTCTATTGCCTTCTTGTTCTTGATCTCACGCTCCTCTACCGATCAATCTACCTTCGTGGGATACCCCTCGGAGGACTGCCGATGATATTTTGTCGACAACTACTAATCAAATACAAAGTAATCCTGGATCAGTAGTGTCGTATGTGCAACAGCCGATGGGGCAAGTTCAGAATCAAATGGTTAATTTTGGCACATCAGGCCAAATACTGTCGTCGGCTCAAAAAATAGTGTCATCAGTTCAAAGGATTCATAGAGATATAGATCATAACATTTATAACCAGAGACTCCAAGGAGCAAACCAGCAAAGAACCCAACAGATAGAGATTCCATAAGAATATCATTATGACATAGATTACAATACCCTTCATATGATTCCAAATCTGGGGTGTTAAGGTACCCAAAATTTCAATCCACAGATGGGTCAGCAATTGCAAAGAAGTTTAGATTTGAATGTTGATGAGTTGTTGCTTAGACTGACCGAGATGATGAAGAATCAGTTCGGTTTGAAGCCAAAAGGGTAGACCATTTCGTACAAACGACCATATCCAGAGTGGTATGATTTGGTCGCTCACCCTATAAATTATAGGCTCCCAAGTTCACTGGTCAAGATAGTACAAGTACAATAAAACACGTCAGTCGATATCTTACATAGTTGGATGAAGCATCCATTGAAGAGGCTCAACGAGTTCGTTTCTTCTCCTTATCCCTGTCAGGACCAGCCTTCACATGGTTTTTATCGTTGCGAGTTAATTCCATTTCCAATTGGGCTAACCTAGAGAAGAAGTTTCATACATATTTCTATACTAGGGTAGGAGAGAAGAAAATCATAGATTTGATGACTATAAGGTAGAGAACTAATGAATCGGGTGCCGAGTTTCTTCAGAGGTTATGAGAGACCAGAAATTTATGCTTCTCATTGAACTTGACTGATGATCAGCTAGCTGCTTTGGTCGTTCAAGGAATGTTGCCAACATGGAGAGAGAAGCTACTTGGGTAAGAGTTTGACAATCTAGGTCAATTGGCTCATCGAGTGACAGCACTCAATAGCTAATTCCAGAATATGCGTAGAGATACCTGATTCTAGAAGAGTGCCGCAATTGCTGAATCCTATGATCCATACTCAGTTGATGACGATGATGAGGACGATGAAGAAGAGGTTGCTGCGGTCGAATGGAATTGGGGTAAGAAGACAATGATGGTGCTAAATCCTTGGGGAAGAGGAGTCGAAGAGGGTTATGATTTCGATGTCACAAAATCAAACAAGCTCTTTGATTTCTTGCTTGAGAGAGGACATATCAAGTTGCCCGCCAATCATGTTATGTTACCTCCTGATCAGTTGAAGAATAAGAAGTTCTGCAAATTTTATAATGCTACTTCTCATTCTACTAACGAGTGCAGAATTTTTTGGCAACATATACAGAGGGCTATTCAGTAAGGGAAGCTTAAATTTGATACACCTCAAAAGATGAAAGTTGATGATAATCCTTTTCTAAGAGATCAGACTTGGTTGATGCTAGGTTGCTCAAAGGGAAGACTAAAGTCCTAACATCAACTAGGGCCAAAGAAGCCAGAACCATCGACCTAAAGATGCAAATATCGGCTGATGAATATAAAGAGATTAAAAGACGTCGTAACCAACAGAAGAGCCGATACGAGTGGGGAGAGAAATCAAGAGACAGGGCAATTAGGCCGCATGTCACATCTCAAATTTTGTTGAATAAATGGCAACGGTAGAAGGAAAAGGATTATCAGCGTTGGTTAGAAGAGAAAGAATATCAGCGTCAATAGGAGAAAGAGAGGTATGAAAGAAAGAAAGCTGAATCACATTAGAATTGTCCTTTCTTTAGACATTGCTGGAATAAAGGTTTGAAATTGCCTACCAGAAATAACTACCCAGAGTGCAGTGAGCAATATTGGGAGTTTAGGCAATCTCAAGCCAACCGCTGGTCTATTCATACTTGAGATGAATATCATCATAATAGTATAGATCGGTGCTTAAAAAATAGAAGTGTTCATGACCGGCTTGAAAAGTGAGTTGTTGATCAAAACTAGGCTGGTTATGAAGAAGAAAGGAATGAGGAAGAGTATGTTTAGTAGGAAGGGCAATGATGTCCAGGAGGTTTGACAAGAAGTCAGAAAAGAAGGGTACAACGCCTAAGGAACAGAGAGCTAGAACAGGTTCAGGCATCTGGTAGGCCTCAAGTGTGGCGTGCTAAACAAATAGACGATAGGGGTCAACCGTCGGCTAATATTCAAATGGCTTTTCTATTGCCATCAGAATTCAAAGCTCTAGTGGATCAAGAAGTCTATTTAGATTTTGACAAATCAAAATACAAGGAGATAGTTGCCAAGTTAATAGTTGTACATCAAGCTGTATTCAATAAGCCAGTCAAGCATCAGCACTTAAAAGCTTTATATGTAAAAGGTTTTGTTGATGGGAAATCGATGAGCAAAATGTTGGTGGATGGAGGTGCTTTTGTCAATCTTATGCCTTATACTACTTTTTGTAAACTTGGCAAGGGACCAGGAAATTTGATTGAGACCGACATTATGCTTAAGGATTTTGGGGGTAATGCATCCAAGACCAGGGGCAATGAATGTCGAATTGACAATCAGAAGTAAAACTTTGCTCACCACATTCTTCGTCATTGATGGAAAAGGTTCATACAGTTTACTCCTTGGTCATGATTGGATTCATGCAAATTGTTGTGTACCATTGACTATGCATCAATGCTTGATTCAATGGCATGGGGATGATGTTGAGCTGGTTCATGCTGATGATTCTGTGAGTATAGCAATAGTTGATCCAGTATATTGGGAACTGGAAGACTTTGCATGTTTTTCTAGCAAACTATGGGAAGGAGGCTTCATTAAAATCAATGATGAAAGCCAACAACCGATCCAAGTAATCGGCTCTGAGAGTTTGTTTTAATGAACAATCCAATAGATGGTATAGATGGTGGACTAGAACATGGCTTTACGTCGGTCGATGAATTAGAGGAGATAGATATTGGTCCTGGGGATAGACCTCGGCCGATGTATGTGAATGCTAAGTGGGATCCTGAGTATGAGCAAGTGTTGATAGATTTATTGAAGGAATTTAAAGATTGTTTTGCTTGGGGATACTATTAGATGCCTAGTCTAGATTGATCAATGGTTTGGTCTTTGGTCTAAAGAGTTATGGTGCGACCTATCAAGAAATGATCAATGGAAAATGTCTGAGGGAATATTATCCTAGCGTTTGGATCAATACTTGATAGCCGATTTGTTCAGTCATCAGCTCTAATAGCTGGTACCAGAAGGGTATCGCCTTTAGCTCAAAAACTACCCCAAAAGGGGAAAAGCCAATACGATATGTATCACCTATAGAACAAAAACCAACATAGAAATGATTATGGTATATGCAAGGCATTGCAGAGAATACACTGAGACATAATCATAGAAAAAACAGAGATTTTATTCATTGACTAGTTTGCCCTAAATACAAACTAATCAAAGACATTGTTTATCACATCCTGAGCGGATGTGATGTCCATGATGGCCTCCGCTGCATCGACAAAATCCTCGATCAACTAATCATGCTCCTCGAGGCTATCACCCATCGGGATACCAGTCTCCATGGTATGGAGCTCGTACTCGGTCTAGACATGCGCCGCAGCCAGCGCCATGATGGACGCCATGAAGGGCAATCTCTTGGACACGGGTCATGACATCGTGGAAGCGGGCGTTGATGAGGAGGATCCAGGCGTTGACAGCTGCCATAGCCACATTCGCCACCAGTCGGTGGGACTCCAACTGCACTGTTAGGGCTGGCGATCATAGAAACAAAGAAGATATCAAGGCAAAGACAGTGGAAATCAAAATAAAGGTGTTCTTGAAGTCCATCTTACCCGCCACCACAGTGTTGGACTCAGCCAGCTATGCCCAAGCAGCGCTGCCCTCTTCCTCGATGGCGTGAAGAGCAGCTTGAGAGGCCCCAAGGCGGATCTCAAGCTGATCATTTTCCCGAGTTGCCTTGGAATAACGGTCCTGAGCTACCCTCCACTCCTGGAGGAAACGCTGGGTGTCATCGCTGTTGTAGGAATCGAAGGAGTCCGATGATGAGTCCGACATAGAGGCAGCATCAGATGCAGCATTAGAGGGCTCACCAGCCCTAGGAGGAAGAGGACAAAGGCTATCATTCAAGATAAACCTATAAACCAGTTAGAAAAGTTCATTGCCATAAGTGGAGGATGTTGATCTCACCTCATATGGCAGAGGCGCTGGCTCATCGGCAGGTTCTCCTCTGGAACCTCCTTCACCATGTGCTTGCCTCGGTTGTCCTCGCCAGCCATAGGGTTGATTGGATCTACAAAAAGGGGGAAGAAAACCGCTACAGGGTTTGTGAAGGTGGAGAGGCACAAGAAACAGGAGCAGTTGCAAGGTTAGATGTGTTTGAGTCTAAAGGCTTTGGCTAGTATTTATAGCCATGAAGCGAGGTGGTAGATATCTCGGGACATGCAAAAGGCAACCGTAATTAATAGAAGACGAAACGCCACCTCACTAATGCCAAAAAGAATGCGGCATTGAATAACTGAGGACGGAAGATTGAGGAGTTTTCTTAATGAAGGTCGTGTTTTTAGACTTAATTGGATTAAGAACAGAGGTCTGGAATCAGCTATTTTCAAATCAGTTCTTTAGCCAAGACAAGAAAGACAATGGATTAATAGAAAACATGGTTATAATTGGTTCCACACAAAATACATATTGGTATGCAAATTACAAGTTTAGAAAATCCTAGATTGCTTTCAATGCTTTTAGCCGAATAGCATCGACTTCTATGATTTGTTGCTCATCTTCTTCGGCTGATCTAGGAATATTCTCAAGGCTGCTGTAGATGGCCTTGCCTTCTCTGATCTTGGTTAGCAGTTCCTATTTCTTCTGCTTAATGACATTAGGTATTTGAGCCAGATTGGACTTATGGCAATCGATGACAGCCTTCATGTTCTCTAGCTCCTTCTCAAATTCTACATGCTTGGTTTCTAGTTGGTTCAACTCTGGCTCGATCTTGAGGGGGGAGTTCTTCAAGTTGTCGATCAGCTGTGCTAGCTCTTTGGCCTCTTGTCTGTTGGAGTTCTTCTTGGCCAATAAAGCTTCACGATTAGATAGGTTTCTCTGAGCCTTTTTCACCTTTGGGGCTTGATCTTCAATGATGGATAAAGGTGACAAGACTTTGATAAGATCTAGGGATAAATTATCCTTAATGGCTAAGAAGACTCTTTGCATTGAATCTGCATCTTGGACCAAATCGGCTATATTCTTCTCAAGCATTGGCAATATGTCCCTTAGTCGATTTCTGGTCTCTTCTGATAAAGCTTCTTTAGAAGAGGTGGCTGATGAGCTAAGTTCATCTTCATCTATATACTCTTCAAGATTAAAAGAATAGCTCGGAGCTAGATAATTAAGTATCTATATACAAAAAAATCTTGTTAGGAGGGTTGAATTAGTTTATAATAAGATAAATGGTGAAGTGGATATAGTACCTTTTCTATGGTAGCCTCTATCTGAGAAGGAAAAGCTAATGATGCACCAATGGTATCTAGTTGAATCAGCTCTGAACTTCCAATAGTGGTATCTGTAAACATCGAGGAAGATTTTTTTTAGTTCATGATTGTTGCAGAAGGATAAAATAGATATATGATTTTCTTACCATTAGTTGTGTGCTGAACTAGGGGATCGACAGTCTGTGTGACAACAACATGATTATTTTCCATGGGTAGACTGTCAAACTCCTGCTCTTTTGTGGGTGTTTCCTCAGAGAGTGTCTGGCGTAATAAGTAGTTAGATGAAGGGTGAAAATTGATTAAAATTAAGAGTTTGGGAGAGATACCTTGGCAACATCAGGAAGTGAAGTGGGAGAAGTCTCATCTTCTACTGTCCTAGAGGCATCGGTTGTTTCAGCCAAAATCGGCTCCTTTTGAGAATCAGTCGGTAAAGGATGGGTTGGTGCTGATTTAAATGCCCGAGACAAAAGTTCAGCACCCAGAGCAGGTTGGGATGCAATGGTCGATAACTACAAGGAAAGAATCATAATTAGAGATTGAATATCATTTTGGGAAGAGGATGCATTGTTTTACCTGAGCAGTTGATGGTCTTGTTCTATGAAGCCTTTTTCCAGTAATGGTTTTCTGGGTTGTCTCTTAGGCTGCCTTGCGATTTGAAGATTGGTATGTTACAATTGTAGAAGTAGCATGGGTCTTCGTTAGGTTCTTAAGTGGAGGTGCAATTGATCCTAGTCTCGAGGTTGGACATGGCAGATAATACTCTATGGCATGCCCTTTTCTGTCCACAATTGGGGGATTGAATTCAGCATCCTACAAGAGAGTTCTATTAGATAAGTTGGTAGAGGGATTTTGGTAGATGATCTTTATGAAAGCAAAGGAGCTAGCTAGTTACCTCACTGTCAAAAGCAAAACCTTCATCCAGAGCTATGTAGCTAGGATGAACTGGCCCGTAGAAGAGGTGGGAGTGCTATTCTTGCCACCAGAGATCATATAAATGGAAAGTGAAAGAGGCATTGGTCCATTCATGCAAATAGAGGGAAGGAAGATCTGATCCTAACTCAAAAACTCTAGAAGCTTCTAGTGCCTCACTGATGCCTTCTCTCGGTTTCAGTATATCTTTGAAAAATAGCCTGGGGGCAGTTGACCAAGACCAAACTGGCGAGCTACGAAAGAAGGGTTGTAAAACTCATAGGTTGGAAGGTTGTCTGGAAGGAAAGAACCTGTAGACATTTTGCCATGGCCATGACAAAATTCAGCTAGAAGAACACAAGGCTTGATGAAGGAATTGAAGATTACAGCTGTCGTTTCGTCTGAGCAGCCTAATTCAAATTGAAATTTGAATGGGAAGACTAGTTCGTTGTTCTCATCCTCATCATAGGGGAGACAAGTTAGAATATCTACATCAAACCCTCTAAAAACTTCTTGAAGAGATGGCCAACATCGACAGCAATTGTTATGGCTGATGCAGCTTCACCATAGTTCATGCACTAATGGGTTCTTCCTTCTTCACCTCTATATTCCTCATCAAAGTTGGAGAAGGGAAAGCTCAAATTTTGGAGAGTTGGCATTACAATCATATGCATATACAAATTTAACCATACTTGTATTAACCACCAAGGGCCGCTGATAGTGTGTACTGCTTCATTCTTCAGCAGCTGAGCAGACACCAGATACATCAAATGGTAAGCTGATCCCAATAGATACTTTCTAAGAGGCATCGCAACGCCTATTGTTAGATGCTCTGCCATGAGTTTATGATTGTAAGTCAGACCACAAGATGACCTACAGAAGATGAATCTTTCTAACCACATGTTTAGAAAAGCCACATGTTCTCTTTCGCTGACAGTCGATTCATTCTTGATGTGGTTCTAGATATAGCTTGCCCATCCTGTGCAGTCTAATATTTTAGCCAGTTTCTTTGACCCAGCACCTAAGAGGTCATATGGCTACATTGGTCCTATTATTCTAAGGCTAGTCAACATATAAACATCAGCCAAGGTAATATTCATTGGACCATGACCAAAGATGAAAGCATTCAAGGTGTTGGACCAGAAGTAACAAGCGGCAATTAGGAGTGAATCATTTCTCTCCATTCTAGATAGTGAAAGAGTCAGGCATTGATTCAAATCATAAACTTTCCAGTCTCCGCCCTTTTTGTTTGACACTCTACAGAACCAGTCTCTCTATCCCTTAGGCATTTTGGGCCAATTCCTAAAGGGATTTTTGGTATTCCAAAAAGATAGATCTACCAAGGACTGCCTAAAAGGAATTTGATTGGTTTCTTGTTTGATAAAATTCGAAGGATCAGCATCCCCCATGGGTCCAAGGTAATAAGCGTTTGGAACAACAGACGAAGGGACCATAATTTCATTTTTCATCCCCTAGAAAGATAGATGAAATAAACTTAAGGAAGAGAAAAATACAGAGGAGCGGCTGATAGTTGAAGGGCAAAGATTTGGAGACGTACCTTAGGGATATAGTCATTGGTCACCATTTTAGTTAGAGTAGATCTGAATCTAGAAAAGGTTGTAGAGGAATGACTTGATGAACAGCTCGAGCAGAGGAAAGACTGCTAGGGTTACAGCTCTAGTAGCGGCGGCTTTGGTCGTTGAGGCTCGCTCGAAGAAGGGGAAACTAGATGGGCTGAATAAATCAGAAATGATACTGTTAAGGTATTATATAAAATTCAGACTGAGAATATCAAGAGTCATGCGTATATATCGAAATAAACGGTTGCGACATGATGAACAAGTAAATAGAAATTTTTGAATAAAATCATTTTTATCACAAAATTAGGGGGCATGTGTTTACACCAAAATTTAGGAAGAAGAACGCGGGAACTCAAAGCCTCCAAGATTGTGTCGTCAAGGAAATGATTGCATAAGGATCGATATCAGCTGATTCAGATACGGCACTAGGATCGGCTCTCTTCGGATGACATCAGTAGACAACGTCAATGAGCTATTGTTGGCGTCAGGAAAGGCATGTCAGACTCTACAAAAAGGGAAAGATTAGGGTATAAGTTATCTTAAGATAGGAATATTTTCTCTTATACCAAAAATTGTAATGAGTCATACTTGAGTAGGATTCATGCTTAGGTTCTAGGTATAAATAATGGACCCCGGCTATTGTAAAGACATCAAATCAATCAATACCAATTACTTTTTTTGGCTTCACGCCAACCCTTAGTAGTAGGAGTAGTGTAGATCTCGACGAGTTCTTCAACAAGCAGAGCTGCATCGGTCCAACCGACCTTTGACTTGTCTATAAGTACCGTCATGGCTTATACTTCTATTTGTAAGGTTGCATCGGTCTGGCCGAACTCTTGCGAGCTCTAGTATAAGCTAGTTATCGATCCTTATCTAGTTCAGGTACGGTTACATCGGTTAAGTTCGACCTCCACTGCTCGAATTAGATTAAGGTCAAGTTATCGTCTCTACCTAAGGGTGGCATCCATCGGATAGATTCATTAAGTTACCGATCTTGCTGATGTTCCTATTGGCATTAGTTTCAGTAATATCAACCTGACCGATCTAGATCAATCTAGATCGGCCTCACATCCTTTTAGTCCATCGTTTATTTTGTTACATTGCGATGGTTCTTACTTTAAACGATGGATTATGTTTCATCGGTTATTCTACTTCGATCTTGATCGTGCATAGTACATGGTTAAGTCGTGTCTGATCTTGAGAAGGATTACTAGCTAGTCAAATCTGGTCTATAGCTCGCTATTATGGATGTAACAATCTGGTCGATCCCCACTGTTAGTACTTTAGATCGGAGGATGTTAGTTGATAGATTTGCTTTCGACCAGGCATGACCCTAGCTGTTTGCTATGCCTGCATCGGCTAAATAGCCGATCGCCCGCACTTTAATGCTTATAGTATGTTTTTATGATCCTATTAAATGCGAATAGATCTATTTATTTTAAAGATTTGATTTGTTGTCTTTATCATGGTTGCCATCGATCCGGTCGAACCCCACTGTTAAGGATAACAGGTTAGGTCTGATGAGTTTATAAATCTATCCAGGTTAAATAGTCGATCGTTCGCATGCTATAATCTCTTTTCTACCTGAATCGGCTATTTTAGCCGATTCACTTGTGCTTTCACACATATAGCTTGTCTTTCAAAAAACCTGTCAATGTATAGATGGTTTTATGGATTCTTCATGTTTAGTTCGATATTATCATCATAGCTGCCATCGATCTGGTCAAACCTCACTGTTGATGGTAACGGATTAGATTCAGAGCGTTTGTAGATCCATTTGTACTAGACAATCGATTTGTTCACATGTTATATTTTTCTCATTAAACTCATCGGCACAATGTTTTACACTGTTAAACTCATCGAATATATTTGCTTTACACTGGTAATATCCACCTAGCTGATGATTTTACTTATATCTGGGTGTATTGTACTTGTTATCATAAAATTAATCACAACCCACAAACATTGCAGTCCTTAACAGCCGATTTCTTTGTGCATCGGCTATTTAGTCGATTTTCCATCTGGCTGCTCCCAAAGTGACTCACTTGGAACTGTCTGGGCAAAACCGGCATGTTCCACCTTAAATTACTGATAAACTTTCTCTGCTTGTCAATTATAGGTCAAATTGACTGGCACGCCCTCGGGAAGTTCGCAGGATCGGCTGACCCTGTGTTGAAGCGAAGCGGATCTCCAGCCTTGCTCTATCAAGCATATCCTTCTGGCTTGCTGCGTGTGGACACGTTTTTTGTGCCGACAGTGGCATACAAGCGTGGCATATTTTTCTATATTTAAGTGTCCCCTCTTTCCTCTTATCTCATGAATAGATCTTTTCTTCTCCTTACTTCCCTCTTCCCTCACGGTACTGCAGCCCATGGATAATCGTGGCAATTGGTGTGAGAGAAGAGGAAAATATGGATCCATTTGTGTGAGAAGACGGAAGGAGAGGGGTTTAATGTAAAAAAACATGTCACGTTAGCATGCCACATCAGCAAGAAACATCCTTGTGGTGGGTATGGACCTGCGGTACACTACTTAACAATTTAGGGACCCATAAATACATTTTCAAAGTTCATGGACCTAAGTGACATATCCTTACAACTAGCCGATCTGACGGTAACCCGAACAGAGGTCAATTTTGGAGAACACCTTGGCACCAACTAGCTGATCGAACAAAGTATCTATGCGGGGCAAAGGATACTTATTCTTAATTGTTACCACATTAAGAGGGCAGTAATCCACACACATCCGCAGAGTGCCATCCTTCTTCTACACAAAAATGACTGGACAACCCCATGGTGAAGAGCTAGGACAGATGAAGCCTTTTCCATCAACTCTTCCAACTGCTTCTTCATTTTAGCTAACTCTTTTAGAGCCATGCGATACGAGCGTTGGGAGATAGGAGCGGTACCAGGTTCTAGCTCAATGGAGAACTCTACCTCTCTGTCTGGTGGCAACCCATGTAGATCTTCAGCAAATACATCCAGGAACTCGCATACTACGGGAATGGAGGTAAGATCAGGAGAGGCTTCAGCATGGGCAGCAATAGGTAAGACTAGATCTGAGGGTACAAGAAGAGACATCCTATCCTTAGAAGAAGGAAGTCGTAACTCCACACTTCTCCGCTCCAAATCTAGGACTACCCCATATACACGTAACCAGTTCATTCCCATAATAGCATCAATGCCTTGCCTCGGCAGTACCATGAACTGGAGATGGTAAGTATGTGTGGCTAATACCAAGTTTATTGTGTCCATCTGAGTAATGATGCACATCTGTGCACTTGGATTACGGATTCTATAGGCATACGGTATAGCCATAAGTTGTATATTGTGCCGATCTACAAATCCCATGCTCATGAACGAATGTGATGCACCAGAATCAAAGAACACATAAGCTAGATGGGAGTCGATGGTGAATATACCAGCCATCACCGGCTCCTGCTGCAATATCTGCTCAGCATCTGTGAAATTCACCTATTAGGATCGGTTGGCTGGCTCTTTCCTCTTGATCACTGTCCGCTTGACCAGCCTAGAGTTCACCGATGGTTGAGCAGACTGGGCTAGCTAGTTTTGGGGGCACTCTCGGGCATAGTGGCCATCCTTGCCACATTTGAAACAAGCGCTAGGCTTGTTCCCTAATCCTTGGCAAGGTGGGACCTGATGTCCCTGAGGCTGCTGGGGCTGCACCTGCTGAGTGGGTGCATGCTACTGTGTGGAAGAAGTCTGAGAACTATGCTGAGGCTGTCGAAACGAATGCTCGCCTGATGATTGATAGGGCACCCGTCGGACAACCTATACCTTCTAAGTATGAGGGTGGCTAGAAGACCCTACGGCCACCCACTTTCTCTTCCACTTTGCCTAGGAATCCCGCTACAAGCCCTCCATGGCTATGGCAGCATTCATCATTGCCCCAAAGGTCTGATAGTTCCCAGTGTACAATTTCTCCTGGAGGATATAAGAGAGGCCATGATAGAAGCGGTCATTCTTCTTCTCATCGGTGTCCACATGAATTCTAGCATACTAGAACAAATGATTGAACTTATTGACGTAGTCCATCACTGCCATACCCCCTTATCAAAGCTTCAGGAACTCAGACAGCTTCCTGTTGAGGACACCAGCGGGAATATAGAACTCTCTAAATGCTGCGGTGAACTCCTGCCAGGTCACCCGGTGATCTAGCTGCTGCATGGCATGGAAGGTATCCCACCATGCACTCGCGGACCCCAACAACTGTTGTGCTGCGAAACACACTTTTTGCTCATCAGGCACATTGAGCAACAAAAACTTCTACTCTAGAATGCGAAGCCAGTGCTCCGCATCCAGGGGCTTAGCTATCAGTATGAAAGTGGGCGGGTGGGTCTTGAGGAAGTCCTGGTAAGAGGAGGGTCCCTCAGGACCACGGGCACCACCCCCGTTCCTACCATTGCCCTCGTGGCCTCCGCGGGCGAAGCTAGCGACAGCTTGTGCCATTAGCTCCATGCCACGGGCTGACTCACGGTGAACAGCCATCAGTTATGCCATCATCTCTGTCTGGGTCATTAGAGGTGGCGGTGGCAGAGGAGGAGGAGCTAAAAGTGGAACCTCATGGCTCTCCCCATTGTGCTCATTGGCCCAGCCACTTTCACCTTGGCCCTCGCCAAGACTGTGGCCTGCACTGGCACTAGTGCTCCCATGTCCAGATCTTAGATTCATCTGCAAGAGATTGAAACTAACCACTTAGGACCACCTTCTAGATCAGAACAAGGGATGAGAGAAATGATGAGACATCTATTAAAGCATTCTTTTAGTTGTCCTATCAATTTACTAGCCAATTATACGTGTAGGGGGGATTCAGTTTTTAGCAAAATTCTACTATCATGATGCATGTATCGGCCTATACGCTCACTCAAGCCAGAATAGCAGCATTCGAAAAATTTCAGCACATCGCACACTTACTTTCATCTGTGCCCACTAGAAGAATCCTTCACACAATGGAACTCCTTAAACATTACCTGCAACAGGGGTAAATAAACCCTGAGTACACAATGTACTCGTAAGACTTATCCGACTAGTGGAAATAGCTTCCCGACTCCAAGGGATATGCAAGGCTTTATGGTTTGTTGGGTTCCTTTTTGCAGACAACAATACTAATAGTGAGTCCTTATTTATGTTATTATTAATAGCCATATTAATTTCTTATCTATCCATTCTATGTAAGCACATGTTCTTCTTTCAAGCAGGGGTTGAGCAATCAGTTCCATTTCATCACCTTTTAACTTTCAGTTCTTACTACGATGCTAGAGTTAAGACAAGTCATACCGACTCTTCGGCGATTCATGAATCAATGTCCCAAGCTGGGTACCCCAAAAACACAAGCCCCACTTGTACCCCAGGCATAAGTAGGACTAACCCATCACCCTCTGGTCCTGGGTGTCCAGGTCCTCATCCAAACTTGGACTCCAAGCCCCCACTCCTGAGTCCCAGACTTAGTGCGGTGCAAGGACCTCCACCATCCCCGCCTCCAATCAGTTAGTCTGGAAAGAGCTGGATCCACGACAAGAGAGTAATGAGTCTTCCCTGCGCCCATACCCAAGTATGTGCTCGGGATAATAGATCTGTGACTTGCCTAGCGTCCATTGCAACGATCAGTCCTTAACCGACACAGATAGGGAAAAAGTGTAACCAAGCTATGCTCTATTGGCCATAGGACACAACCGCTTACACCCACCAGTACCCAACCATATCCCTGCCCAGTCACCATTTTCCTTTCCACCATTTTATCATGAGTGATTAGAAGTATCACCTACTGCGAGTAACGGCAGGTTACTCGTGCTATCGAAATCCTAAGCATAGCAGCTACTCGACCTATACTAGTAGGACTCAGGTAGATATATTTATGCATGTAGTTTCCATAAAATGCTTGTAACGTAAATACACATCATATATATATTCAGTGATCAATAAAAATATGGGTTATGCACCGAGGCTTGCCTTGGGCAGGCGGTGGGTCAGCAAAGTCAGCACCAAAAGGCTCTAGGGCTCCCTCCTGCACGAGGATCTCCTCCTCATACTCCTCAATGACCTCTTCATATTGCTGTCATCCACGGGCAAGAACTCTACCAACTTGTGATCTATATGCATGAAATGATGATGCACCACTTAGTAATACGACAATGGCAGCTCTTAAAATAAAACACATCTATCAAGCTACTAAGTGAGTCCTATCGACTGAGGTACTAAGTTACCTACTGCTACCACTAACGAGTATGAAGCATGCTATATATTATCTTAGCAACTAAAGGTATTCTTAATCCTAATACCGATTTACTCTATATATGATAAAACAAGGATAATAGCTACTCTATTTATCAACCTACTCTAGGGCTACAAAATTTACAACAAGTACATAATGATCTAATGAGCCTACTGTAAAAATTTCATAGCTAAAGCTATCACCAATTTGCCACAAGAATTCCTACAATTATTAATCTACATAATATTAAGCTTTCCAATTTGAAATTATGGACCTATCATTGTAACATCTAACTGTGAACCAACTATACCAATAGATAGATAGTATTTTTGTGAACCTAACAATTTTTTGTTTCACTGTATTTGGACATCTACAGAATTTACTATAATTCCTCAAAGTTCAGCTAAAAACTAAATTGAATAAACATTTGTAATTCACTGAAAAATTGGAAAACTGATTTGATAGCGCGGCCCGCGAGCGAACGGCTCGGCCCACTCCGGCGTCTCGCCCGCGCGCACACGCAGCACCCGGTGCGGCCCACGTAGTGGCTCGCAAACACGGCCCATGACGGAGACCGTGTGCGGCTGGCGCTTTTGCTAAAGAACCCCCGTTTTCTTTTCTATTCACGAAGCTCACTCAAACACTATTTAGCTGAGTCACTATCTTCACATCTAGCACCCTTCCCTTTTTTCTTCTTTACCACGGTCGAGTCCCCCGGCACTTGTGTGCGCACCAACACAGCGGCGCTGGCACCGGGCGGCTACGCCGGCCACACCAGACCCTCACAGTCCTATCTAAGAAGCCGATACTCACCTCGACGCCAACTCAAAGCGGTGGGAGGCGAGACAGTGAATGAAGATGCTGTCCTGAGCTCGCTCCATGGCGATGGAGTCCTCCCTACAAAGGTGACCACGTTCCCATGAGCCAAGGCACAGACAACATGAACGAGCTCAATAAGAGGCACCAGCGACTCACCCTGAACCTTCCAGTCCTAGTGGATTGACTGGAGACGGCTCGAGTGAGTCTGGCTACGAGCGCTCAGTAAGCCTCACGGCGGCGGCGGTGGCGCGACCATGTCAGCGATGCCGGTCAGGCAATAGCAAGGCGAAATGGGGTGTGCACGGGATCGAGGGGAACGGGATGAAGACACAATGCCAACTAATTGGATGGAGGTGGACTAGGCTAGGTGAATTGGATAGGCACTACCACGGGGTCTTAAAATGGCCGACGACGATGGAATTGTCAAATTGAGGCTCAACACCGGCTAGCAGCAGAAGTGGAAGGGTTCGACACGTAGCTAGGTGCCTACTCCATCCATAGGCGCATGCACTTTCATGGATTTGGCCGATGCTGCGAACTTGCCTCAGCGTGGCCCGGCGACAGAGGAACAAGGAAAGTAGGTGGACATTGGCTTGGCACTATCGTGGTGGGACGTGGTCGTCAACTCAAAGCACAAGCACGCACGGGCAATGGGGAACAGCGAGACGTGCACAAGACGCTTGGCCTCACTGCCATATCCCACATGTCGATGGCAGCACAGTATTGCACCACAGTAGACGGTGCCGGCCAGGGGAGGCAACAGCGCAGCGTTGATGAGCTAAAGTGATGGCAAGAGCAGGCGGCACTCCCACGCGCGGCAAGGCGACATGTGGGTAGAGCCAAGCGTGGGCACGCGGGCAGCGACACAGCGCAGCGATGGCAGCACATAGACCAGGACAGTGGGCCCGTGGCGATGACAGTGGTGGCCAAGCGGTTAGGCCTGCCATAGCGGCGTGCGCGCGTGTGCGTGAATCACGGGCTTGGGCGCGGCAGCAGGTGGCCATGGCCAGTCGCGTGGGTAGGCGGCCAGGGCACGGCAACGGCAGTAGCAGCAGTGTGGCATGCACATTGGGTAGCAGGCACTATGACGTCGAGTGCCAGCACGGTGATCGTGCCCCGACACAGCAACCGTGTCATGCATGCTTTTTAAAGCATCCCAAAAACGCACCTCAAGGCTTCGATCGCTGAACCAACTATTTTATGCTCAAGATGGCATGTCAAGCTACTAAAACAAACGCTAAACCCATGCCACCACTTAACCCGATCCTCCTATAAAAATACCTAAACTTTGCTTCGTTGATCCGTTTTCTGACTTAAGAAAATGGCTAAGTTTTCGTTCGGATTCGCGTCGAATTCGAATTCCAAGCGATCAAGTATGCTAGCTAACGAATCCCATTCTCGACCACAAGTATTTCATCGTCGCCTACGAAGCTCATGCTACAAACTTTACCAAAGTTTCGTATATGCGTTCTATAACATTTTCGTTCAATAAAAATTCATTTTGGACCCTAAGTAATACAACGCGACATGAAATGTAACATTCATTTCGTGTTTCAAATGAACGTTTCAAGCTCCGTATATTGCTTTACACCTTATATTACACACAATTACACATAAGTATGATGCTCATGCAGTGTTTTAGCAAAAAGTTGTATAGTGTAAGACTGTCTTGGAGTCTAGCTTCCCTATGTTTGGGTTAAATACTTTAGCCTCAACTGGACAACCCCACACACGTAAATAGTTAAGTGAGGGTTCCTTTTGTGTCCACAACTCATATGGTGTTTTGGGCACCGACTTACTTGGAACTCGATTAAGAATATGAATGGTGGTTTTTAACGCCTCCATCCATAAACTTATCAGTAGAGTAGAATAACTTATCATACTTTTCACCATATCCATTAAGGTACGGTTGCGTCTTTTAGCTACTCCATTCTATTGAGGCTCGCTCGGTGTAGAGTACTGGGCAACTATGCTATTTTCTTATAAGAACCTTGTAAAAGGTCTAGAAACTTGGACATATGGGGTGTGTCGACCGTAGTACTCTCCCCCACAGTCGGATCTTACTATATTAATCTTTAAATTATACTAATTTTCTACTTCAGCCTTAAATATCTTAAATTTATCCAATGCTTCTAATCTTTCCTTAATTGGATAAATATAGCCATAACGAGAATAATCATCTGTGAATGTTATAAATGAATCATAACCATCCACACTCTTCATAAGAAAATGACCATAGATGTCTGTGTGAATTATTTCTAAAATTCCTGCGCTTCGTTTAGCATCTTTCTTTATTTTCTTAACATACTTTCCTTTTATGCAATCAATGCATTGTTCTAAATCTGGAAATTCTAATGGCGAAAGAATTGATTTCTTAATCAATCGCTCTATTCTCCCCATCGAAATATGGCCTAAATGACAGTGCCATAATTTCGATGATATATCATGAACTCTCTTCCGCTTATTTCTTGCATTCATAGACGAGGAAGCATTCTCATTCTCAGTGCTCACAGCATTCACATTCTCAGAAAGTGATTGTAAGGAAAATGGACCCTAGGCCCATTTACTTTGGATTTTGGTGTTCGTGACCGTGATGCCTAAGAGGGGGGTGAATTAGGCAACTTAAAAATCTAACTCCTAAACTATGGCCTCTTTTTCTAACCCTAGCAAAACCTATGTAAAAGATAAACTATCTAAATATGCAACTATAGTTTTGCTAGTGTGTTGCTATCTCTACCGTAAAAGGAGTAATATAATTAATGTAAATGCAGAAGCTAAAGAGCAAGGTAGAGATATGCAAACTCCCATCGACGACTTCAGTATTTTTACTGAGGTATTGAGAAGCATGCAAGCTTCCCCCTAGTCCTCGTTGGGGCCCCTCGCAAGGGCCAAGCTCCCGGTTAGGTAACTCCGTGGATAGCCTTGGGTCTTCCCCACGCGCAAGTGGGTCTCCGACGTGCCTTCTGGCAAGCCTCTCCCGGATGCTCCCTGCCGTCTTCACTATCAAGCTTCCGGCCAAAACACCACGGGCCTTGTTCTCTCCGGTACACGATGGCGGCCACACCACAAACGCGGTTGGTGTGATCTCGCAAGACTACAAGCCCCTCCAATGTACAACAATAGTGCGTGCAAGCACCGAATAATAAGAGGTATATAAACCTCACTAAACACTAGGCCTAAACCTAGAGCAAGCACATAAGCGGTGGTCTAATCAACCTAAGCACTTCGCAAAGCACCTACGCTAATCACCTAATAAAACACTAAGCACTATGCAAGTGTAGATCACTAAAATAGTGTGAAAACACCCTTGATAAGTTTCCTTAGCTCCACACTTGTCATTTGGCTGGTTGGGGTCGTATTTATAAGCCCCATTGAGAAAGTAGCCATTGGGGACGAAGACCTGCTTTTCTGCTACTGACTGGATGCTGGAGTCGTCCTGATCAGACACGTCCAGTCGTCCTGACCGTTGGAGCCACGAACAACTGATTGGACGCTGCCAGCGTCCGGTCACATGCCACCGGACGCGTCCGATCATAAGTTTGCCACTCTAGAACCTCTCTGTACTCGATCGGACGCTGCTATCCTACGTTCGGTCGATTTGCCGCCAGCGTCCGGTCAATGCTGAGTGTGTTGCTGGGCTGATGAATAGTACCATTGGTGCATCTGGTCTTTTTACTTGTTCAACATCCGGTCACTGCTACTGACGCCTACTATTGCTAAGCCACTGATCGAAACGTCCGGTCACTTTCCTCCAACGTCCGGTCTAGTGTCCGGTTACTTCTGTGAGCTCGTTTATTCGTGATCTTGTGTGCGGCTTGGTTCCTATCTTCATGCTTGGACTTTGCTTGATATCTTGGGTCTTCTCTTGTGCTCCTAAGGTCTTGCTTGTGGTGTTGATCATCGGATCATCACGTTGCCTTCATCCAAGTCACGTCTTGCACCCTATTGAACTACAAAACAAACACTTACAAATTCATTAGTCCAATTTGATTGTGTTGGTCATCAAAGTAAATAAGCAAGCCAACAATGGGGTCAAATGCTTTTAGGTGCCAAAGGAAATCATCTCCAACATGAAGAGCACCAAAAAGGTTTGGATCCTAAAAGGGAAGTGAGAAGTCCTATGGACTTTGAGGAATTTGGAGACTTAGCAAAGTATGGATGCATTTCATGAGGTGCATCATGATAGACAAAGACATTGCCAAGTGGGTTAGTGAATACTATGGACCCAAATTCCCCTCTCCATGTTAGGTAACTAGATTTAATTTACTTCATTTGGTATTAGATTTAAATTTTCCTACAATTGGTATCAGAGCCGGTTGGCTCAATTTGGACCTTTGGCTTAACTGTCATTGAGCCGACGCTATTCAGAGTGGTTGGGATGGATACCTCTAGGCTTCCGCACTTTGACAGCACTAACTTCCCCTATTATAAAGCTAGAATAGCTTGCACATGGGATGATTCTTCAAGAAAAGAAGAAGACCATCACAAGAGGCGAGGGCACAAGCACTCATCATCAAGCTCTTCACGTATGTACCTTATGGCATGAGGTAACAAAAGCTCATCCTCTAGTGAGAGTGATAGTGATGATGAAATGCCTCCTTATGAAGAAATTGTACAACAAAATCTTAATTATGCTAAAGTTTGCACTAGTCAACAAAAGAAGCTCGGAAAAATAAAAGAAAAGCTAGATAGTTCACAAATAGCCTACAAAACATTTGCTTGAACAATATGAGAATGTTGCTAATCTCAATGTTGAACTATCTACTAAAATTGAGCGACTTGAGGCTAGTGCAACAACAAATGCATGCACAATCAATGATGAGCAACTTGTACAGAAAAATGAAAATTTGAAAGAAAAGTTAGCTAGCTCACAAGATGCTTATAAAAGTTTACTTGCTAAAATGGAAACCATGTGCAAACATTATGATGAGCTAACTAATAAAGTTGCTAATCTTGAAGCCATTAGCACAACCCCCACCAAGGCATCTAAAACAAAACGTTCTATCATTAACATGTCTAAAAAGGATGCCTCTACTTCTTGTAATGATTTATGTTTAGACTCACCTTTGTGCAACTAAGTTTGTGTTGAGAAAGTTGTTGTAGATACATGCACACAAGAGGTTGCAAAGGAGAATGAGCAACTCAAGCAAGAAGTAGCTCGCCTCACCAAGGACTTGACTCAAGTGAAAGGCAAGGCAAAGAAAGCCCAACTTCATCAAGATAACACCATCAAGGGAGTGAAGAAGCTTGATGAAGGATAAATCATGGTTTGCTACGTGTGCCACAAGGAAGGTCACAGGTCCTATGAGTGCAAGGTGAAGAATGGGGGAGGAGCAAAGAAGAAAGAGAAGAAGCAAACAAGCAAGCTCTCCAACACCTACACCAACAAGGTGGACAAGAAGGCCTCCACACCATACTTGCTAAAGAAGAAGAAAAATGACAAGGTGGTGGCCATCAAGGTAAACAAGCAAGCCAACAATGGGGTCAAACGCTTTTGGGTGCCAAAGGAAATCATCTCCAACATGAAGAGCACCAAAAAGGTTTGGATCCCGAAAGGGAAGTGAGAAGTCCTATGGACTTCGGGGAATTTAGAGACTTGGCAAAGTATGGATGCATTTCATGGGGTGCATCATGATGGACAAAATCATTGCCAAGTGGGTTAGTGAATACTATGGACCCAAATTCCCATTCCCATGTTAGGTAACTAGATTCAATTTACTTCAATTGGTATTAGATTTAAATTTTCGTACAATTGGAATCTTTTAGCATCTAGTTACTCCTCATGCCTAGGTTTGCATTTGCATTCTTATATATTTTGTCATGCATACACTAGGTATTTTATATGGTAGGCTTGCTCGGTTTCATTCTTATTCCTTGGAGCAATCCTACATGGTTTAAAATTGTTTAAGAGCACGACACATAGCTTGTCCTTCAATTGTTCATCTAATATGTGCCAAAGTCCAAATTGTAGATAATTTCTCCTGAATATCGCCTTCGAAAATGACTCTCACATTCATGTGATGTCATCTTTCAAGTGGTATTTTTTATTCTAAAATCAATGTGCATGTTTCCTACAAGTATTCCATACTTGTGTGCACAAATTTAGGGGGAGGTTACTCTACAAGTTGGATGCTTCGAGACTAACACCTTTTCAAGCTTATCATGTGTGTAGTAGTCTCATTGCAAGGAAAATGGAGTCCCCAGAGTTAAGCATCATACTTCAAATATCCACCATCGATTGCAAGTGGTAGAAATCAAATTGATTTCTACATGTAGTATTTCTAAACAAATATCATCATGTTGATTTCATTTTGATATTTATATGCTTTCTCCGTGCATTATATAGATTAAATTCTCTTGTGCAATACTTTGCCAATTATGCATATGCTTTGCCTTCTATCATATGTATGCATATATTTAGGGGGAGCTTAGTCTATATAATGTGATAGTCAAATTTTGTGATCTATTTCACTCTACACACAAAGGATCATAAAATTTGACCCTCCCTTGTGCTACTAATGTCTTCCTTTTTTGTGTTTGATTCCAAAGGGGGAGAATTTAGAGGACCAAAAGCAAGCATTCATTTGTAGTAATGGTCAGAGAAAGAGAGGATAGTGGATTATGGATTAGCCTATATAATGGGAAGAATTTGTAGGAAGCAAGGCTTAAATCCATAATACCATATGGGGACATTTGCAAGGGCAAGATAAGTTTTTATATAGTCTTACAAGTAGTATCTTTTAGCATCATATAATCTTGCCCCTTGCATTGCATCCTAGCAAGTATGTAGTTTTTAAATTTTAAAATTCTATTATTTGCTTGCTTTGGTCGTGTTGTCATCAATCACCAAAAGGGGGAGATTGTAAGGAAAATGGACCCTAGGCCCATTTACTTTGGATTTTGGTGTTTGATGACCAACACAACCAAATTGGACTAATGAATTTGCAAGTGTTTGTTTTGTAGTTCAATAGGGTGCAAGACATGACTTGGACAAAGGTGACGTGATGATCCGATGATCAACACCACAAGCAAGACCTTAGGAGCACAAGAGAAGACCCAAGATATCAAGCAAAGTCCAAGCATGAAGATAGGAACCAAGCCGCACACAAGATCGCAAAGAAACAAGCTCACAGAAAGTGACCGGACGCTCCGTCAGTGGCTCGGCAACAGCAGGCGTCAGTAGCAGTGACCAGAAGCTGAACAAGATGCACCGATGGCACTGTTCATTAGCCCGGCAACACACTCAGCATTGACCGAACTCTGGTGGCAAATCGATCGGACATAGGACAGCAGCGTCCGATCGAGTATAGAGAAGTTCCAGAGCGACGAACTTGCGACTGGACGCGTCTGGTGGCATGTGACCGGACGTTGGCAGCGTCTGATCAGTTGTTCGTGGCTCCAATAGTTGGGACGATCGGACGCGTCCGATTAGGTTTACTCCAGCGTCCGGTCAGTAGCAGAAAAGTGGGACTTCATCCCCAATGGCTACTTTCTCAGTGGGGCTTATAAATACAACTCCCAACCGGCCAAATGATAAGTGTGGAGCTAAGGAAACATATCAAGGGTGTTGATACACCATTTTAGTGATCTCCACTTACATAGTGCTTAGTGTTTTATTAGATGATTAGCATAGGTGCTTTGCGAAGTGCTTAAGTTGATTAGATCACCGCTTATGCGCTTGCTCTAGGTTTAGGCCTAGTGTTTAGTGAGGTTTGGATACCTCTTATCATTCGGTGCTTGCACACACCATTGTTGTACATCAGAGGGGCTTGTAGTCTTGCGAGATCACACCAACCGCGTTTGTGGTGTGGCCGCCACCATGTACCGGAGGTAACAAGGCCCACAGCGTTTCGGCCAGAAGCTTGATAGTGAAGACGGTGGGGAGCATTCGGGAGAGCCTTGCCGGAAGGCACGTCGGAGACCCACTTGCGCGTGGGGAAGGCCCGAGGCTATCCACGGAGTTACCCGACCAGGAGCTTGGCCCTTGCGAGGGGCTCCAACGAGGACTAGGGGGAAGCTTGCGCGCTTCTCAATACCTCGGTAAAAATACTAAAGTCGTCGATGGGAGTTTGCATATCTCTACCTTGCTCTTTAGCTTCTGCATTTACATTGATTATAGTACTCCTTTTGTGGTAGAGATAGCAACACACTAGCAAAACTATAGTTGCACATTTAGATAGTTTATCTTTTGCATAGGTTTTGCTAGGGTTAGAAAAAGAGGCCATAGTTTAGGAGTTAGATTTTTAAGTTGCCTAATTCACACCCCCCCTCTTAGGCATCACGGTCATGCTTTAGTGATAACAAATAAAGTTTGTCTTATCTGAAGGCAAGACCAACACACTTATTATCAAACACAATATGACATTTGCCATTACCAAAATGACAATCATATCCATCATTGTCTAGACATGAAACACTTATCAAATTTCTATGCAAAGAGGGTACATAAAGGACATCTTAAAGCTAAAGTATAAAACCATCATCTAATTCTAGAGAGAGATCTCCAATGGCTTCAGCTTTGGCTTCAACTTCATTTGCTACTTTAATTCTTCTTTCTCCTCTTTGTAGGGTCGTCCTCGTATGGAATCCCTGTAATGAATTTGCAACATGAATAGTTGCATCTGAATCAATCCACCAAGTAGATTTTGCATAACTTAAATACAAGGACTCATCTATGAATGTAATAAAGTCCTCACCTCTCTTCAAAAGGCTCTTCAGGAAATCCAAACAGTCCCTCTGGTAATGTCTAGACTTCATGCACCATTTGCATTGATCCTTGTCAACTTGGGCATTGTTGTTCTTCTGATGGTGGTCATTCTGAGGGGCTTTCCCTTGAGGTTTGGCATTCTTGTTAAAATTCTTCTTTTTATTGTCCTTCACATGGTTAGCAGAGTTAACATGTGAGCTTTTAAGCCTCTCCTCTTCTTACACAAACATTGCAATGAACTTCTCAATGTCCCATTTGTCGAGCTGCATGTTGTAATTAACAATAAAAGTTTCATACTCTTTAGGCAATGAAGCAAAAACCAAATGAATCAGGAACTCATCCTCGAGCCCCAAATCCATTGGCTTGAGCTTGGAAGCCGGGTTGCTTATCTTCAATATATGTTCTCTTATCCCTCCACAGAGTATTTCTCATTGAATAACTTCTTTATCAGGGTACAAGCATAAGCCTTTGAAGAGCCAGTAAACTGACTCTCCACTTTCTTGAGATACTCAGTGGCGGTGTCACAATCTAGGATTGACCCCCCTCATTGCATCTAAAATAGTGGACTTAACCACCATCAAGCACTTGCGGTTCGAAATGTCCCATTTCTTACGATCAAGATCGTATTTCATTCTCACTTCTGCATGATCTCACTGCCGAGCAGTGAAATCAGCATCAGTTTCATTTTCTTCCCTCACCGAGTCCACTGGCTTAGTAGGACACAGAGAGGTAAGCGCTAGGTCATTTTCAGACAGCGCAAGTGCTAATTCATACTTCTCTTGCCATACACGATAGTTGCCCCCTTTAAGAGGTGGAATGTGCGAGATGAATGCCATAGGGTTGAGCCCTGAAAACAGCGCCAGAGATAGTGAGAAAATATGACATAATAATTGCATGCCTTAATTTAATGTTTGTTAAAATTAAAACATACAACATTATTCTACATTAATTCTACATCACCGTTGGGCAGAAATAGAATTAATACACGGAAAAACTCATGAATACAAAATTATAATATTGCTATTATCAACGTTGGTCAGAAAAATAACAATATCATAATTTACTGAATAAAATTAACTACTCTTCAAATTAAATCCTCCCGTTGGTTTGAATTTAATTAGAAGATAATAAATATCTACTTTGCAGCGAAAATATGAAAAAATAATTTATCTACTTTTTCACAAGCATTTTACTGTTCTCATCTACTCTCTGAAAAAAATATCCTATTGGTTCAAATTTTGACAGAGATTTAACATCAAAACTTGACAAAGTTCATCAAAACTGCTTCTGAAAAATAATAAAACTTAAAACAGGGAATTTACTGTACATTCAGCCCAGCCCAGCAGGCGCTCACACACGTCTCTACTCTCCGCGGCCCAGTAGCGCTTGCGCACGCGCGCCGCCGTCTCCCCCGCGCCCAGCCAGCAACCTAGGCCTAGGCCGGGATTTGCCAATCCCATCAGGGCCGAATCGAGCCCAAGCAATCTCAACTGTTCATCACCATCCGACGGTCGGGCGTTGATTTCACGAGATCAAAACCACTCGCGGCCGCCGTCTCCCAAACCCTAGGTCCATTTCGTCCCTCCCCTTTCTCTCTCTTCACGGCACACCACAGCCACCGCACCCGAGGTCTCAAGAGTGGACACGACGCAAGAGGTGGCGGTGTCGCCGTGGCACCCTTCGCCGGCACACGCGTGCGGCCGAAGCCGCGCCGTCGATTGGCACCGCGGTGGTGCCCTTTGTGACCTGCGCACGTGTACGCGGCGCTGCAGAGCGCCGGTGAGCTAGTGGCTCTCTTCCAATGCGACGGTCTTCCCGCACGATGGTGGTAGCACTGGCGGTGAGGGAAACCCGGGTAGGTCCCTCCCCTCACCGACCTTTCTTCTAGGGTTAGGGTTAGGGTTTGAGAAAATTCAAAATCTTTCATCTCCTTATTTCTTTTCAGTTTTCTACCCTGATCTAGATCTACACACTAGGTAGGCGATCTGATACCATTGATAGAACTTAAGACCGACTAACAGTAGATCTAGCGGGTACAAACTTGCATATAAAATAGAGTAAACCCTAGAACATGAACTAAAACCTAGAGAGATAGAGGGAAAGGATGAGAGTGAGGAGGCGTTATCAACCATCAGCAGGCTTGGCGGAGGAGCTGGCCATGGTGTCGGTGTTGATGACACAGATGTCGGTGTAGGGCAGCAGTGGAGTCCGATGGTGGTGTCGAAGGCGTAGTGGAGGCGCGGTCCAGTGGCGGCGGCAAAGGTGGTGGCGCTTCTCGTCGCTTACAGCGCGCCCTCTCGATCGGACTAGGGTTAGGATGTCGGTGGAGAACTAGTTGATGTAGACTAGGCCCGATCTTTCGAAAGGTATGATAGCGTCGATTGGTGGAGACTCGACATTCACGATGTAGGCTTCGAACCAAGACTGATTCGGACCCCGCAACCGTTACACCACTACTCCGTTGGTTATCAACCATACGAATGCAATTGACCTCGACGAGAAGGCTTTCTTGCAAGCAAATCGAGAACACAAGCAAGAATGGAATGAACACAATCTGAAATTGCAAATAAATATGAGGCTTATGATAACGAGAAGGAGTTCAAGTCTTTATTCGAAAGGACTAATCGCCATAGGCGAACAAGATCAAGAACTGGGGCCCTAGTTCACAGCAAGCAGCCTTGGCGGCACAGTTGCAGCAAAACGATGTCTGTTTCACAAGGAAATCAAGAACTAAATAAAACCCAAACCCTAAGGAGAGAGACGGCTGCTATTTATAGAGTCTTGGGCATCAACCCCCCTGGACGCGCCCCCTAATGGGCCCAAACACGATACACGGTCCAACGGACCAAAAGACGGTGTCGCAGCACCCTGGTAGATTCTAGATGCTGAATTATTTCGACGATTCCTATTGATTCCGAAGGTCTTTTGATGTGAAACCACTTGTATTGGCTTCCTTATCAAATTGGCTTTCCAACCATATGTGGATCATCGAAAACGGAGTCCGGATGCATCCTGGGTGACCCGTTTAAGGCAGACTGGTCCTGGAGGCCGAGGCAGACTCGAACTTGAGTTGCTTTGGGCATCCACCTCGAGGACTCGAACCGAATTAGCCTCGGACCACCTTCTTGACTTGGACACCCTTGCTGGCCTCCTACCCCTCCATACCATGTGCCAAACATGGTCATATGCAGGGGTGACATGTCCTCATCATCCTCCCCTTCTTGACGAAAAGCCGTCCTCGGCGTCGATTATGCTTGAAACTGATCCTGTACAACATAAAGGAGAACAGAGTTGCGAAAACAAAGGGAACTGAAATAATTGTGAGAAGAAACATGACCATGTTTCCAAGTTTATTGCATGTCATCTCGCATAAAAATTTCAGCAAGCATGTAGACTCCATGATTCGAATACACATGATGTATATCAACACTATCCTACAAAAGATTAGAACTATCCAAAGAGAATACAGGAATAGATGATCTAGCAGACATAGGTAGCAACCAACAATGCTCCCTTTCTTGGAAGTGAACTTGTTTCTTTGAGGAACATGAGAAAATATTTGTATGATTATGGCTGACCTCTAAACGATCATAATCTTGTACAATAAAAGGAGAATTCATATTACTGCGAATGTATACTCGATGTATCATATATTGTCCCTTGTTGTTATATTTGCCAATAACATGATATGTATGTTTAGAAAACCAAGGCAAATCAACATATTTAAATAGGCTCTCCTCTAAACAATCTAGGTTACACAAAATATCAAATTCAATGTAACCCAAAGTATATAAAGAAGACAACAGTTTGAACTCATCAGTTTTAGTAGCAATATGAATAACATGTTTATTTTTAGCGCAAGTGGTTGGTTCCAAAACATGTAAAACTGAAGCATCATCAACCAATCCATCTTTATCACAAGGAACATCAAGCAAATTATCATGGAACAAAGATAAATCAAGAGAGGGTTCTACTAGCAATTACTCTATGATAGCATGGTGTGTGGAAGAATTTAGTACATTAAAACAATTCTCACCTTTTGTGAGTGTAGCGCTATGGGCATTACCTGTGTTTTCAGCAGTAGTAATATGTGCATTGTGATGTGATGGTTCTGAATTTGCATATGAGGTTGTGAGCTCCTCATTTTTTGTCACGTCATCCTCGCCCTTTTATACATTGTCCTGCAAAAGGTTAGGCATAGCAGGAGGAATAACAAGAGATTGATCTAGTTGATGCACCTCATCATTTGAATTAATTACAAGAGATGGATTAACAAAATTTTCTCTCATAAGATCTTTCATATCATTCCAAGTTTGAGGTTTATCAGAAGGATCTAAAGACTCCCACCAAGATAAAGCAGAATATCGCAAAATACTAGATGCATTTTTTACCTTTCTCCTTAGACACATAAAGCGAGTAGCAAATATGTTATCTATGGCAATTTCTCACTCCATGTACTCATCAGCACCTATACCATCATAAGTCGGTGGATATGAACAACCTGTCAATGTTAGAATCAAACAAGAAAACACACAAGTATGTATTTTCCTATGAACTACTATAGGATGTGGTCAAGGAGTAAAGTCACACACTCTCAAGCGTCTTACCACAGTTTTACAAGTGTTCTTACCAAAGCAACAGGTGGTGCAATCGGTCGATGACTGTGATACTGTTGTAGCTTGAGTGTAACAGTTGCAAGGTGAATCTGTACTTAGTTAGAAGAAAGTGGAGCTTAGACAAGCACAATATAGTAGCAAGGAATAGCAAAATTCGTAACTGAATGACAAAGCTGAATAAGTATCCCAAGTACTTGTCTAAGTTGCTGGCGTACTCACGTTCCAAGTACCAGATGTATCAAGTGATGTGAACAGCAAGAATATGATTAGGAACAAGGTAAATATTAGCACACGTAAACACAGCTCAAATGGCGCTCTCTATGTGCTCCTCTAGATATTGTTCCTCTTTTGCCCCTCTCTTTTTTCTATTTTTTTGGCTGTCATTGTTTTTTTTGAGAAATTTCAATTTTTTTCTTTTTATTTTTTTGATATTTTTTCTTCACTTAGGAGCACAAAAGAAGTAACCACAGAAAATATGAGCTTAAACAAGTAAAAGGCGTGGCCTGTGGAATTTCCAGAAAACGTGCTTAAAATCGACAAAAACCTTATGACCATGAAAAGAGGATCTTGTGATCATTTTTTGACCAAAATAAAAATCTTCGACCCCGGTAAAATCGGGGATGGACGAATCTGAAATTTTTTTCTGATCGATTTTGATATATGGAACGTCGAAATCCGAGTTCGTATACGAAAACTAGACCAATTTTAAGAACGGACTTCGAATTAGAGGACAAAACGGTAACAATGCGCGCAAAATTGGTCACGGCAGCAATGATTTGATGAAAACAGTGAAGACAAGTATAGGAAACTAGATGGCGTGGACTAGGGTTTGATGGATACAAAGAAAACTCAACAAGACTTGGAGATGTTCACGGATTATGATGAAAAACAAAGGGAAAAACACAAACTGGACTAAAAACGATCTAAAACCAGCAACAACTTGAACTAGGACACAAACTCAACAACGCGAAACAAAGACGAACTTGCACGGCACAATAAGGCTATAGGACAGGGAATATGTGATGATGTATATTTTTTTGGCTTTTTGTGGACTATAGGTAATGCAAAAACAATAACAATCTAAAGGGGAAAAACAAAGTTATATCTAACGGGCAACAAGGTCTCTGATACCACTTGATATAGACTAGGCCTGATCTTTCGAAAGGTATGATAGCGTCGATTGGTGGAGACTCAACGTTCACGATATAGGCTTCGAACCAAAACTGATTCGGACCCCACAACCGTTACACCACTACTCCGTTGGTTATCAACCACACGAATGCGATTGACCTCGCCGAAAAGGCTTTCCTGCAAGCGAATCGAGAACACAAGCAAGAACGGAATGAACAAAATCTGAAATTGCAAATAAATATAAGGCTTATGATAACGAGAAGGAGTTCAAGTCTTTATTCGAAAGGACTAATCGACACAGGCGAACAAGATCAAGAACTAGGGCCCTGGTTCACAGCAAGCAGCCTTGGCGGCACAGTTACAGCAAAACGATGTCTGTTTCACGAGAAAATCAAGAACTAAACAAAATTCAAACCCTAAGGAGAGCGACGGCTGCTATTTATAGAGTATTAGGCGTCACCCCCGGGACGCGCCCCCTAATGAGCCTAAACACGATGCACGGACCAAAAGACGGTATCGCAGTACCCTGGCAGATTCTGGACGCTGACTTGTTTCGACGATTCCCGTTGATTTCGAAGATCTTTTGACGTGAAACCACTTGGATTGGCTTCCTTATCAAATTAGCTTTCCAACCGTATGTGGATCGTCGAAAACGGAGTCCGAATGCGTTTTGGGTGACCCGTGTAAAGCAGACTGGTCCTGGAGGCCGAGATAGACTCGAACTTGAGTTGTTTTGGGCCTCCACCTCGGGGACTCGAACCGAATTAGCCTCGCATCTCCTTCTTGACTTGGACACCCTTACTGGCCTCCTACCCCTACTGGCCTCCTACCCCTCTATATCATGTGCCAAACATGATCATATGCAGGGGTGTCATGTCGTCATCACTGGCGGCTGCGATCAACCTCATACCTTACGCCCCGACCTCCATCTTTCTTTTTATAGCGCTGCGCGACAGATACCCACCGACCATTGCCTCCGTTCTGGACGCGGATCAAAGACCAAGACCAACTTGAGAGAGATGAATCTAACACGCCACGCTCCGCCGCCGCGATGCCGTCCGTCGCCTCCACCCGGACGCGCTCGCGCTCGACCTCCACGGAGCGCTCCGAGGTCACCGGGTCCCAGGGCCTCCGCACTTTCGCATCCTCCTCGCCTGCAACATTCTTGCCCCGTCCAGTCGCCGTGTCACGCTAAGGGCAGGCCACTCTGACCAGGTGCGTGTCGTCGTCGTCCGCGGGTCGGGCCCTCGGCACGTGCAGGAAGAGCAAGAAGCGCCTCTCCTCGTCCGCGTAGAGCTCGCCGACGTCGACGGACGCGGAGCGACCGTCCGCGTCGATGTGGCTTCCGTAGCTGCCGGACTTGACCGCGCGGAGGCGCACGCCCGGGTGCACGCACGCGATGTCGAGGCGCAGCTCCTGTACGGTGACCGAGAGGAGCCCGCCGATGCACTGCACGAACGCGTCCTGCATGGCTTCGTCCTCGATGAAGGAGAAAGTCCCGCCCGTGGCCTCGGCGATGGTATGCATCGCCGCCGCGTCGTGGTCCGTCCCGAAGCCGAAGGTGTGGACCGGCGCGTACCGGCCGCCAGCGCCGGTGTAGGCGAAGGAAGGCGGCACGAGCGCGTCGTAGTTGGCGTCGCGGCCGACGTAGCGCCCGCGCCTCGGCACGGTGTACGTGTCCTGCCCGTCGGAGAGGAGCACGACGCTGGCGACAGCGTTCCGGCTCATTCTCTCGTCGATCACCTTGGCGTCCCTGCGGAGCGCCTCGCCGATGTTGGTGCCGCTGCCCGCGGCGAGCGACTGCACGGCGCGCCTCGCCAGGTTTTTCCCGGCGTCCGACATGCGCGCGAGCCGCATGAGCCGGTTCGCGCCGGAGGAGAAGGACACGACGCAGAGGCGGTCCCGGGGCTAGAGGTTGTCGATGACGAACCCCATGGCCTGCTTGAGCGGCTCTAGCTTGGTCCCCACCATGCTACCGCTCACGTCGAGCACGGTCACCAGGTCCAGCGGCGGGCGCGCCGGCGCCGCCGCGCCTACAGCCCCGGCCATCCCCAGTGCCCTGGCGTGCACGAGCACGGCGAAGTCGTCGGTTGACGCGTCCCTCGCGAGAGCCGAGCACTCGCAGTGCGTAGTGAGCGCAACCGCTCCTCCGTCCGCGCTTGCACCGCGGTGCTGATCATCACGAAGCGCCCCGTGGCGTCCGGTCCACTGGGTCGTCGTCGTCGAACACACGCGCGGCTCCAGGGGCCGGAAGAACGGCTGGGATGACGGCACGGGCGATGGCGGCGACGGGTTCGTGGAGCGGAGGGAGGGCAACTCGCGCCACCGGGCGCTGCAGAGCTGGCACACGGGCGGCCGTTCGACTCCACGATACCGGACCCGGAGACGCAGCGGGAATGGGACTGGTCCTGGTGGGAGCACTGCGGCGGGAAGACCGCGTGCCCGCTCCCGCCGCCGCCGCTGCTGCGTGTGCGGGAGCGGCGCATGTCGCCATGGTAGTTGGAGCACGGGCTGCTCTCCATCGCCGTGACCGTGATGCTGCTGCTACTTAAGAAAAAGATGAAAAAAAAAATTCGGACATTTGTGTGTACGTTGTTACTGTACTTGTTACGAAGTTGACAGCGACGCAGTCGACAGTGATCGGGCGATGTGTTCTCCGTGTTGGTGCCGCGTCCACGTAGGCACCGCGTAGAACCTGGCAAGTCACGGGTTGCTGCAGGTTGGGTTAGAATAGCTGGTCAGCTGCAAAATTTTCCAATCCTGCTCTTGTTTGACTAGTTCATTGGTCCTGAATTGGTTCATCGTTAATGTAGTTTCCTTTTTAAAATAAATATATAACTTCTAGCATCTGCACCGAACTCTGAATGGATGGATGACGTTATGCGCGTACGACTAAGTCCAGTTTAGTTTGCAAAAAATTTTGCAAAATTTTTCACATTCCCCGTCACATCGAATCTTTGGACGCATGCATGAAGCATTAAATATAAATAAAAAATAAAACTAATTACACAGTTTAGACGAAATTCACGAGACGAATCTTTTAAGACTAATTAGACTATGATTGGACACTATTTGCCAAATAACAACGAAAACGCTACAGTAGCTATTTTGCAAAATTTTTTGCATCTAAACAAGGCTTAGGGCTGCTCATCCGACGCTGGTTAGTTTGTCTAGGCCAGTTTGTCTGTCCGGGTTCAAATCAATCCAAACTCGATCACCATTTGGGAAGGTTTCTTCTGAGATAAAACCTTCCTCTCTGTATATAGAGGATCGTGGCCAATTGAAGTTAAACACACACAGTCGATCAAAAATAATTATACTACTACTTTTCCTCACTTTTTATCTCTTATAACTCTGTTGTTCAGCGCCTAGCACCTCTCTCTCAATCAAACTCGTTGGAATTCTCGATGATCTCGCATATCCTAGGATAACCTGCTCCTCCCTGACAGATCTTCCTAGGATGTGTTTGCTGGTTTTTTGAGCGAAGAAGAACGTGTCTGCATCGATGGCAGACTTGCTAGTCGGTCTTGCTGTTTGGCCCCCTCTCCGCTGCTGTTAGGTCGTGTGCGGCCTCGGACATGTCAACCGTTATTAGCGTGCGGCCTTAATCAGCATCAACAGTATATTACTGTTAGAAATCTCATACATATTTGGTGACCATGCTAAAGGTTGCATTGGAGAGTGGACTCGTGCAGGTTGCTTCCAAGTTTCTCTGTTCTTTTGGGAGAATACATACCTTTGCCACTGACTTCCATCTCTCATGCAAAAGCCTTCAGAAAGTCACCTGAAAAGGACTTCAGAAAGAAGTTCTGGGGCATTTCTAAACAAAAAGCATGATAACACATGAACCCAGGTTACCCAGCGAAAAAGATAAGCGCACGAACACTAGATCCACAGCAACAGAAGGCATATTTCAGCACTTTCAACGAGTGTCAAAGGCATATATCAACTAACAAAATGTACAAAGTTCTGATGCATCTTTGTCCTGTACACATGTCAAAACTCACCGGTTAGCCAGGCATACATCTGGAACACAGCACCGGCTACCTCTGGCTGTTGGAGGTTTATTTCTGAAGTAGCTACGACCTATTTAGGGGAGAACATCAGAACATGATCCCAAACGGATTTGCGGATGCAGTCCAGATGTACAACTATTTACACAAACATACAAAATTTCACACTTCAACAACATTTACTTTGCATTTTGCGCGCTACCCATATTCGAACCGTGCGATCATCACTAGCAGAAGCCAGCATATGGGGCCTTGCAGGATTCCAGCTTACACAGTTCACAATCATCGTGTGGCCATGCAAAACCTTTATTGGCATCTCCACGTGCCTTTTCCAAATGTAGACCTGCTCATTGTTTTTAAAGGTTAGTAAATGGTAAACAAGAGCAACAATCCATAGGTTATCCTATCTTCCTATAATTAAATTAATAGTTTACCACCAATCAATCAATTTATTTCGTATTCAGTGTTCTTAGCTTGACTTTGTGTATATACTATACCTAAAATATACAACAACAACAAAGCCTTTTTTTTATAGATAAGTATATTTTAGGTATATCTATAAAAAAAGTTGTTCCATTTCTTTCCACTAGGCTACCCTTGTACAGTGACACATGACAACTAATGTAAAACATAGCTTTACAAAAGCAAGCGCGCGCACACAAAAAAAGTTACTAGTTACCAACCACAATGCTGAATTAGCATTTAGCAAGTCCAAACCCAAAGTTCAAAGCCTTGTGAGTAGACTAGTGGAACTTTAGATGTTATTCATATATATGCATGGAATTTCATATCATGGATTTTTGTTATATCAAAGATGTTATAGACATCATTAGTTAACCTACCTACCATTGCTAGCATCTGCACATAAACCCCGACACATGGTGCTGCTTTAATCCATCATTTTTAACACAAATATCACATATGTGAGGAGGTGTTATATTCCATATGCATTGCTGACCATGGAATTTAAGCAATAAATTAGGACAGAAGCCAGAACTGGCTAATATTTTCTTCAAAATCAATATTGAAGTCCAGCAAAAAATTGTACCTGTGAATCCTCACTGCCACTAGCAATGAACAAAGAGTTTGAACCACCAAAGCAAGACCTAATCACAAACTTGTCTTGCTTGTGCCCCTTGAACTTTTCAGGCACAGTACAACTTTCATTAATTTTCCACAAATGAATCTCCTGACTGCTAAGGTTCACAACGAGTGATTGTCCATCACCTGAGAGAAAAACAGATGAAATCGTCTGCTTCTCACGAAATCTCCATTCCCGCCCCTTTGGAAGTTCTCTAATCCAGATATCGTTGCAAGATACAAAGATTAGGTGTCGGCCATCAGGTGTCACAGCAAGATCACTGACTTTTGGTATTCTATCTCCGGCCCATACTTCCAGCTCTTGACCTTCTAGATCACAAGTGAAGATCCTATTTGGAGAACTTGCAGGCTCGGAGCTGGCACATACTATTTTCTCCGAATTAGGAAACCATGCACATGAACTGATGATGTAGTCTACTGAGCCTCTGAATTTAAGGTTACATTCACCAGTATCAACATTCCACAGTTTTAAAGATTCACCAGTACCACAAGTGAGCAGCATTCTGTCATTTGGGCTCCAGGCAACAAAGGAAATTGGTTTTTGGTGACCCTGGAGGCAGTGCTTCTTGGTCAATGTATCATCCTTTTCCACCTAACAACATGTACTAGGCTCAGACAAGACAACCACCAGAAGTTGTAATAAATGGAAAAGAAATTATCATCAATGCTAAACAAAAGTTTATAAATAGATCAAATAAGCAAAAACTGCTGTAGATGAAACATGTGCTTGGAGAATGGATATTTATCTGTAAATTCATCTAAAATGCAAATTGGTGTGCTCTCATAAGCTTCATACCCGTAGTGTTTTCAAGCAATAAAAAAAACTTGATCAGAGGGAGAGGCATTCCCCTGACATAGCTCTTAAGGAGGGGGCCACCAAACTGGTGTGGCCAGTAACAGCCACGAAGCATGCTGAAACTGCCTTCAGTGTAAACACTTTAATCTGGGTGCTCTACCATTGCACTGTTAACATGACCATGTGTTCATCTAATAAAAAATATTTAAATTTACATGCCTGCGTCTCCATTTTCCTCTAGCTTAGATGAATACGAGGTCAGCAATAATCTAACAACAGAGGGAGCTTTAGCATTATCACTAGCAGTGCTGATCACTAGGCTTCTAGCACATGTGTCCCTTGTACAAATTAAGTAGTGTTTATCATGAGACTAATAAAAAATAGGATCATTTATGATGATGATTGAATGATTGATCAACTTTGTTAGTTTTGGCATCAACTTGACTGTACAATTAAACATTGAAATTTAAGATTCCTTCAATTATATTATTCCCAGATATCATGAATGAAAAAAGAAAAAGTTGGCAATGAAGCATATAAGCAATCCAGAATCAGACCAAGATCTCATATGACATGAGACACATAATCTTTCCTCCCAAGTTCATGTTTTGTATCATTACTCAGTTCAAATTAGTTCCATCTGTTTATCATTGCATCAAAACTGGTGAGAGTGATAGTTAAATACTCTGAAGTCCAGAGAGAGGTACATTGTAATATGATAGCATTAATATGAATTATGGGAACATGGCCCTTAATAATGTGATAATGCAGTCCAAGTATGAAACAAAGAGTTCTACTCGAATTTATTGTTTTCGACATTGACATGGTCTCCATTATTTTACTTTGATCATCACGTAGAATTGCATAAGAAAGAAACTAAAAATATTATATTTAGCAAAATACATTTCGCGAAAAATGTGACCATGATTTTCACATATTCAATTCTGAAAGTTTGTACATAATAATGACCAAAATTAGAAAAATAGTCATGCACGTGTTAAAAACCACTATTTATATTCTTAACAGAGGTAAATATGTCTGAAATATAAATATGCATAGTGTATGTACTTCTGATCACAAATGTAAGTCCATCTAAATTTATCCTAAGTCAAGCCTTTTTAAATTTGACTGCTAATATCAATAAATATATATTACCTTAAACGAAAAGAGTTATATATCATAAAAGTATTTCTTTCATTAATGAATCTAGTAACGCTAATCTTGTATTGCCAATCCGTATCAAAATTTAGATACTGATGGTCAAAGTTTAAAAGTTTGACTTAGGGCAAACCTATATGGACTTATAGTTTTTATAAGAAGAAGTACAAGGCTATGTCTAGTGAATTAATGTGAATACGTATATAAAAAAGTGTTTTCAGTAAGGTTATCGAAGTGGAAATAACATCGTGATCGAAATATAGTGAAGTAAAGCAATACGGATTAAATCAGATGGGCTGAAAATAGTCAAACATAACAATTCTCATGTGTACAAAACTACAAAATAATATGGATGATGAACATTAAGAATGTTACAGAGGAAACAATAAGAAGAAATATGGGATGAGAGCATTACAGAAAAGGCAACGTATCAAGTGCAAACCAACCAACCTGTGCAAACTTGGAAACTACCAATCAGGACCACTAGATGTTGATCCAATGGATGGGGTGAGAGGTGGGATTTTTTTGCGCTTAAGCCCCCCACCCGCCGGCCTTTTTTTTTGCGCTTAAGTCCCCTCACCCCATCCATTGGATCAGCATCTAGTGGTCCTGATTGGTAGTTTTCAAGTTTGCACAGGCTGGTTGGTTTGCACCTGATACGTTGCCTACAGAAAAAGCACTTCACTTATTTTAAAAGAACTTTGCATCCCTTCTCCAGCCTTCCTCTATGAGAATTATCCCAAATTAGGAAAATAGCTACTATGTGAAGTTCATTAATACTTTCGTTCAGAAAATAAGCCACTAATACTAGCAAATGTGCTGATGCATACTGCATATCATTCAACTTTTGAAACATCAAACACCAGTTTATTTGCACAATTTCCCAACTTATATTGCATTGCATGGCCAAAATTATTGGTGGTTAGGTGCTTGCCAGGAGCCAAACCCATATTATTATAGAGAGGTGAATCATTTTCCTACTTATTTTCTGACCTGAAACTCAGCAGTCTATATTTTTGGCCTGAAAATATCAAAGCTGTTCAAATGAAATTTTTTTCAACAATTGGTAGATTTTTAGTAAAGGGGCAATTTTTCTTCAGCTATTTGTAAATTTAGTCAGTAAAGGGTCACTATTACTGAACACTACAACGACACCCACAAATTGCATTCAATTGATGAACTAATAGAAATGAAACCTATTGTCATGGGTCAAATCAGACCTCACAGTGGTGGGCCCATAGGAGGGCCAGGGCCGGCCTAGCTCTGGCCCTGCGCCACCGCCATGTTCGCATCCCTCACCCACTTACCTACACTACAATCAATGCAATCTACCCCCAACCAATCTACGCTCATCACACCTATCAAATCAAAGACGAAAACATTTATAGGCAATAAACCAACAATACGTCAAATGCTTTTTCAGCTGTTTACAGTAGTATACAGTTGTAATTGATTTACTCTTGAAAATGAACAGCCAGCCTACTAATATGTCCCAAAACTTGGAAGTCATAAATTGCGAAATAATGATAAGGCAGTCATAGTTTTAAGCTATTCAGTGCATAAAAAACTGAAAGATTCAACTGTGCGCTGAACTTACATTCAAAATTTCATTGTTGTCATAGCAAAAGAGTGATAGCAGAAGCCCAGAGGTAGGCTTCCTATGATAGTGTATGGTGTGACACATTGAACACTCTAACTTATCCAAAACAAAATGAACACTAGGGTATACCAATAGTCAAACGAAACAGCACATCTGCGTAACAGTAGGTAGGGCTCTCATTGGGCAGTTTGGAGTGAGTTATCTACTGCTAGTATCAGGTAATGCTTCAAAAGTTCAATGTTAGTTAATGCTTCAAAAGTTCAATGTTTTCATAATTAGATTATACGGCATGTTTGCAGTTATTTCTGCAATGTATATATTCACAATGTGTGCATAATCAGTAATAAGTTGGCTTCCAGAGCACCAATATAGCAAGGTAAATTTGAGATATCATTTTCAGTTCAAACTTTATGCACTCAAACAACAAACTGCATAACCTTTTCAGTTCAATGATCGGGTGTGCTGAATAATACCTTCCAAATTATGGCGGTGCAATCACTTGAAGATGATGCCAGGTAGTTTCCATTATTTGAGAACCTTACAAACCAAACTTCATTACTATGACCACATAATATCTGCAAACAGGCATGGATATGTGAAATACATAACTTTGCAATACAGCCCCAAACCCCCAGCATGAAAATTTTATAGGGCTGTCGAGTCCTGAAAAAATACATGAGTAGTTTACCTGAATAGTCATCCATTTTTCTCAAAAAAACACATGAGTAAACTTTCTGATAGCAAACCACTACTGTCATTCTAAAAAATATAACAACCACATCTTTAAGCGCATGTTTCAAAGAGTTATGTATAATTGTGCATAATTTTACAAAACTGCACTTCTGTAAGAGCACCATCATGTTTATTGTCATGATCCATGTGTTTATTCCTCCTGTTTTTATGTGTGCCTTGAGGAACAGGGAAATATATATCCACTCCACAAGGCAATCAAATCTAAAATGTCAACTTCATTTGGATCCAGTAACTCAGACAAGTCTATCGTTTCAGGTCCATTTCATGTTATATGAACAAGTATGTAGTTCTTGGAAATGGGTGATTACAAGTTTGTTTTTGTGATAGTTTTTACAGACACCCTTCCCCAGACCCCGCACAGAGTGGGAGCTCTCTGCACTGGGTACGCCCTTTATAGTTTTTACAGTGGTAGTGTAGGTGCAACAAAAATACTTTGAATGAATTGATACTTTTCGATGCTGCTTCAGAAGTGTGTTAGATTTAGACCAATTTCATTTAGCATTCAGCAATGGCTGCAATCTATGGATGGCCTCTTATGACATTTTCTAGTGGCTAACTTCATGGGTATGCAACTATACACACACTCGACAAAATCAAAGATACACAGTTCCTCCTGTGCATTATCTTTCTTTTCTCCACCGACAATAAGGTTCCTGTGAATTAAGTAGAGTGGGCATGGGTAGTTCATACAGGAAGATGAAGCACAGGTTTAATAAATATGAGCACTGCTTGAATATAAATTTAGAAATAAAGGTTTGAACTGTGCTTTTCTTTTCTTTTTTATTAAAGATTCTGAAATTATCCAAACCCTGCTTTACTGGATGAAAAATAATGAGGGGCACTTTGAGAAGTATTTCCCAGCTGCATTGCACTTTTATGCTTCCAAAATCAAATAGAGAGGGATGAATTTGCATACATTGCAAACACGGTACAGGAGAAATTTAATATTGTTGCGGTACTTTGAGAAGCATTTCCCAACTGCATTGCACTTTTATGCTTCCAAAATCAAATATAGAGATCTGCATACATTGCAAAGATGGTACAGAAGAAATTTAAATTGCTGAAATGAATAGCCATACTGAATTCCCCGTTAAACCTACTTGGAATAACACCAAATATCTAAAACTTTTAACGAGTGCTGCTATACGTAGAAATGGGTTGTTCTTGAAATATTTCCCAATTGTAAATTGATGACTCTAGTATGTGTGTTCGGCAATTTCTTTTCACATTCTTATAGACATGATAAGCTTGGACATCTGTCGAAACTGGGAAACAAGTCAACGATCTGTTTAACTCGCACCTGTGCACACTGGGAGGGGATATGCTCTTCATGGCACCTATGATCTTCAAACAGAGTGATCTCATCCGGCAAATTGTGATATATACAAGATTCTACCTGCTTGGTAACCGCACTCTCCACCAAATGCTCCAACCGTCCACTAGGCACATGGAACCATGGTGGCAACACCTCAACCAAATCCAAGAACACCGCAATCCTCCACCCAACCACGGCCTCCGGCGCAACCGCCCTCTCACTGGAGACCATGGCGCGCGCCAGCCAGTGTACGCACCTCCTGTCGACGCCGAGCGGCGCAATCCGGCGCCGTAGCACCTCCCTCGCCCGGCGCAGGCCGGCATCACCGCGCATCCCCAGGAGCTCCAGGTAGTAGCCCCTCCACACTAGGAACTCCGCAACCGCGCGGTCCGCGTCACCGACGCCGGCGACCGAGCGGACGGTCTCCGCGGACGCGTCCCACCGACCGGCCATCACTTCGAGCAGCAGGCGGTCGTGCTCCGGCGGGTACAGTGGCACGCCGGACTCCGCCTCGAGCGCGGCCGCCGCCCGCCGGTACCCGAGCGAGTAGAGCGACTGTGTCATGGCGCGCACCAGCTCCTCGCGGTCGACGGGGCCAAGACGGTGAGGGGCCGGGCCCTCGTCTGCGCGGGGGGCAGAGCTCTCGGGGAGGTCCATGGCCGCGCCGGGGTCGCCAGCTTGAGGGATTTCGCGCCCCCGCCGACGGCACAAACCCAAGGAAAAAATATCTGGGCTTTGGAGGCAGAAAAAATCAATCTTTTGGAGGAGGTTTAGTGGATTTGAGAGGATAAAGGCGGGATCAAACTCAGAAGAACCGCAAAGAGAACAAGATTTGGGCTACAACCAAAGCATCAGAATGATACAGCAGCGCCAGACAACAGACAGATAGAAATTTAGGTGCGATAAAAAACCTGCGAGGTGTTATCAAAGAAATTCTGGAAGAGATAGTGTGGAACTGTTGATTGATTCTGAAGGGAGTCAGAGATGATCCGGGTCGAGCTGTAGGTTTCTTTTCTCCCAGAAACTGTGGGCAAAATCAGGTGTGGTTTACAGGACGGAAGCGGAACGCTTGGCTGGAGGAGTCCTCCGACGGCCGCACTGTCCCTGTGCGTCGGAGACACCTGTACCGTTGATTTCGTGCGGGGTTGTCTGAACCTCCGAAATGAAGGTTAGGTTGTGGACATATGGTCACGTGGATCCGTCTTTTTGCTGTTTGGGATATGGACCGGGAGTCGGAGTCGGAGTCGGAGTCCAACAGTTTGAGCTTGTTTTAGGCAAAACTTGTCTGGTGAACTGAGCTCCCCAGGCGTTCGATTTGGGTCCAGATCGTTGCCTGGACGAAGACTGCCTGGCAGGCTTCGATCAAAACAGCCCTTTTGTTTCGTGGAAGAGATAGTTCATCGTTATCTTATTTCTTAATTGTTTGTTTATTTGGTTTGCGAAATAAAATATATATTAATTGTTACCATCTCTTATAAACTAATAATTATTACTAATACCAGGAATGAAAATATTTTACTAAATTTGAAATTAGGTTATGATGTACCATTTTATTCAGAATATGTTGATTATCCATATCAAACACTATATAAGTTTTTGAGCAATTGAGTCCTGCTGGAGGAATTAAGAAATGTGGTACACCTTTTGACAAAGGCTTTTACCGCAGAAATGAGTTCATGGAATATATGGTATCATTTTCGATCATTGGGGCAATCCTAACCCTAAACGGAGGATAACTTTTGTACTTGTCATGGAAAGAAAAACTTCTCTCTAAAAACTATATCGCACAGTGTAGTAGTTCTTTGCGTTGGCTCATAAACTGCGTAAAGTATATTTTTCAACCTCCAACTTCTACTTTTCAATTTTGAATTATAAAACCAGGTAATACTAAAAAAGGATCAGGCAAGCTTAGAGGGGGTGAATAGGTCTGTTTAAAATTTAACTCAACTAGGTAGTGTGTCCGTGCGTTGCTACGGGATAGCTAACATTTTATATTAAAAATACACGGATTGCACGATAAGATAACAATACTATAAAAATTAAATATCAATGTTAAAGTGACATTTAATCCAAAAAAACAAAGTGTGTGAAATTAACACAAGTCACGGAGAGCGCGGCGTCGCAGGCTCATAAACTCTACTTTATAGATCTTTTCCGTGATGTGACTAAGATAATATTTTATATTGGTCGGAAGAAATCTCCGATATCCATTTCTTTCGTGCACCAATAATTACCAATATTGAATATCCAGACTCGGATACGGATAGATCTAAACCCTCTAAACGGATTCGGTCTCGGATACGATCGAAAAATATCCGTACCGTTTTCACCCCTACTCATAACAATGCCTAAATAAATGGATTACAAATTACATCCACCAAGGTTCATATGCAATAGATGTCGGGTACCTTAGAACGGGGTACCCCGAGCGAACATCAAAGGGGTCGCTAAAGTCCCATAAAAAACAAAGCTAGAAGGTAAGCTGTGGGCCCCTCACCCGCCACGTCCGAGCCCACCAGGCCCTCCGCCTCGCCTCGAGCCTCACGCAGGAGGTCTCGGCATCCTGACGCAATCTCCGTCTCGCGCGAGGCTCCCCATGGGAGGCCTCGGCAGGGAACACGATCTCCGCCTCGCGCGAGGCTCTCCACGGAAGGCCTCGGCAGGGGGTGCATTCTCCGTATCGCGCGAGGCCTCTCGCAGAAGGCCTCGGCAAGGAGTCCGATCTCCGTCTCGCGCGAGGCCTCATTCTCCGTGTCGCTCGAGGCCGGTTCATCCGCAGCCCGTCGCCCCCCGCCTCGACTAACCCTCCCGACAGCGCGTCATGTCTCATTAATACTTCAACCACTCCCGCAATCTCAGCCGGACGATGGCTCGACGCCACAGAATGGCCGACGGGGACCCGAGGTCGCATCAGCGCCATACCGGCTGGGACAGGGCATGGCGGGGATTACCGGCCACTAGTGTTCTGACGCTGTGCCCACGATCAGCGCCCACACTGCACTGTGTCCCGCGATCCCCGCCTCGAAAACAACATCGCACGGACAACTTGGCCCGGGTCATCACCGCCTCCAAGCCGGCGCACCAGATCAGCCGCCCACTTCGGGGCCTCGGCACTGTGCACCAAGGTCTCAGCTATCTCGGGGTTTGTGCCCGCCGAGACCCCCCACTGCGGTGCAGCCTCGGCACCGACAAAGCCTCAGGCCTCGTGCACAGTCCGTCCACAGCGGCTTGCACGTTCACCAGCCGCACCCACTCCGAGGCAGCCCAGGGCTCCCATGACGCACAGGGTCGGACGTGACCAGCACGTCGCCCCAGTGCTCTAAGGACAGGACCACTCCGACGACCACGTCGCCACAGGAACAGGACATAGGGCTTGGACACACCACCCCTGTTGGCACGACGCCGTATAGTTAACACATGTACTGTCCTTGTCCTCCCTTCAACTATAAAAGGAGGGGACTTGGGCCACTTAGAGAGGGACTGGAAGAGAAGAACACCCTGTAACACACACACGCGCACACATCCCAGCCGCCTGAGAGCAACGTCTCAAGCAGCCCACACGACACCTTGCCGAGACCTGGGACTAGCTCCCTCTCTCCCCCAGCTTGTAACCCCCTACTACAAGCACTTCGGTGCAAGGAATACAAGATCGATCTCTCAGACTGGACGTAGGGCATCGATTGCCTGAACCAGTATAAACCTTGTGTCTCTTTGCATCACCATCCGGGATTAGGGGCACGCAGTTCAAATTCACTGGTTGGTTGAGGACCCCCCGGTCCGAAACACCGACAGTTGGCGCGCCAGGTAGGGGCCTCTGCGTGTCAGTTTCGTCATCCCAGCAGGTTCCAGATGGCAGACCCCAGTACGACCATTGCGTCTCGGCACGGTGGTTTGGTTTGGGAGCCTAGAGTTCATGTCTCTAGGGCATGAGTACGACATGGTACTCCTCACTCCTCGAGCCCCACCAACCGACGATGAAGTCACGCACTCGGCAGCCCAGGCGCAGGCGGCGCCCGGGCGGCCACTCTCGCCGCGCTCGCCAGGCACGACGCGAGCAAGACCACCCCGACGCTACGCGAATCCAGGGCGGCACGCCGCTCCCCGCCGATATCCTACGACCAGCTGTTGGCACAGGGTCCCTGGCTCGGGACCTGTCTAGCCTGAGCTTGGACAAAGGAAAATCACCGGTGGCACACGGCGATGCCCAGTCATCAAGCTCCGCTCCACCACTCCCTGAGGAGCCGATCCCGGCGGAGCAGAGTCTGGCGACGGCACCATCCCCATACCCCTTTGGGTTGAGAAATGCCGCCGCCTCTTACGCCTACGCTTACACTGCCGCTCACTGAGGATCCCTCAGAACGCCGCCAGCGCTTCGCTCTCGACCTGAGCACCCACGCCGACTCCTCGGAGGAGGACGAGGCATGGCCCTGGAGTGGATTTCTCCGGACTCCATGACCCTGGGGCTATGCGCCAGTTCTTGGCCGCAAGCGACTACTGCTTCGGCTACTCCGACTCCGACGATGGGGGTACCTACGACCCTACTCGTGAGTGTTTTCACTGTCGGGCTCGGGATGCCAAGGGCGGGCAAAGAGGACGAGGGGGCAGGTAGCTGTTCCCCGCTTCGCCCGGGTACAGGCACCGCCACACCTCCGCGCATTGTCCTGCCGGCAGCACAGGAACGAGAACCTCGTTCCTGCGCGACCTCAACTGCCCGGACCTGGAACAACTCCGTGAGCTCCAAACCAAGGTCGAACAGGACCGACTTCTTCTACAGCAGCTTCGAGACTCTCTCGAACAGGAGCAGCGAGGTTCAGTGGCGAAGGCGGAGGAGCCCGACGAAGGGCCCAGCGATGTACATCACCGCATCCACGACGACGAAGGGAGCGAGCAACCCCCAGTCTTCAATCAGCGCTAGCCAGAACGTCGCGGCTGCGGCGATGCTAGTCAGCGCAATGCCCGAGCCTTCTACCACGGAGGGGCGGACGGGTCCGCGGCGAGCTCCGGGATCTCCTAGAGACCGCCGCGGTACAGCAGGCCGAAAGTTCCGCCTCCCGACGGCATGGGGGCGCCTCGAACTTGCCCGTAGCCCCGCCTCGGCAGGATAGGGAAGCCTCGGTTCATCCCTAACCTGCTCGAGCACCGATAGCCCACAGGGCCCCCGTGCTTCTGGACCGCCTCGACCATCGACGCGAGGCGTAGGGAGACCATGAGGTGGTCAGCAGGCGACGATGCCACGACAACAAAGGGCCTGCTCGGGGTTACCACCCGCACCTGAGGCGGCCGCTATGACAGCGAGGAGGACTGCAGTCCTTCTCCTGAACTGCCAGGCCCTCGGGTCTTCAGCAGGGCCATCCGCGCTGCTCTTTTCCCCGCCCAGATTTCGGCAACCAGCCAATCTCGCAAAGTACAGCGGCAAGACCAACCCCTAAACTCTAGGCTTGCCGATTACCGCCTGGCCTGCCAGCTAGGTGGCGCGGATGATGACCTGCTCATCATTCGCAACCTCCCCTTGCTCTTGTCAGACTCGGCGCGAGCCTGGCTCGAGCACCTTCCTCCCTCGCAAATCCACGACTGGCGCGACTTGGTTAGGATCTTCGTCGGGAACTTCCAGGGCACATACGTGCGCCCTGGGAACTCCTGGGATCTTAAGAGCTGCCGCTAGAAGCCAGACGAGTCTCTCTGAGACTTCATCCGGCCTTCTCCAAACAGTGCACCGAGTTGCCCAGCAGTCGGCGACTCGGAGATCGTCCAGGCTTTCCTCTCCGGCACCACCTGCCGAGACCTGGTTCGAGAGTTAGGTCAGAACGTACCACGCTCCGCTGCTGCGCTCCTCGACATCGCCACCAACTTCGCCTCGGGCGAGGAGGCTGTCGGAGCCATCTTCCCCGACAGCGACACCAAGGGAAAGCGGAGGGACGAGGCCCCCGAGGCCTCGGCCTCCCACCTCCCCAAGAGAAAGAAAAAGGGGTGCCTAGGGAAGCAGGAGGTCCTGGAGGCCGATCTGGTCGGGGCCGCAGAACGCAAGAATCCCTCGAGGCCCCAGAGGCCCTAGGCCTTTCGATGACATGCTCAAGAAACCCTACCCTTACCACCAAGGCCCGGTCAAGCACGCCCTCGAGGATTGCTCCATGCTGCGACGTTACTACGCCTAGGCTCGGGCTCCCCGACGACGACGCCAAGCAGAAGGGCGCCGGCGACCGGGACGAGGACAAGGACGACGGGTTCCCCGAGGTACGCAACGCCTTCATGATCTTCGGTGGACCCTCGGCGTGCCTTACGGCGCGGCAGCGCAAGAGGGAACGCCGAGAAGTCTTCTCGATCAAGGTAGCCACCCCCTAGTACCTCGACTGGTCTCGGGAGGCGATCACCTTCGATCGAGATGACCACCCTGACCATGTTCCGAATCCCGGGCAGTACCCACTGGCAACACCCGACTCTCCAAGGTGTTGATGGACGGAGGCAGCGGACCTCAACATCCTCTACGTCAATACCCTGGAGCTCTTGGAGATCGACCGGTCGAGGCTCCAAGGCGACGTCGCCCCCTTCCACGGCATCGTGCCAGGGAAGCGCACGCGACCCATCGAGCGCATCGACCTTCCCGTCTGCTTTGGCACCCCCTCCAACTACCTCAAGGAAGTCCTTACCTTCGAGGTAGTCGGGTTCGGGGGAGCCTACCACGCCATCCTGGGGCGGCCGTGCTACGCCAAGTTCATGGCAGTCCCCAACTATACCTACCTCAAGCTCAAGATGCCAGGCCCCAGTGGTATCATCATGGTTGAGTCCACGTACGAACATGCATACGACTGCGACGTTGAGTGCATCGAGTACGCCGAGGCTCTTGCGGAGGCCGAGACCCTCATCGCCCACCTCGACCAACTCAGTGGCGAGGCGCCTGACTCCAAGCGTCGCGCGGGGGCGTTCGAGCCTGCGGAAGCCATCAAACTCGTCCCGGTCGACCCCGCCTACCCCGACGACCGAGCACTGAGGATCAGCGCCACCCTCGACATCAAATAGGAAGCCGTGCTCATCGACTTTCTCTGTGCAAACGCTGACATATTCGCATGGAGTCCCTCGAACATGCCGGGCATACCGAGGGAGATCGCCGAGCACGCCCTGGACATCCGGGCCGGATCTAGACCGGCGAGGCAATGCCTGCGCCGCTTCGACGAGGAAAAGCATAGGGCCATCGGTGAGGAGATACAGAAACTCTTGATGGCCGGATTCATCAAAGAAGTGTCCCACCCAGAGTGGTTGGCTAACCCCATGTTAGTCAAGAAGAAAAATGGGAAATGGAGAATGTGCGTAGACTACACTGGTTTGAACAAAGCCTGTCCAAAAGTCCCCTTTCCATTACCCCGAATTGATCAAATCGTTGATTCCACTGTAGGGTGCGAGACCTTGTCTTTCCTTTATGCGTATTCTGGTTACCATCAAATCAAGATGAAAGAGTCAGACCAGCTCATGACTTCTTTCATCACACCATTCGGCATGTACTGCTACGTGACTATGCCTTTCGGCCTCAGAAACGCAGGTGCCATGTACCAGCGGTGCATGACCCAGGTCTTTGGCGACAACATTGGGTGGACCGTCGAGGCCTACGTAGACGACATCGTGGTCAAGACCCAGAAAAGCCGAGGATCTCATCGACGACTTGAGGATAACCTTCAAATGCCTTAGAGAGAAGGGCATCAAGCTCAATCCCGAGAAGTGTGTGTTCGGGGTCCCCCGAGGCATGCTCTTGGGGTTCATAGTCTCGGAACGCGGCATCGAAGCCAACCCAGAGAAGGTCTCAGCCATAACCAGCATGGGACCAATCAGAGACCTCAAGGGAGTACAGAGGGTCATGGGATGCCTTGCGGCCCTGAGCCGCTTCATCTCGCGCCTCGGCGAAAAAGGTTTGCCTCTGTACCGACTCTTGAGAAAATCCGAGCATTTTTCTTGGACCCCCGAGGCCGAAGAAGCCCTCGACAGACTCAAGAGGCTGCTCACAAATCCTCCCGTCCTAGTACCCCCTGGCCAGGGACGAGGCCCTTTTACTCTACGTCGCCGCAACTGACCCAAGTGGTCAGCGCTGCCGTAGTAGTAGAGAGGCAGGAAGAGGGGCATGCTCTACCCACCCAACGTCCTATTTATTTCATCAGCGAGGTGCTCTCCGAGACCAAAGCACGCTACCCTCACATCCAGAAGCTGGTCTACGCTGTGGTCCTAGCCCGGCGCAAATTGCGTCACTACTTCGAGTCGCAGCCTAGTGACTGTGGTGTCATCTTTCCCCCTGGGCGAGATAGTTCATAACCGGGAGGCCTCGGGCAGGATAGCCAAGTGGGCCGTCGAGCTTATGGGGGAAACCTTGACTTTTGTGCCTCGAAAAGCGATCAAGTCTCAGGTCTTGGCTGATTTCATGGCTGAGTGGACAGACACCCTAACTGCCACCTGCTCAAATTCAGACAGAGTGCTGGACCCTGTACTTTGATGGATCCCTGATGAAGACCGGGGCAGGCATGGGTCTGCTCTTCATTTCGCCCCTCGGAGTACACATGCGCTACAGTGGTGTGGCTCCACTTCGCCGCCTCCAACAACGTGGCCGAGTACGAGGCCCTCATCAACGGTTTGCAAGTCACCATCAAACTTGGGGCACGGCGCCTCGACGTCCGAGGTGACTCGAGGCTCATCATAGATCAAGTGATGAAGGAGTCAAATTGCCTCGACCCCAAAATGGAGGCTTACTGCAAGTTGGTACGACGCCTGGATGACAAGTTCGACGGTCTTGAACTAAATCACATCGCACGGAAGTACAACGAGGCCGCCGACGAGCTGGCAAAAATGGCCTCGGCACGGGCACCGGTCCCCCCGAACGTCTTTGCCAGAGACCTCCATAGGCCTTCCATTAACTACACCTTGGTAACAGAGGGGGGCCCACCGGTGGAAACCACGGCGAAACTCGACGCCCCCTCCACTATCGAGACCCCCTCGACCGAGCCCGAGGTCATGGAAGTCAACACCGAGCCTCCGCAGACTGATCAGAATGCGGATTGGTGAATCCCGTTCCTCGATTGGCTTGATCGGGGGGAGCTTCCTGGCGATAGAATCGAAGCACGACGGCTTGCGTGCTGAGCCAAGACCTACGCCCTCTACAATGACGAATTGTACAGGCGAAGTCCCTCAGGTGTCCTCCAACGATGCATCACTGCCGAGGCGGGCCGAGCCCTGCTTTGGGACTTGCACGCAGGCGCCTGCGGGCACCATGCGGCGCCTCGGACGCTCGTGGGGAACGCTTTCCGCCAAGGGTTCTACTGGCCGACGCGGTCGCCGACGCTACCAAGCTAGTACGCTCCTGCGAAGGATGCCAGTACTATGCTCGGCAGACACATCTCCAGGCCCTGGCCCTTGCAAACCATCCCCATCACATGGCCGTTCGTCGTATGGGGGCTCGACATGGTCAGGCCTATACAGAAGGCCCCCGGGGGCTACACCCATCTACTGGTATCAATCGACAAGTTCTCCAAATGGATCGAGGCTCGTCCGATCAATCGAATCAAATCCGAGCAGGCGGTGCTGTTCTTCACTGACATTATCCACAGATTTGGGGTCCCCAACACCATCATCACCGACAACGGGACATAGTTCACTGACAAAAAGTTCCTGACGTTTTGCGACGACCACCACATCCGTGTGGCCTGGTCGGCCTATAGGACACCCAAGGACCAACGGCCAAGTAGAGCGTGCCAACGGCATGATCCTACAAGGCCTCAAGCCAAGGATTCACAACCGGTTGAAAAAGTTTGGCAAGAAATGGCTCGCCGAACTCCCAGTCGGTCATCTAGAGCCTGAGGAACACTCCAAGCCAAGCCACGGGGTTCACGCCTTTCTTCCTGGTCTATGGGGCCGAGGCCATCCTCCCCACTGACTTGGAATATGGTTCCCTGAGGCTACAAGCCTATAACGAACAAAGTAACCGCACCACCCGAGAGGACGCCCTTGATCAACTGGAGGAAGCCTGAGACGTCGCGCTACTACACTCGGCCAAATACCAGCAGAGCCTACGGTGCTATCAGGCCCGACGCGTCCGAGGCCGAGACTTGAAGGTAGGCGACCTGGTGTTGAGACTAGCATAGAGCAATAAGGGCCCCCACAAGCTGACCCCGCCATGGGAAGGACCGTACATCATCGCCCAAGTACTGAAGCCCGGGACCTACAAGCTGGCCAACGAGAAGGGCGAAGTCTTCACCAACGCTTGGAACATAGAACAGCTACGTCGCTTTTATCCCTAAATTTCCAAGCATTGTATATGTCGTTTCTCGAAATACAATTAAAAAGCGTTCTTTAGTTGGTCTAATTTTTCGAGAAACCCCCGAGCCCATCGTAGGGCTCGGCAATACAGTAACACGACAAGGGAGACTCGGCCCTGCCTTCGGCAGAACCAAGCCTCCCTCGGGGGCTAGATGGGGGACTCCCCCTAGGTCCCACGCACCAGTTCTTCAGTTGTTTTTCGCAAAAATTCCTACGCCAAGACTCTAGCAGGCTCTGATGAATCAGTTGTAAAAACCCCTCGGACCAAGGTCTGTTTCCTAAGCAAGAGGCCGGTAGAGTCGCGAGATGGCCTACGCCCCCGGGCTACGGCACTCCCTCACTACCTCTCGCCCAAGGGACGGCTTAGGCCCCAAGGAGGTGTTTTGCAAACGAAATCTGATCAGGAGCAACAGAGGGCAGAGGCTCGAAAACATAAGAAAAACAACTAAGAAACACAAATACTTTAGAAATAAAAGCCTCGACGGCCACAAGCGTTACGATACAAAAATAACTCCTACTCTATTTTTACATAGCCCCAGGGGCCCAGATCAAGGCTCAGGGCCTTCTACACCGGCAGATGGTAGGGGAGGAACCACCTCCTCTTCGAAGAGTGTCACCAGCGCCGTGCCAGGGCCTTCCGCCGCCTCCATCAGCTTCGTGACCGCCGCGTCAGCCTCCTCGTCATCATTAGGCAGGACATACCCATCACTGATGGCCGGGAGGTCGACACCGACATAGTGAGAAGAGATGATGGCCAGCGCGCGCTTGACACCCTGTGTGCAGCGCTCCTCGGAGCCGCTCGCGCATCTGGTTGCTCAGCGCGATCAAACGGCTCCCCAGGGAGCTGCCTGACTGAACCCCTTCAACCTCCAGGGCCTCGTAGGTAGGAAAGGGCAGCACGCTTCAGCACCTCGTGCTCCCCGATCTCGGTCTCAAGCACCGTCTGCACCATGCTGGAAGCCTCGGCAGCCTGAGTAACCTCCGCCTCTGACTCTGCACCGCGGAAAATGGAATGAGGTTGAGTGAGGGAAAAAACAACCTAAGTTAGGGGTGGAAGCCCACGGAACTCACCCTTGGCCTTCTGCTCCCAGCGTCGGGTCTTGACCTGATAGGCCTCGGCTTTCTCCTTCTAGCGTAGGGCCTCGGCCCGGGAAGCCTCGGCCTCCTCCTTCAAGCGCTGGGCCTCGACCCGAGAAGCCTCGGCTGCCCTAGAAGCTTCACTCCCCAGCTCTGCGTCACACAAGGGAGTTAGGGAGCGAACATAAGGAAAAGAAAACAAAATGAGGGGACTCAAACTCACCCTCAACCGTCCCCCTCCAAACCATAGCCTCGGTTCGTGAGGCCTCAGCTGCAGCAAGGGCCTCATCTAAGGCACCTTTCGTCAGCTGGTGCGACCCCTGTTCCGCCCCCAGCTGCCCTATGAGAGCCACGACCGAGGCTGTAGCTTCAATGGCTCAGCCCCTGAAGGCATCCCTATCGCTGACTACGCGGGTGAGCTCCTCCTCCAACTCCTTCACCCACGCCGCCAGAGGGGCGAGCTGCGTCTGGGCCGTGGCCGCCTCGACCTTTGTGTCGGTGCAACGAAGGCGGAGGTCCTCTACCTCCGCGCTTCGCGCCGACAGGAGCTCGTTGGCGCCGGCAAGAAGGCCCTTCTGCCGCTGAAGCTGGTCCCAGACGCCCCTCTCCCACCAGAGAAAGACTAACTTCCCAAGGGACCGGGTCTTGAGCTCCTGGGGAAGCAGAATAGGGCTCATTGATTGCAACAAAACCAGAAAGGGACAACGTCGCGCGAGAAAGGAAAACACGAACCTAGGCGACTCCGGGCAGTTCGTCGGCCACCACAGACAGGGCCATCCATAGCGACCGCTCCGCCAGCTGGCGGTATTGCTCGAAGGTGCCCCAGCGCCCGCCCTCGGCTGCGTCCTCAAGGGCGAATAGAGGCTCCCCCTTAGGGTCGTCCTAGCTTCGCCACAGTACTCGCGGGTGATCCCACCCGCGAGGCTCGGGTCGTGCCCGCACGAGGGCCGAGCTTCCCTCGTCCAAGACCGGCGCCGGCTGTTCCACGGCACCAGCATCCTCGTCGTCGACCACCTCCCGTGCCCGGGAAGTATCGTCGGAGGAGATCGGATAGACCTCCGCCTCCCGGGTGCTCTCTCACAACAGCGGCGGCCCCTGAACCAAGGGCGTCACCGAGGCCTCCGCCGCCTTCATCTTCGCCTCCTGGACAGATGGCCTCGCCGCCATCACAACGGCCTTGGTGGTCTCGGGGGCTCCGGCCTCCGAGACTATGGCCTCAACGGTCTCGGGGGCTCCGACCTCCGCCATCGTGGCCTCGGAGAACGCAGAAGCACTGACCGCGGCCACTGTGGTCTCGGCGGTCTTGGGTGCCCTGTCCTCCATCGCCTCAGCCTCGGAGACCCCGGGGGCCTCGGCAACCAAGGGCACGCCGGCCCCATCCGACTTGTGAGCCTCACCCCCACGGGGCGGAAGCGCTCCCTCCCTCGTCTATGTAGGGGTGGCCTCAGCAGCCCCTCCTTGGGTGGCCGGCTCCTTCGGGTCGACCCTCGCCGACGCCACGCCGCGTTGGATAGCGGCTTGTGCCTCCGCCACCCAGTGGGCGGAGGAGCCGGGGCTCGCCTTGAGCGCCTTAAGGGGCGCCAAGGGGAGCTCGTCCGCAGGCCGCTTCCGACTAAGGAAAAATAACCTACAGGGTCAGCGCGAGACCAAAAAAGCGAACGAAAGGCACTATGACCCTACCAAAAATACACTTACCTTGAACGGGGCGGCAACCGCTTCGCCACGGCAAACCTCGTCCGCAACGGCGGAGGCGGCGGCAGAGGCGTCGCCTCCATATCCATCGGCGCCGGTCGGTCCCCAATGGACCTCGGCGCCCCTTCGGTCCTCTGCAGGGGCGGTGGCGTCGCCTCCACTGCCGCTTGTTCCACCACGGCCGCCGAGCCCACCGGGCTGACGACGCGTTTGCCCAACACCCGTGCCTCAGGCGTGTCGGCCTCGGCCCCAGAGTGGGCAACCGCCGACCCCGGGTCCGCTTCTCCTCCTCCTCCCGGGAGTGCCGGGCTGCTTGCCAACGCCCCGGGCACCACCTCCACTACGTCAGGAAGGTGGTCCAGGGGACCTCGCCCCACCTCGCCCCCATCATCCCCGTCCGAGGCCTCTGTCGACAGTGACGTCGATGGGGATTCCTCCAGCGGGAGACCATCCTTCCTTTGTTGACGGCGGCGCTTATCCAGCTCCTCGCGCGCGAGGATTTGCTTCGTGCGCTTTGCCGCCTTGGCGTCTTTCCGCTTTTTCTGCGCGTCGGCGTGCACGCGGTTGATCGCCCGCTGCCTCGCGTCCTCAGGAACAGGCGGCGGAGAGGAGCGCACGTCCCTCATCCCCTGCAGGAACAACGGACGTGCATGAGGAAACAAAGGGAAAGGGGAGATTGAGGAGGCTCAGAGGCTACAGCGGCACACGACTTACCAGCAAGAGGAACCCCCGCGACGGCCGCATCGCGATAGGGGTCAAGTTGCCGCCCCTCAGCTTCGCCTCTACCGTCTCCCCCACCCGACAAAGAATTTCCTCGTCGGAAAGGGCGGAGGAGGACATCCGGGTGCCCTCAATGGGCTCACCCAGCTTCATCTCAAACAGCCGCTGCCGCCGAGCCATCAGCGGCAGCACCCTCCGGTGGTGGAAGGCGGCCACGACCACAGCCACGGTGAGACCGTGGCCCCACAACCTCGCTAGCCCCTCTAGAAGCGGCTGCAGCTTGGGCTAGTCATCCTTCGGGACGCCGTACTTCCATCTCTTCGGGCAACTCCCCACAATCCGCCCAGTGTAGGGGGGAAGTCCTCCGTCGTCATTGCGAAGGTAGAACCAACTCGTGTACCACCAGCGATTGGAGGACACGAGTTGGGCCGGGATGTAGAGGTGTAGGCGGTCCTGGCGCACTTGGAGAGTGCAGCCGTCGGCCCTCGTCGCCTTCCTCTTACCCGACGTGCCCGTCGGCTTGGTAGTGTGCCCTGCCCGGAATAGGTGGAGCCACAACTCCCAATGGGGAGCAATCCCCAAATACCCCTCGCAGACAGCAACAAAGATAGCCGCCTGAGCGATGGAGTTGGGATTGAAGTTGTGGAGCTCCACGCCGTAGTAGTGCGGGAGCGCCCGCATGAACCGATCCGTCGGGACGCCGAGGCCGTGCTCGTGAAAGGAGACGAAGCTCACGACGTAGCCGTCGCGAGGCCTCGGCTCTGGCTCGCCATACGGAGCAATCCACTCTGGCCTGGTGGGGTCTATCACCGGGCGAAGGAGTCCACCGTCGACAAGCGACTGAAGCATCTCCTAGGTGACGTCCGACGGATCCTAGGGGTCCGCCTCAACAACGACGATGTCGCCGGCCATGGGTGCGATGGAGGAATCGGGTGCGGCGGTGAGTTTTCTCTCTCTCCCATGCTCTCGCTTTTTTCTCGCTTTCTCCCTAGGCTCGCTCTTCTCTCCTCTTCTTCCCGGCACCCACTGCTCTAGCGACTGGCTCGGCGGAGGCAGTGCAAATGCAGGCAAGGTAAGACGAGGAGGGGCGAGACTCTTCGGGTATTTATGCAGGGAGGGAGGCGAAATGAACGGGCGACGAAATCAGGGAAGTCCCCCCCCCCGATCCGGCGCAGTTAACCACGAGCCGATTTCGCCGGCCCACGCGCCCACGTCTCCCTCATTAAATGCGGGAGCAGTTACGTCCCATCCACCACGTCACGCTCGGCCACTACGGCAGCAGGCGTCGTTTCGCCTCTCCAGGAAACCGCCTCAAAAGGCGTGCCACCCGTTGCCGAGCCAATAGGGGAGATATTCCCCATGGCCTATTCCTTTCATATGAAGGAACCAGGCTCTGAGCCTATTACGGTCCAGGGGTTCGAAGGCTGGGCCCCAAAAGGTTTCGACAGCCGCCCCAGGATAACAGAGTCAGGGACGACCGCGGGCGAGCCTATACGGGGCCGAGACCCAAGCAAGCAAAACGCTTGGGACGCCCAAAGTCGTGTCCGAGACCGGTAGGAAGGTCTCCGAATGGGATCCCACCGTAGGGAGGCACCGAGCCACCGAGGCCCAGCGAACGGCCTCGGCACCCACTAGAGAAATCCTCTGGTACTCTTGGAGTGTATCTCTGGACCGCTAGCCATCCCCTAGTGAACGGGGTTTGGGCCTCCACTCGGACTACCCGATAACAGCTCACCGGAAGTGCCACTGCTCGTGCCCACCGAGGGTAGCGAGGCACATTCCACCCCTCCTTCCGAGCAAAAAGGAAGCGTGAGGGTCGCACAAAAAGTCAGGGGAACCCCCGACGGCCTTCTCGCTCTATGCAGAGGCTAGGGGGCTCTTCCTGCAACCTTGCCGAGACCCAGCGACCCTGGCTCGCACTCGAAGGGGCTCGGCAAAACAAACCCTCCTTCCGAGCAGAAAGGAAGCGTGAGGGTCGTACAAAAAGATAGGAGAGCTCCTGATGGCCCTCTCACCCTGTGCAGAGGCTAGGGGGCTCTTCCTGCAAATATACCGAGACCCCACGACCCGGGCTCACGCCCAAAGGGGCCTCAGCAAACAAACCCTCACGCGCGAGGGGCGTATAAAAAGCCAGGGGAACTCCCGACGGCCCTCTCACGCAGAGGCTAGGGGCTCTTCCTGCAACCTTGCCGAGACCAGAATGGGCTCGGCAAACAAACACTCCGTCCGAACGAAAAGGATATGTGAGAGTCGGACGAAAAAGCCAGGGGACCCCTGACCGCCCTCCTGCTCCTGGCGGAGGCTCGGGGGCTCCTGCACCCAAGACAAAGACAAACGGTCTAAGTCCGCGCTAGAGGTCTCGTTACAAACACGATAAAGGGCACCGAGCCCGTTACAGTCCAGGGGTTTGAAGGCTGGGCCTCCAAGAGGTTTCGATAGCCGCCTAGGGCAACAGAGTCAGGGATGACTTCGGGGCGAGCCTACGAATGGCCGAGGCCCGAGCGAGCAGTCGCCCGGGGCGTCCTAAGTCGTGTCTGAGACCGGCAGGGAAGTCTCCGAATGGGATCCCACCGTAGGGAGGCACCGAGCCACCGAGGCCCAGCGAACGGCCTCGGCACCCACTAGAGAAACCCTCTGGTACTCTTGGAGTGCGTCCCTAGACCACTAGCCATCCCCTAGCGAACGGGGTATGGGCCTCCACTCGGACTCACCCGATAACAGCTCACCGGAAGTGTCCACGCTCGTGCCCATCAAGGGTAGCATGGCACATTCCACCCCTCCTTCCGAGCGAAAAGGAAGCGTGAGGGTCGTACCCAAAGTCAGGGGGGGCCCTGATGAACCTCTCGCTCCGTGCGGAGGCTAGAGGGCTTTTCCTGCAACCTCGCCGAGACCCCCACAACCCGAACTTGCGATTATGGGCTCGGCAAATGCGATAAAAACTACTCGCTCAAATGCGAAAATGAAAAAAGCCCCTGGAGGAGTAACTCCACTCCTCTAGGGCCTCGGGGGCTACACCCGGTGGGTGCGCTCGCGCGCACCCACCGGAACCTCAAAAAACAAAACCCAATTCCTACGGAGCGGGTATAAACCAAGCCTCGGCAAACCCTCAGGGAGAGTGCACGCACTCCCCCGGAGGCTCAGGGGCTACTGTCGGGTACCTTAGAACGGGGTACCCCAAGCAAACATCAAAGGGGTCGCTAAAGTCCCATCAAAAAACAAAGCTAGAAGGTAAGCCGTGGGCCCCTCACCCGCCACGTCCGAGCCCACCAGGCCCTCCGCCTCGCCTCGAGCCTCACGCAGGAGGTCTCGGCATCCTAACGCAATCTCCGTCTCACGCGAGGCTCCCCACGGGAGGCCTCAGTAGGGAACACGATCTCCGCCTCGCGCGAGGCTCTCCACGGAAGGCCTCGGCAGGGGGTGCATTCTCCATATCGCGTGAGGCCTCTCGCAGAAGGCCTCGGCAAGGAGTCCGATCTCCGTCTCGCGTGAGGCCTCATTCTCTGTGTCGCTCGAGGTCAGTTCATCCGCAGCCATCGCCCCCCCGCCTCGACTAACCCTCCCGACATTGTGTCATGTCTCATTAATACTTCAACCACTCCCGCAATCTCAGCCGGACGATGGCTCGATGCCACAGAATGGCTGATGGGACCCAAGGTCGCATCAGCGCCATACTGGCTGGGACAGGGTACGGCGGGGATTATCAGCCACTGTGTTCTGACGCTGTGCCCACGATCAGCGCCCACACTGCACAGTGTCCCACGATCCCTGCCTCAAAAATAACATCGCACGGACAACTTGGCCCGGGTCATCACCACCTCCAAGCCGGCGCACCAGATCAGCCGCCCACTCGGGGCCTCGGCACTATGCACCAAGGTCTCAGCTATCTCGGGGTTTGTGCCCGCCGAGACCCCCCACTGCGGTGCAGCCTCGGCACCAACCAAGCCTCAGCCTCATGCACAGTTCGTCCACAGCGGCTTGCACGTTCACCGCTGCACCCACTCCGAGGCAGCCCAGGGGCTCCCATGACGCACAGGGTCGGACGTGACCAGCACGTCGCCCTAGTGCTCCAGGACTGATCACTCCGACGACCATGCCGCCACAGAAACAGGACACAGGGCTTGGACACACCACCCTTGTTGGCACGACGCCGTATAGTTAACACATGTACTGTCCTTGTCCTCCCTTCAACTATAAAAGGAGGGGACTTGGGCCACTTAGAGAGGTACTGGAAGAGAAGAACACCCTGTAACACACACACGCGCACACATCCCAGCCGCCTGAGAGCAACGTCTCAAGCAGCCCACACGACACCTTGCCGAGACCTGGGACTAGCTCCCTCTCTCCCCCAGCTTGTAACCCCCTACTACAAGCACTTCGGTGCAAGGAATACAAGATCGATCTCTCAGACTGGACGTAGGGCATCGATTGCCTGAACCAGTATAAACCTTGTGTCTCTTTGCATCACCATCCGGGATTAGAGGCACGTAGTTCAAATTCACTGGTTGGTTGAGGACCCCCCGGTCCGAAACACCGACAATAGACAAATTACATCTGCAAGGTCCATAGCTCCAACAAGTTAGAAAATAATAATAAAAAATCTAGAATTGAAAATTGAATTGTCTTCGGAACTAAAACAAACTAAAGAAGTTTTGCTGAGCCGCTAGTGGTCGTGCTTGTCTGAAATTAAACTACATGCTGATCAACAGTATTGGACGAAATGGTCTATTTAAATGGCCACAGGATACACCGTATGTTTGAAGAAACTGCATGAGTTTGATAGCTACTGCTCGAAGGCCCTGCAAATGGTAATATGTCAAAGAAAGTTAACCTTCCAAACTAACAAATATGCATTAAGGTAGCGTGCCCATGCGTTGTTACGGAACAGCTAAACTTTTATACTAAAAATACATGGATCGCACGATAAGATAACAATACTATAAAATTAAATACCGACATTAAAGTGATATTTAATCTAAAAGGCAAAGTTCGTGAAATTAACACAGTCACGGAGCGCGGCGTCGCAAGCTCACAAACTCTACTGTATAGACTTTTTCGTGATGCGACTAAGATAATATTTTATATCGGTAGAAAGAAATCTCCGATATCTATTTCTTTCGTACGCCAATAAATCCATGAATAAGTTCTGTCGTATCTTCATATCATCCTGTACACAAGTTCGAGTATATATATAAATATTAATTCCTGTCACATGGGTAATACTGCGTATAAATATGTGTGGCTTTAGGACTATTTCACGCAAACATATATTGTAGAATAAGGTATCCACTTGAGTGTCTATGGTAAGATTCACCATCAGCAATATATAGAAATGGTTCAATCATAGGTATTATTATTGCAAGCGACGGATAAAAGTAAAATAGAGGTTATCATAATTGTACATTTGATTCTTCCTAGTTTTTTAAGATGATGATGTCAAGGTAAACTTCAAAATATATCATTTTCATGCATTGTGTCCGGGTACAAGCTAATTCACTATAAAATAATAATTGGAATTTTCTCTCTTAGTTTGAAATTATAAGATATTTTGGTTTTTCTAGATATATTGTTTTAATTATGTATATCTAAGCATATAAAAAAGTTATGTATCAAGAAAAGCCAAAGCGTCATATAAGTTGGAATTGAGAAAGTAATTTTCCGTAGATTCATTGGTCCACTCTGAATTAGTTAAAAACACTTTTATAAGGAGAAATTATCTGCTCAGAAACCACAAATTCAAGTTTTGCCCCCTATAACACAAAGGTTTTTAAATTTGCTTCACAAAGTCAATCGTCAACTCTTCATTGAGGCGCGATGGCTATCAGTTTTACAACCTCCCAAGCACCATCCAGTTCCAGTCAACCTCTAAATGTCTAAAGTTTTCAACACCCTGTAAGCATCATTCCATGCTCGATCTCAACAAGCTCTGCTTCTAAACCATCCTCTCCAAACTATACAACCTCCCCGTTGCATGATCCCAGGACCTCACTGCTCCGTGCAAGTAGTTTGGGCACAAAGAAACCATCTGCTCATCATCCAGCCCTAGGAGTAGCATGTAATTCTGAAATCATGACACATATCAGATTCTTGGGACATGTCTACACGAGAACCAAGGCATGAAGGGGTGTGATTGGTAAAGAATGGAGAGAGAATGTATGTGGTTGGATAAAAAATTGTTCTGTAGAAACTATCCATTAGGACCATGGTTTCTATATGTAATGTCTATGGAAATTAATAGGTATAGCATTGTGACTGCCCTAATACATTATAGAAACACCAGAATAACTATTTTTCATAGGTAGAAGTACAAGATTGAGAAGCAAATTGTCAAGCTTGTTTGGCTAATCTATGAGCATCTTGTTTAAATATTTGTCAATAAATTGTGGAAAGATAATGTCCAATTAATCAAAATGTACAAGTCAGAGCATGGGCGAGGGAGGGCGCGAGGGTGCAGGCCGGTGCGAGCGAGGGTGAGCTAAGCTGGCGAGGGTGAGTGCTATGGTGAGGCCACAGGATTTATAGCAGAGGATTGATAGTAGTCTCTCTCTTTCCTTTTGTCTTAATTTTCTTTCCTTCTGTGTTAATTCTCTTTTCTTTTGCTCGTTGCCATGTATGCTGGTGCATGCAAACATGCAATGTGTATATGGATAGCACAATAATTTTCTACTTCCTATTTTGCAAACATGCAATATTCAATCAAGGAGACAAATCGCGGGCTTTCCTTTTCTCGCTCGCTCCTTTCCTTTTCTCGCTCGCCCATTGGACAGCGTGGGAGGTGGGATCAATCGCATGGGGTGGCAGACGGACGAACCAAGGCAATTGTCGCACCAAAACAATGTCCACACTTTGTTCTTTTTAGTTGTAGGAGAAGCAACGGTTAGTAACAGGCATGGCACTGCCACACTTACACGCGGAACTGCCGTGGTGCAGCAGTTTTGGGTACAACTGTGGTACTGTCGCGTATCAGAGCACCTCGAGAACACAATGTGAATTTGCAGAATGAAAAGTAGATCAAGTAACTTACTTGTGTTCCTGAGGGTATACAGAGCCTATTTCACCACTTCTCCAATGTTGGAAGCTGAAGCACAAATAGATTGGAAGTAAACTCTAGAATCACATGCAACACAAAGTATAGCACAATACAACCAGCAAGAACACAAGGACAATGGGTTTATCCCTTGGTTTAGTTCACCACCAAGGCTTGCTGACTCTATGTTGTCGAGGAAGCCACCAAGGCTTGGGTTTCACCGAACCCTATCCTCTTCTTCAATCAAGAGAGCAAGTCCCTTGATTGAGCGTTCTTACTAGATGTTGGGAGAGTTTACAAACTTCCCGGAGCACCCACGAGAGGTTGTAGTGCTTCGACAGGCGATGCCTAACTGGCTAGGAGCTCTTGCTCCAAGAATAACGAATGCAACATGCCTCCTTGAACGTGAACCAAGTACTCTAGGAGTTGAAGCTCAGTTTGGCAAGCTCTCTTGTGAATTTTGGAGACCAATCTCTCAAGAAATCACTATGGAATCAAGAGGAGAGGTTGGGGGCCTACAATGGCTTGAGAAGAGCTTGTATGAAGTTTGGTTGAGAGCAAATGCGCTAGATGACCGTTGGAAGAAAGAAGAAAGGGTATAAATACCCCTACCTTCTGGCTAGCCGTTAAGTCACGACAGTGCCACATAAGATGTGGCAGTGCTGCGGTGCAACATAATTATGTGGTACTTCTGCACAAGCCAACCACAGAAGATAGGAGTTAAGCTTTGGCTGGCTTTGCTATGGGTGAGGATTTGTGTATGATGGTTGGAGTTGAGCACTTGGTTACACATTAAAGCTTGTGTATTGCATCTCCCTCGATAGTACGGCGGTTCCTATACTCAACTTCAAAATATAATATGCATTTAAATCTCCATTGAGTCCATCACCGCAACCTTTTATATTTGGGGGCTCCACCACCTCACTTAGTATCCTCATTGTTTTCTCACCTTCTTGTCAACTCGATAAATCTCATTAGTCCTCTAATTATGTGGTCATCATCACAAAAAACCACATTAGAACTTGATTGCACTTGCAATATCCCCTTTTTGTGATTGATGACTATACAATTAGAGCTTACAAAAGAATAAAATATAAATTGAGATTTTTGATCCATGTGTATAGAGACTCCCCCTAAATGTGTGAAGCAAGAATTGAATTCTCAAATTAGCATATATAGGAGGCCAAGTCTCACACATTGAGTTAAGTGTTGGGGCTCCCCCTATATCCATGCTCTTTTGTGGGGTGCTGCACATTGTGTCATGAATTATAAACGTGATGCAAATGACAATTATGCACTTCAACACAAACCAATGCTACCAAACGCGGCATTTTCGCATGTGCACGTGGTATTTTGCGACACTGCCACAGATATGGCACTCAGAGCAACAGAAACAAGCACCACACATACATGATTAGGAAATAAAAGCTACTGTAGAGCTACGAAAAGCACAGATCACATTACGTGTCCACATTGATACATAGAGGTCACAGGTAGATGATAAGGTATATGTTACAACCACCAAAAGAGTTTAAGAACCACTCTCAATTCATAACTAAATCTCACAACTAAAAGATAGGATATGCAGCTCCTCCACCATGGCGTCAAAAAGATGAATGTATCCCCCTCGATTTCTCCCCCTTGGCAACAAGTACCAAAAAGAGAAAAAGAAAAAGAATACAAACAAGTCACTCCTCCTGCTAAAGGTCTAAAATAGAAATCCACCTTTATAAAATAGATTCTTGTTATTTTTATGAAATAGAAATATACCTTTATAACCAGCACGAGGACTAGAATTTGTCTGGTTTTGATAATTAGAAGGTGTTTGTTACTCTGTTTCGTAGTTTAAGGTTGAAAATCAAACTATTATGCAAATTTAAGTGTCAAAAGTACACTTTACCCTAATAAATGTATTCAATCTCCTGGTCTTCTCTCTCCATCCTCTCTTCCTCTTCCTATCCGGTCACTTCTCTCTTCTCTCCTTGTGCTCCGGTGCTACACCACAAGCACATGAGTGGGAGGCTCTATGGCCACTGGCAATCACTTTTGTCTTCTATCTCTCATACTCAAATAATGAATGGTGAGCACGAGTGGGGCGGTGGCGAGGCCCTAATTTTCCTAGATCTATGTGGCGAGCGGCAATGAGGCACGAGCGCGGCATGGTCGATAGCGGCAACATTTTAACACGACTTGGATGGCACAGCGAGAACCAAGTGTGACGGGCTTGGATCGTGTAGCGGCAAGCGTATCGTGGAGCCTCTTGCCCTTTTCCTCCTCTTCCTATGCCAATACCCTTTGGTTGCCCTCCTCCTCTACCTACACCGGCATCCTGGGGGTGCCCTCCATGCCGAGCGGGTGGCAAGGGCTCAGGCGATAGTGGCACCCTCACGGGGAGGCAAGGCGACGACAAGGGCTTAGGTGCACGCGTGTGGCGGCAAATACGAGGATGGTGGGTGGCAACCACGCGCTATGATGGGCATTGTGGGTCAAGCGCGGCCCGAGGCATGTTGCACACATCGTCTTCCCTTCACCGGCGCTGGTGCTCCCTCCACTTCCGGCATGATAAAACTTGGTGTTGGCACGACCGAGTGCCCCCTCCCATCCACATCTACGATCGACGGTAGCATAGGGCAAGGTCTGTGTGGATGTGCGCGAGTTACACAGAGTGGATTTTCGATGTACCCTTGTGCAAGCAAGTGTTACTCCGGCCGTCTATTTTGCTTTGAGATTGGTGCTGGTAAGGGAGGGAGGGGAAATCAACGGTTGAGATAGCCACTGCGGCCACACAGGCACGCGGGTGGCAGCATAGCAGGACACGATACAGCGAGGTCCGTGGGACGTGTAGTAGCTATGGCTGCCAGCCAAGGGCGACGCTACAACGTGTAGCAAGGATGCGGCGTGCCTTGAGGCATAAGTGTGCAGCCACCTCTCAGGCAAGCTCCACATGAAAGGAAATGACACCATGCCCCATCACTGAAATGGACAGTTTTATCGACCTTGATGCGAGATCCAATGTCATTTTTCAGAGCATAATTGACTTTTTTTCTTATATTATTCTCTTTATCCATTGAGTTGGATGCCATGTCACACATTTTGCTTAGAGCATCTCCAAGAATTCCCAATAAAGCCTCCAAATCTAGGATTTTTGACAAGAATAGAAAAAAACATCTCTAAAAGTTCATAATCTCACCTCCCAATCTTTTGGCACTTGGAAAAAATCACCGAACGCGCGGATATATCTGCGGGTCTTCCACGCACGTATTCGTCTACCAATTTAAGGTGGAAGGGCGTGTGAAAAAAGGTAGAAAAGGGTTCCTAATGCAAATGTACGAGAGAGAAAGAATATATAAAAGTGGTTAGTTTAATTTAGAAATAGTATAGGATTCCTGATGTAAAATTATCTTCTATATTTTAGAAGTGAATTATTGAAAACTGTTGGGGATGGTTTTATTTATTCATCCTAATACTTTTTGGCGATTTGAAAAACTCTAAGATTTTAGAAAGAAATTCTTGGAACTCTCAGAGATGCTCCTACCTAGTGGATCATTAATGGGAGAACCCTAATTAAACTTCCATCCATCCACATTAGATTTAGCATAATTAACCGGACGTTCCTAGAATCACCCCATCCATGTTATCCACAACGTGCACCATCAAATTCCCTATAGATAAAACATAGTTTACTTTTACACCATAAGTTGAAATCACACTAATGTTTGGTTGTAGGATTGGTAATGCATACGTAAAGGAATCATAGCTTTTACCCTAAGAGCATCTTCAAAAGTTCCCAATAAAACCTCCAAATCTAGAATTTTTTGCTAGAATAGTAATCCCACCTCCCAATTTTTTGTCATTTGAAAAAAAATCACCGAACGCGCGGATATGTCCGCGCGTCTTTCACGCGCATATCGGCCTACCAATCTAAGGTCGAAGGATGTGCGAAAGAATAAAGAGTAGAAAAGATTTCCTGATGCAAATGTACAAGAGATAAAGAATATATAAAAGTGGTTAGCATAATTTAGAAATGGCAAATTTTGCTGGAGGACACTGTAAAAAGTGTAATTGGCTGACACACACTGCAACGACGAGTCTTTGCCCAGTACCATTACAAATTCATGGTTATTTGCCGGTGGACACCGCGCTGAATATTTTATTCATTTCTTAGTTTTGGGGAGAGAGAAGGTGAGGAAAATGACTTTGTTGCCCTCGTCTTCAACCTCTAGCTATTCACTGATTTTGCCATATCACAACGCCCGTGGCTAGGCAAAATTAACCGAAAACCAAACCGAAATAACCAAAACCGAAACCAAAAAATTCGGTTCCTAATTCGGTTCTGACTTTTAGGTAACTGAATTTTACTAGGTCAATTCAGTTCCGACCCTCAGTTAACCGAAATACCCAAAATAACCGAGATATTCAAAGAAGCCCATCAACAAATATACAGCCCAATAGCCCATGGTGAAACCCTAAGAATATAAGCCATATCACTGCACCAGACCTTCAGCCTCGAGCCCGACCCCCACCACAGTCCACATCCAGTCGGCCACTCTCAACGCTCCCCCTCTTCTCCCACACGTGACACCTCCCAGCTCCTCTTCTCCCACACGCGACGCCGCTCGGTTCCCCTGCTCCTTCCCTTCCTATAGTGGCCTTCTAGGATCCAGCGACTACGGCGGCTTCCAAGATCCAGCGCGCGGCGGCGGCTTCCAAGATCCAATGGTAGCAACTCGGTTTCCTAGATCCAGCCACCAGCGTGGCCTTCTAAGGTCCGGCGGTGGTGGCATGGCCTTCCAAGGTGTAGCGGCAGTGACCTGGCCTTCCAGTGGACAGGGTCATGGTGGCGACAGCGACATCCCCATATTCGGTTTTTCGGTTAGAACCGGAACCAAACTGGAGGAACTGAAACCGAATTTGCTCGGTTCCACGTTTTTAGAAGAACTGATCGGTCCCTATTTTTTAGGTAACCAAATTTCATTAAGAACCAAGGAACCGAACCGATGGGTTTCGGTTAACCAAACGCCCAGCCTGACCGTTTGCACTGTCGACTGAGCAAAACATCCATCATGCAATCATGATCAAATGACAAGAAATTGGACATCCTAGGTCACCGTCACCTGTCTCTCACTGTGTTCGGCTGGTTGGGGCTGGGCTAGAAGTGGTTGGAGTGGGCTGATCGTTTCAGCCTAGACCAGCTGGTATATATACCAGCCAGGCCGCCGCTAGTCTCCCTCTCCCTCTCCCATTCGCTCGCGCCACCCTAGGGTTCCCCCTTACCAGCCGCCTCCTGCAAACACCAGCATCGCCTCCTCCCCTCCAACCTCACGCAGCGGCCGCCTTCAACCTCATGCCATCCCATCAGAGCTCCCCCATCCACCGCAACCAAGCTTAGCCCCTCCTATTGGACCTCCCACAACCGCCGTAGCCAAGCTCGGAGCCTCGCATCGGACCTCTCGCATCTGCCGTAGCCAAGGTCGGCCCCTCCCATCGAACCTCCCGCATCCTCCACCTTCCACCTCGCTCACTGCACCTCCCGCATCCGTCGCCTCCAACTCCGCCAGTCAGCCTCAGTCGTATCCCCAACCATGCTCACCCTTCGGATCCGCCCGTCTCCAAATCCATCCTCGACGTCGTGCTCCTCCAACCAGCTCTACCCATTTGTCGATCGCCGCCAGGGTCGTGGCCGCCAAGGACGTCGTCGTCTCCACCGCCACAACCGGTAAGACTTTCGGATATGTGTGCATTTCCTTTGTGAAATGGTCTGACCGAAGATGGAGTATGGGGTTACGACGGAGATTCGCATTTAGGTCTACAGATTTTACAAAGTTATATTTCTGGTACATTTATTCAGTTCTATGAAGCCGTGCACTTGTGTTGCCTCTGTAATGCACATGTTCATACATTTCATAACTTACTTTATCGTATTTCTTCGTTGTAGGAACCTTTGTGCAGTACCACCTGCACACCGCTCCCTACGCTGGCACTATCATCCTCGTCGTCCTGCTCGCCTCCTGCACGACCGTGGTACATCCTACGTCCGTGGTCATCCAATCATCCATTCAAGGTGAGTTCAACTCCAACCCTTTCTCATTGGACTTAGTTTTTGTGTGAGCGCGTGCGTTTCTGCTTGCTACTCAATCCGTGGTCCTACTATACACAACTGATGCGTACATTGCTGCCATTCAACAGATGCATGCTCCATGTGCGACCTAGAAAACAACGCATGCCAAACTGCTGCTCGACAGCTGTCAAAATGAGAAGAACCAATACAACTGGTGTAAACAGGGTCCAAGTAAGGAAGGGTAAAGGAATGTGTACCAGGGTTGTAGGAATGCGAGGCTGCCATACGACGAGAAGCAGATCCGCAATAAATTCACTGACATGAAAAAGAAATTCCTCAACTGGCAAACCCTACAGAACAAAATAGGCCTCGGGCGAGACCCTACCACAGGGGCAGTTGTGGCCGAGGACTTGACACCCAACCACACCGAAGGAGGCAGCCATGAAGCGGTAATGCCTCCTCACTTTCCTTTGTCATTATGCACTAATCCCAACATGTGGTCTTATTTGTCCTTTTGCACTAATCCCAACATATGGTTACCATTATGCAGGAACTGAGTGCAGATGCAGGAAAGCTTGGAGACCCCCTGCCCACTTCGATGAACTGTGGGCCCTTTTTGGGGATCATCACCAGGAGAGAGGGACACTCAATGCTGCGGGTGGTGTTCAAGATGTAACACGCACTCCCCCTAGGACGCCCTTCATACCGTTTGGCCATTCTAGTGCCGGAGCCTCCTCCAAAAGGGCCACGACGGACAATGAAGTCAACAGTCCAAAGAAAGCAAAGAGATCGAAGGAAGTTGGAGAGTACTTGGCCGACATATCTGACAGCATCAGGGCTAGGAGTGCAAAGCCCACTAAGGCAGAGGAGATGGCTAAGGTCATGCAAATGCTACATGACGACGGTGTCTCCCAAAAGTCAGAGTTGTTCCTTATGGCATGTGACCTTTTCCAGAAGAGGGGGTGCCGCGAACAGTACAAGAACATTGATGACAGAGAAGATCGTCTCACTTACATCACCTGGACCTGGAAGAATGACAGAAATGTCGGTAGCAAATAGCGTCCCCGATTAGCAGTCGCGTGTTTGAGTGAAGCCTACCTAGTTTGCTTTCATACAACATTTGTTTTAGTTGTCACTATGTAACGAACCTTCTGTCGGACACATTTTTGTTTTCATTTGACCTCGTGTATGTCGGACATGGTTTGAGTACCTGTGCTGAATGTTTGATGTGGTTTCAATCTAATCTATCTATGCATTAGTGCGGCTTTATAATGTACAACTGTTGTAACTAACTTGTTTCATTTACTGGTTTGCAGGTTGTTGCAGCGGCTGGGCATCATCGTGAGAACTGGTCAGCGGTGCTGAAAGGTTAGTACTTCTATTCATAAACTGGAAACTTCAGGATGATAACTATTTGTTTGCAGGACTGTGCAATTAATATGATGTTGTTTTGTATCAAGGGACCGATTGCAAAGAGATTGAAGAGGCATGTCGTGCAGTGACATCGCTAGTGAACATTCAAGTGATTCTAGTGCTAATTACTGGGAGGATGTGAGATATGATGCGGCTATTGGCGGATATGCAGCCGCTGTAGCAGCTAATGTCCCGGTACCACCTCCTTGCTTTGGTTGGCAAGAGTTGAACGGCAGTCAGTGGGTACACAAGGTTCTTTCTTACCCAAAAAGGAGCGGTCTAAATTTTCGTATGGAACCTACTATTTTTTTGAACTGCACGAAATGCTAATTAATAACCATGGCCTGCGAGACTATGGGGACTTTGATACACAGGAGGCTTTAGGGATGTTTCTTTGGGCACTAGCAAAACAAGTCAGACAGCGGGACATGGGAGAACGGTTTAAAAGGGGTCTTGGGACGGTTAGCGAGAGGTTTGGTCAAGTGTTGGAATGTGTCGCTAACTTTGCAGATGTGATTTGTACACCTAGGCACGTAGACATGTCAAAAGTGCATGATAGGCCGCACAAGTACACACCTTTCTTTGATGGCGCAATAGGCGCTATCGATGGGACACACATCAGGATTAGTGTTGATAGGGTGTTCCATGATGATTACATAAATAGGCACGGTTGGCCTAGCCAAAATGTGGTCGCAGTTTTGTGACTTTGATGGGTGGGTTACATTTCTTGGTGTTGGCATGGTGGGGGCAGTGCATGATATGAGGGTCCTTAGGGAAGCTTGGACGAAACCCAGGTTCCCGCATCCACCGCCAGGTTAGTTGCATTTGCTGTTATAAAATTGAACTCGATGTTATCATGGTACTGCAGATGTTTGATGTGCTGATAAGTTGAAGGGGGTTGTCATGTGCAGGTAGGTACTATCTGGTGGACTCGGGGTATGCAGGTGAACATGGTTATTTGGGGCCACACAAAAGGCACAGGTACCATTTGAAAGAGTTTGACGATAGGCCGGCTCAAGATCCTAACGAGGTGTTCAATTTCCACCATGCTAGTTTGCGTAATGTGGTGAAAAGATTATTTGGGGTGGTCAAAGCTAGGTGGCACATGTTGAAAGGAGTGCCACACTATCCTAGGGAGAAGCAGGATAACATTATTAAGGCAAGTTTTGCCCTTCATAACTACTTGAAAAAAAAATAAAGTAACTAAGCCACTCCATCTACTAAGCCCACTGTCGATGCAGTGGCTTGCTGCAAGTGCAAATGATTTCATGGACAATGTGAGGATGTGGATTACCCATGGACTGACACATTTAGGGTACAGGTAAGCCAATGGTGCCAGTGGCAAGTTGATGATTACGCGTGCAAATGGACAGAAATTTGACAATTGTCTCTTTGCAGGTGATGGCTGGAGGTGGACGTTGGGGTGAAAGGGGACTGATGGCTGTCACGACGAGTAGACGACGGCGAGCAGAGCAGTGCATGCGTAAGTGACTATTGTGTTTGTACCATGCTGTTGCTGGTGATTATGTGCCTGAGGATGGTACAAATTTTGTGTAGCTGCACTAAGGTCATTGGAACAGCTACATGTGTTGTATAATGCTCCAGTAATCCATGTGTACTAAGTACTGTGTTGCACAAATGGAATGTGTATTGAGATCTAGGTGTCTGTCTTGCTGATGAACAGTACAGAGTCTGGTAGTTGTTAATGGACAACTTTGTATTTGTATGAAAAGTATGCCTTGTAAATGGTGGGTTCAGTTTACTGTTCGTTGGCACCAAATGTGTAGTGATACCTGGGTTGTTGGCGCTAGATTTTAAATGAGCCTGTTAAATTCAAATCCATGATCCAACCAGCCGGATCAGTCACTCCAGCCACTCCCAGCCCAGCCCAGCCCAGCCCCAATCAGCCGAACAGGGTGTCTGTCTGATCGGGATTCCATGGACATGGATGGAGCTCGATGGATCGTGTTGGGCCTGGGCGGCTGCTATCGCTCCGGCGAAGGCTCATCGTACAGAATCCCCGGTTCTAGAACCGTCTGTAGGAGTAGTCGCGGCGCCCGTGGACTGGTCGCCCTCCCATAGGCTGCCACGGCTGACACAGGCTTCCAACCAGCTGTACTAGGAGTGGCGGCCCTACAGGCGGCAGGGAATCGATTGAGATTTCTAGCTCAAGGCGTGCAACGTGTAGCTGGTTATGGGTCTATCTATGGCGGAAACGATCGGCTGATTTGTCATTTTATTACAGAAGTGCTTAATTTAGACAAGGATAGAGATTACATTCTATCCTCATTTTTTTTTGTTATATGTTAACCCAGAGTCTAAACTTGTCTATTACACAACCATGTGTTTTATGTAGTTTTAACACATGAATTTTTTGTACCATAGAATTAAGATCCAACAGCCTCCACCCTTCTTCTACCTCCAGCCTCCACAGATCACACATCACAGATCACAGATCACAATTTTTTTCTATGGAAGGACAAATCACAGATCCACCGTCTAGTCTTAATGGACCGGGTCCATGGGAGTGGAAAGGGAAAAGACAGAGTCATTGACACGCGGGGCCCATGGGGTGAGGTGGCGCCTCCCCACTGGTTCGTGCGACGTGGCCAGGGACACGGCATTGGATGCCATCGCGAACGCGTCGGTCGTCGTCGTCCTCATTCCCATCCGCTCGGTCAACGAAACGAGAAAGAGAAAGAGCGAGAGAGAGGAGGAAGGAGAGAGGGAAGAGAAAGAGAGAGATGGAGAGAGATAAAAAAAATCCATGTGTTTTTTTTTTTTTTTGTTAAAACACATGTGTGTTGTATAGTATTTATGTATCTAAATTGGAGCCGGCAGCCGTGTCCACGTTGGCACCTTGATTCGAGAACGAGAATGAGAAAAAGAACGAGAAGCTGTTTGGTTGCAGTGTCTAGCATCTTGCGCACACCGGCGCGAGCAGCGGCGGCCGCGGAACATGCACCACGCGAGCCTGGCCCTGGGAAAACGAATCTCATTTTCGTTTCCAGGAGCCTGGCCGGCTGCGTGCTTTTGCACCGAGAGAGCCTGGCCCAGGGCACGGTACAGGCATCCAAACGAGCCTCGCTTGCATCCTGGGATGATGGGCCACCCAAGTTCCTGTAGTAGCATAGGACAACTTTTTTTTTTTTGACAAACAACATTTTTATTATTAGCAGCAAGCAGCTGCTAGGAGGGAATAAGGATCCCAAGATACAAACTGCGGTGCCATTCGCAGAGGGCAGCTGCTTACATGGTTTGCATTAGTACAGGAGAAGTTTCCTTGATTACATTGAAGCTCTGAATGTCTAAAGGCTTCAGTAGCTAACAAATGAGCTGTGGTATTGAAGCTCCTCGCAATCTTTAGAACCTTGCTATTTGAGTCGGCTACCGCATTTAGAAATCTATGAGTGAAAGGCTTGATGTCCCAACGAGGAGGAGCCATTGAAGAAGTTTACAAGTAGCTGGCTATCAGCGAGGAAAGAAATATTTGTGATGTGGAGCAAGGAGATGATCCAAGCGGCGAGGGCAAGGCCAGCAGCTTCAGCCATAAGGACGGAGGTGGCATGATTGATTTGAGCTGATCACTTGGATCTAGGATGAAGATTCCTAGTCCAGCTTTCCTTACATTGGACTATTGGAGCTAGGATGAAGATTCCTAGTCCAGCCATAAGGGTCTGTTCGGCTGGTATTAAAGTCGGCTGAAGTTATTTTCTTGTGAGAGAAAAATACTGTAAATTATAGCTGATAAGCAGGGATTATAGAAGCATCATAATAACATCTTAGCCCAGGGAGCAGGATAGGGAGGCTGCAAACAGTTTGGTTGTCTGGCACTCCCAAACTGGATTGGTGACAGGGTAAGGCTAATTGTCGATCCTCTGAGATCAAAAAAAATATTGTGGATCCTCACCTTAACCTGTTCGGTTGATCCAGTTGTGACTGATTTCGGCTGATTCAATAGTGTTCCGTGAGAGAGAATAAACTGAAACAAGCTGAAAAGAGATCAGCCGAACATGGCGCAGCACGCCAGCACGTGTCCCCAACTATCCCGCCTGGCCAATTCCCGTCGTCCTACTCTGTCCTCCGGGCGAGTCGGGCGACCACACAAGCCCTCGCAGGGCCGGCCCTGGGGGCGGGCAAGCGGGGCGGCCGCCCTGGGCCCCCAACTCCAAGGGGCCCACCCTAAGGTATGTACACAACACAGGTATATGTATTTGACATGTTAGCAATCAAGGCCCAGCAGCGTTGTCAGCCTGCCCAAGGACGCAGTTGGCATCTGCGACCACGAGAAGCTATCCCCACCCCGCCAGTCCGCGGGTGACACGAACACACCGATACGCGCTCTCCTCGACCTCGACTCCTCCTGTGCGGCGGTGATGCGAGACACGAATCACTGTCCATGGACGACGCACATGAGACGGCAGCGACGCAACGCAAGACGCGATTCACCGAGATACCAAGACGCAAGTAGCATTTGTCAAAAAAGAAAAAGAAAAAGACGCAAGTAGCAAGCGTCTGCAGTTTTGCTCCGTGTGAGTATGATCTAGGTATGCAGACCAAGTCCACAAAAACCGATTATGCTCTGGAATTGAACGTGATTATATATTTATATTGGTTGAGTTTTGACTGATTGTAGGAGTGCCCTCACCATTATAGCATTGAAGCATAATGCGTAATCGCTGATTCTTTGCTCGTGCTCAATTAAAATTAGGGTGCAACCATACAAAAAATTGATTTAGTTTCAGATTTAAGTTAATGTGAATTACCAGATTGGTGTTATTTTTTTGGCTAATTCATTCTCCAAATTTTAACAGTATCATGTCATCAAGAAAGTAAGCTTCGACAGTGAAAAAAGAAAAAAAAACACACGAGTAAATGAGTTGATACAATCATAGATAGGGTCTATCCATAAGTTTTAAAGATAATTTATATGTATGAATTGTTTCATATGATTGTTGTTTTTGCATATGAAATTATGTGTTTATCATTGACATTGCATATGTATTTTTACTTATAAGTATTGTCACTATCATGTACTCTTAAAGGGCCCCGGATATTGGTTTCGCCCTGGGCCCAAAAAAAAACTCAGGGCCGGCCCTGAGCCCTCGTCGGCCATCACCCACGTGTCGTGCTCCCCCTTTCTCACGCGCCTCGCTCGTGATCACCACCTCTCTTCTGCCTTCTCCCTTCCCCGTCTCCTATATAAACATCACCACCTGCGACGCTTCTCTTCATCGACCTCGATCCATTGAATTTACTAATACTAATAAATTCTTGTTGGGATATATTCCTCCAATTCCCCTCCTCCTCCCAACAACAATCTGGTCGATCTCTCTCGCCAAACAAAAACCCAAAAACCATTCCGTCCGATCCCACAGAAACTCTCTCAGTTTCAGTTCGATCGATCGCTCCCGTCTCCATCGTTTGCCAGACACCAACACCCAAAACCATGGCCTTCAACCTGGCTCAGTGCGCCACCGCCGCGGCATCCGTCGCGCCCCGCACCCCTCGCCCTAGGTCCGCGGCCGCGGCGTCCGTGTCCGTCTCCTTCTCCGCAAGGAAGGCGGCGGCGGCGGCGGCCGGCAGCGTGCGGCTGCAGCGGCAGGCGTGCTGCGAGCCATCGGTGGCGCCGGCGCGTTCGGTGTTGTGCCGGGCCGCGGTGTCGGGGAAGACCGCGGCCGACCGGGCCGCCTCCAGGAGGAGGTCCGGCGGCGTGCCGGTGTTCGTGATGATGCCGCTGGACACTGTCAAGAAGTGCGGCAGCCGCGCTGAACCGGCGCAAGGCAGGTGCAGGCGAGCCTGTCCGCGCTCAAGAGCGCGGGCGTGGAGGGCATCATGGTGGACGTGTGGTGGGGCATCGCCGAGAGCGACGGCCCGGGGAGGTACAACTTCGCGGGGGTATATGGAGCTCACTGGAGATGGCGCGCAAGGCCGGGCTCAAGGTGCAGGCCGTCATGTCCTTCCACCAGTGCGGCGGCAACGTCGGCGACTCCGTCAGCATCCCGCTGCCCAGGTGGGCCGTGGAGGAGATGGAGAGGGACCAGGACCTCTGCTACACCGACCAGTGGGGGCGACGCAACTACGAGTACGTCTCGCTCGGCTGCGACGCCATGCCCGTCCTCAAGGGCCGCACGCCCGTCGAGTGCTACACCGACTTCATGCGCGCGTTCCGGGACCATTTCGCCGACTACCTCGGCAACACCATCGTGGAAATCCAAGTCGGCATGGGCCCCGCCGGCGAGCTGCGCTACCCGTCCTACCCGGAGAGCAACGGCACCTAGGAAGTTCCCCGGCATCGGCGCCTTCCAATGCAACGACAGGTACATGCGTAGCAGCCTGAAGGCGGCAGCGGAGGCGGCCGGCAAGCCTCAGTGGGGCCACGGTGGGCCGACCGACGCTGGCGGCTACAACAACTGGCCCGAGGACACCATCTTCTTCCGCGGCGACAACGGTGGGTGGAGCACCGAGTACGGCGACTTCTTCCTGTCGTGGTACTCGCAGATGCTCCTGGAGCACGGCGACCGCATCCTGTCGGGCGCCACGTCCGTGTTCGCCGCGGCGCCCGTGGAGGTGTCCGTGAAGGTGGCCGGCATCCACTGGCACTACGGCACACGGTCCCACGCCCCGGAGCTGACCGCGGGGTACTACAACACGCGGCACCACGACGGGTACCGCCCCATCGCGCGCCTCATGGCCCGCCACGGCGCCGTGCTCAACTTCACCTGCGTGGAGATGCGGGACCACGAGCAGCCGCAGGAGGCGCAGTGCATGCCGGAGCACCTGGTCCGGCAGGTGGGCGCCGCGGCGCGCGCCGCCGGGGTGGTCCTGGCGGGCGAGAACGCGCTCCCGCGGTACGACGGCACGGCGCACGACCAGGTGGTGGCCACCGCCGCCGAGCGCTGCGCCGCCGAGGACCGGATGGTGGCGTTCACGTACCTGCGCATGGGGCCCGACCTCTTCCACCCGGACAACTGGCAGCGGTTCGCCGCCTTCGTGCGCCGCATGAACGGCGCCGGGTCGTGCCGGGAGGCCGCGGAGCGGGAGGCGCACGGCGTCGCGCAAGCCACGGGGTCGCTGGTGCACGAGGCCGCTGTCGCGCTGCGGAGCTGACCCAACCCACCGGGTTGGGCCGCCGGAAGCCTGCCATCGATTTGGATTGTGTAGGGTTTGGGAGCTCGGGTTCTTGTTGGGTTTTCCTTTTGGGGGGGAGAGGGAGCGCTGTCGAGATCGAGAGCGAGCAGAGTCTCTCGTCTCGTGCACCTCATCCCGCGTAGACGACGAGATTGTGACGAAGCCGGGGGAAAGGGAGGGGAGGACAAAAGATTGCTTTTGTCACGTTTCAGGCTCCGACCATCGCCGGAGTTTGTTCGGGGAATATATCCATTTCCTGCAGAAATCAGCAGAAAATGCTGATTCGGTGCTGTGTTCCTGCACTGACTGATTCGGTGCTGCTTCTAGTCTTCTTCTCCTCTCATCTGCTCTGCTGTGCTCTCTTGTTTGGCCGGCTGACAGGCTGCTTGAGGTCGACGGCCTGTGTTTGAGCCGGCCACATCCCTTTTTATGGATGTCTGTAAATCAGTATTTCTAACAGAAGTTACATTGCATCCATTTCCAAAATGAGTCCACAAGATGTTGATAGTGACCAGTAGAATTGTTAGGATTGTCCTTGTAGAAACAGTGCAAAAGACTATCGAGCTCAGTATCGAAGTGGGCGAGTTATTTATCTAAAATTTACACATATGGATCGATCATCGAAAAGGGAGATACAGAGATGTAGATCAACGACAACGACAGTCATCCTCGTGAGGAAGATTAGAAGGGAACGTACTGAGAACGTACCCCTAAGCTTCCGTTGCTAGAAACTTTCATATAGAACCGCGTCCAAGTTTGTCCACTGCGTGTATGATTTTGTTTGGTAAATTTAGAGCATTTTGTGTGGGGTATTACCGTATTACGGCCTTTAGTTGCCTTGCCCGCGTGATCCCCAGTGCCTCACCTCACCTGCACGATCCCGTCTTGCCTCATATCAGTAAGCTAGGCTCACATGACCCAGATTGGGCGCAGGAAGTTGAAGGTCACTTTCAATGGTTGCTCGTATGTACTAAGTCAGCCAAGACAGCAGCGTGAGGCCGAGCAGCAGGGCGCGGGGCCAGCGGCTCGCTGCGGCTGGCCTCGGCCAAGCCCAAGCGGCTCGACCGGCCAAGCGCTGCGGCACGGTTGACCGTGCGGGACGCGGCCATGTGCGCGGCGTGAGAAGGTGGCGTGGTGACCGCGCACCCGGCGCCAACCAACCCGAGACAGTGACACACGAATTTTAAAACGTTCAACACGACCAAACGATTGCTTTAGAACCTAAACCATCTTCATCATGCTCAAGATGGCACATGAGACTATCAAATCGAGCTATAACACTACACCGCTCCTTAACCCAATCTCTCAAAATAAATTGCTAAACATAGTAGCGTCTAACTGTTGGCAGACTTGGAAATTTCTAAGTTTTTGAGCTGAATTTGATTTCCATTTGCGATTTCTAAGCTAGTGGAAATATTAGCTAGAATATCATTTTTCGACCGTAAGTATTTCAGTGTCATCTACAAAGTTTGTACTTCCAACTTTATTAAGGCGACTCATATATATGTTCTATAGTATTTTTGCTTAATAAAAATTGGTTTTAAACCCTAAGTGATATAACATGACTATCGAATCAACTTTCGTTTCGCATTTTAGTTGATCGTTTCGAGTTACAGAAATTGATCTACACACTTTATCACATACATTAACACATAAACATGATGCTCATAACATATTTTAGTAAATGATTTACGGTGTAACACCGATGGTATTACATTTTCCTCCTCTTTTTCATCACTCTGACCACTTCTTTACTTGTGACACCCCTCTTCCTTCGCCATTATTCTTGCATTCGTTTTCCACCAAGTTGCTCGTGGAGGCTCTGAATTATCAAAAGATGAACACCACTTCCTTGTTAAGGTTGGTAACTCGCAACCATTTAATTTCCTAGTTTGTTCCTTTGGTTAAATTGTGAATGAAAATCATCTTTTCTTCCTTTTAGAGTGCTTATAGATCATGGAGGCTCCCCGAATTTTTAAGTTTGTGTCCATACCAACTTACGCTAAGGTTGGCATGTAGCCTATACTTTAACTGTTTGCTTGGTTATATTGTTTTCAATATATTGAGATGAATGTGATGGAGATCATCTTTAATTTAATTACTTTTCATTTTGAGGCTCCTGAATTGCGAAGGACGCACGTCACCGATATATATTAATTAATAGCTGTATGTAGATAAAAATATATTATTTCTCAATTGTTTGGAACGTGTCTCATCTAGTTAGAGAAATTAAAACTAATTAATATATTATTTCTCATAGATTAATGGTAATTTGAGGCTGAGTAACCGTGGTCTAATAAAGAAATCAAGTTCACTAGGGGATGTAGCCCCGACAACCCCCCCTTTGGATCCGCCCCTGGGGCTGATTAATAATTTCAGTCATAATGGATGAATTCTACGTAAATATATGGGTTATAAATGATTATTTTAATGATGATAAAATTGGTACTTTTATGACGAAATGTGCATGAGCTTTGGTTATCCTGACCCAAATTACCTGCTGCACGTGGACAAATAAAAATACGTCATGTGGACCAGTGGACAAATAAAAATACGATACGTCGACCAATAAAAATATGCCACGTGGACCGATCAGAGAAGGCCACTTGGACCAAACAGAAATGGCGAGAGACGTCAGAGAGCACCCCTCGTCGCATCTACTACGTCCTGACTGAGCTTTACAAAAATCAATCAGACAAGCCCCTCTTATTCAACTGCAGCCGCGTGACGTCTCCGTCTTTTGGTTGTCGCCTTCCCCTGGCATGGAGTAGTGCCTGGTACAAGTAGGAAACTCGGCAGGTAACTTCGGCCTGTCGAGCGCTATCAAAAATAGTAAATATGTCGAGTGTTTTTTTTTTTGCCGAGTGTATTTTATCGGACACTCGATAAAGAGCTGATTTGTCGAGTGTAATGCAGAAGACACTCGGCATACATGCATATTGCCCTTGGTAAAAAACCCGATTTGCCGAGTGTAGTATATCAGACACTCGGCAAACAACAAGACGATACTCGGCAATCAATGGACACTCGGCAAAATACTATCACGTGACCGGCAGGTGCGACAGCCGTCTGACGGCGTGCCGGTCGTTAGCAAAAGTGCTACTTTGCCGAGTGTTTTTCCCCAGCACTCGACAAAATTATAAGTGTGCCGAGTGTTTTTTATTAACACTCGGCAAAGCCAAAACTTTTTTTCCTCTTCTGCCCTCCAAACTTTTTTTACTCTCCACAAACAATATGTGGTACTACATGTTAAAATTTGGTATATTTCTCGATCTGTTTGGTATATTTAATTAATTTATTGCATTTAGGGAATTTTTTTGGTATAAGTCAAATTTGAACTGCAAGTGATTCAAATAATGGAATAAAATGAGTGGAAAAATGATATTCATGTTATTGAGTCCATTTTGAGGCCTTACCCGAGAAATGAAAAGAAATTTCGAACATTTTGTTCAGGAAACACGACCATGAACGTGTGGCCGAATGATTTTTAAATTCTAAAAAAAACAAACAAAGTCTAAAAATCACGAGATTTGTCAAAATCTCCTGATATCATACGTGGAGGCTGTGGTAAAAAATTGAGAATGTTTCGCACAATTTGTCACGTACGACACTTACAAACCGAAGCATCTTCGAAGAAGAATCGTAGCCTTGAGAAGGATCCGGTAAGATTTGGAGTCAAAGTGACGGACGAATTGGGGTTTGACTTCAAAACTTTTTGTATAGGCAATAGACAACATAGATTGGTTCACGTCAAATTTTGATAATTTTTCGGATTCGTTCGATAATTTTAATTTGTTAAGTGCAATTATAGAATTTTAATTGATATATATTGAATTTGAGCTACAACTGCATGAAATAATAAGTTTTTTTTTCACTCATGGCCTTGAAACTTTTTCTACTCTCTACATACTACATGTGGTACTCCATGTTAAGATTTGGTGTATTTTTTGATCCGTTTGATATATTTAATTAATTTATTGCGTTTAAAGGAATTTTTTTTGGTATAAGTCAAATTCGAACTGCAAGTGATTCAAATAATATAATAAAATGAGTAGAAAAATAATATTCATGTTATTGAGTCTCGTGTGAGGCCTTATCCAGGAAATGAAAGGAAATTTTGAACATCTTGTTCATGAAACCCGACTACGAAAACGTGTGGTCGAATGATTTTTAAATTCTTAAAAAAACAAACGAAGTCTGAAAATCATGAGATTTGTCAAGATCTTGTGATATCATACGTGGAGTTCGTGGTAAAAATTTGAGAAGGTTTCGGACAATCTGTCACGTACGATGTTTACAAACCGGAGTATCTCAGAAGAAGAATCGTAGCGTTGAGAAGGATTCGGTAAGATTTGGATTTAAAGTGACGGTCGAATTGTGGTTTGACTTTAGAACTTTTTGTATAGACAATAGAGAACATAGATTGATTCATGTGTAATTTTGGAATTTTTTTGTATCCGTTCGATAATTTTAATTTGTTACACAACTGGAACGAGGTTCTTTGCCGAGGGCCGGATACGCTCGGCAAAGAAGCCTTTGCCCTCGGCAAAGGCTTTGCCAAGAGTTACTCTTGGCAAAGGCCGGTCGACACAGTTCCTCACGGCAAAGGCTACTTTGCCGAGAGCCGCATCTCGGGCTCTCGGCAAAGGATTTGCCGAGGGTTAGCCGGCCATCAGCAAAAATTTTCGCCGTGACGGGGAGAGGTCACGGTAAAGTTGATCTTTGCCGTGAGCCTTAGCAAGTTCTTGGCAAAGAATTTCTGAATTTTTTTCCAAAAAACTTTGCCGAGCGTCTGTCAGAAGAGCTCTCGGCAAAGAATATTGATAATTTTTTTTGACATTTTTTGTGCCGAGAGCTATGGCTCAGCTCTCGGCAAAGGATTCCTCTTTGCCGAGCGCTATGGTCATGCGCTCAGCAAAGCTGGGATTCTGTGTGTTCCAGAATTTCCAGCTTTGCCGAGGGCATGACCATAGCCCTCGGCAAAGCCACAGCCAGTTTTATTTTTTTTTGTTTTTTGCATTTCCAGTCAACAAATAAACATATATATGACATCCACATCACAATAAGCACATCCACATATCAATAACCACATCCACATCACATAATTCACATCCACATCACATAGAAGTCTCAAAGTTCGAAGTCACAAACAAATCTCGACACATAGACAACCACAAGTGTAAAGTTCGACAAGCAACATAAACAAGAGGCATAGGAGGCGCCAAACTGGTCACGGCGACGGTCCGGGCTGAGAAGGTGCCGCGTGCGATCCTAGGGAGTTGACGAGAAGGTTAGGGTCGTTCGACGCTGCCGACTGACGCTACACAAACAAAGAAGATGCAGAACGTGTTAGACAACATAAATAGATAACCAAGCACTACATGTACTTTTTACCACCACGACCACACCACCACCACCACCACGCCACCACCACACTACTACTAACCAACAAGCACACCACCACGCCACCACCACCACCACCACCACCACCACGCCACCACCACAACCACACCACTACTACCACCAACAACAACCACACCACCACACCACCACCTCCACCAACCACGCAGCCACCACCACGACCACGCCACCACCACCACCAACCATGCCGCCACCACCACCCACCACCATCACCACTAGCACTAGGTTTCACTAGGTTTTACTAGGTTTCACTAGGTTTGACATTTAAAGAAACTAAAACATTTGTCATACTCACCGGAGTAGAATCAAGCTGAGGTGGAGGTGTAGGCTGCAGCTGACCGAGCAGGAACTGTGGGACCGTTCCACCTTGGGTCATCGCAAGACCCCGCACGTAGGAGAGCACCTCTGCCATCTGTCGCTGATCCTGCTCCTGCTTGGCCTCTAAAGTTGCCAGCCTCTGCCGCTCGAACTCCCGCTCGGCCTCCAAAGCTGCCAGCCTCTGTCGCTGCTGCTCCCGCTCGGCCTCCATCGCCTGTAGCTGTGCCTGCAACATTTGATGCCAATGTTTCAAGATTGCGGAGCTAAGGTATGTAAAAGTCAAAGAACTAGGAATGGAAGAGAACACTTACCTGGAGTGTCGACACCACGGTCGGGCGCTGGCGTATGGCCGGCATTGAGCTCGTGCTCGCTGCTCGGATCTAGTGCAGCGGAGGAACAGAGGTCGTGTCGAGGACACCGTCGCTAAGCCAGAACCGCCCGTGCTTCTTGCCTTGCCCCACCCTCATCACGAGCTCTGGATCAAGCCGCTCCTCGGTGGTTGGGTCGTAGTCTAGCCCGTGGACTGACCTTGCCATCTCTGTGTACGCAGAGATGCGAGGGGCAATGCTGGCGTTGGTGAACGACTCGGCAGGGACTTCTGGGGTCCAGTCGGTGGCGGACGTCGCCTTGCCCAAGTGGGACAAGGCATATGCCTTGAGGTGACCACAAGGGCGGCCACCATGTGACGCCGACTGCGAGAAAGACAATAACATTGTTAGAGTTGTTGCAGAATTGATTGTTAGGTTAGAGAAATGGTTTTGCCTTACCCAAGCTTCTGAGAATTCGGAGAGGTTGCAGCTGCCTTGATGGTGTGGTACTCCTTGCATCAGCAAACGACGCTCGCGTGCTTCATCATGCTCCTTCTTCCAGTCCTGGCTGAGCCACATGTCCACAATCCTCTCCCAGGCATCCGGATGCCGATTGCACCAGTTTGGAATCGCCTACAGGCCATCAAGCAAACGATATATCAGAAGATCAAATTAAGGAAACTTAATCTCAGAAGAATTCAATAGTAATGTTCCGTATTTACCGCAAGGTACTCCTCCTTGGTCAGCACCACCTGTCTTGCCTCGTCCTTTTTGATGCTACGCCCTTGGACCTTCGCGTAGTGCCAAATGTGCGCCTGATGACGCACGTCGTGAATCATGTCCGTGACATGCTTCTTACAAGAAGCGACCGCCACCTGGTACGCCCTGTGCTCCTTGCCCTCCTCGATTCTAAAGAAATCCTACATAAAGGCGCGAGGTATCAATTACTTATTAGAAGAATGCCCAATGAATACGATGTATCTGTGGCTAAAAGAATACAATGTGTGCCTGAAAGACTTACCGACAGGTCCCTGACGACCCGCTCCACCTTGTTCCTGTATCTGTGGCCACTACGATCCATGGCATCGGTGGCCAATTCGTAGTGGTCGAACTGAGTGGCCGGCTCGAACATGTCTGGGCTCACCTCCACCAGGCCAGGGTAGTGCTCCCTGCACAGACCTCCTAGGATGCCATTCACTTTGCGTGCCTTGGCTCCAGTCTCCACAAGTTTCCAGTTCCTGCACAAGTGATTACAAAAAGTATTAGTTTGTATTTTGATTTTCAACATTTCAAATGAAGAAGTTTCGAGCACATCTTAAGTTACTTACCTATCCCCATTGGGTGTGATCAGCGGGAGGGCCGCTTCAGGTATTGGTCGACGCGGGAGCTTCGTGGGACCACGCAGGTACACCGTCGACACACCAGAGGAAGTGGATCCCCCTGCAGTCGCCTCGTCCCCTGAGGTGGAGGACCCCCCTGCATCCGCATGCTCCATCACGGCGGTAGGCTCCTCCACGGCCGCAGGCTCCTCCATGGCCGGAGGGGTAGTCGGCTGCGTCCTGCTCGGACGCCTACGGCTCCTCCGCCTCGGCACCGGCTCCGGAGGCTGAACCGACGCCTCCGGCTCCTCCTGGCTAGCGTAAAGAGACTGGACAGACCTCCTGTGTGGCATCTCCTGCATTAAAAAAGAACAAAACAATTAGCATATATAAACGATACATAATTAGAAAGAGATGCAAAATGAAGATAATTACATGCAAAATGAATATCATTACAAAATCAGATAATATTACATGTATTAGAAATGATCTCCATGATCGGGATTAGCTGGATTGTACATATCGTCATCGCTATCAACCATGTCCAAATCTTCATCCGCCTCCTCATCATCACTATCAACACCTAAGTGTAATCGGTCAAGGAACACTATGTCCTTTGGATTTTCCACCTCATCTCCAAAGTCCTTGTCCACAACCCTTTCGATGTCTGTCTCCATTTCTACTAGCCCGGTTAAGTCTATCTCAAAGCTCCCTTGTAGCCCCTCTTCGTGTTGATAGAACTCTCCATCATGTGTTTCTGGGTTCAAGTTGTAATCTTCATCGTTTGGGAGAGGTAGTCTACCGTGCAGCGATATTGTGTGAACAACATACCAACCCTTAAGGTTTTCCTTGGTTTGGCAAGCATATGGACTATAATAGACTTGCTTGGCTTGTGTGGCCACAATCCATACATCATCACCTTCATAGACGGAATCCTGTCGAGTCTCGACTAGCCCAAGATGAGGGTACTGTCTCAATACCTCAGGATCAAATCACCAGCATTTGAATATGAAAGGACTAAAAGGTTTGGCTCCACGAAACTGGAGTTCGTATATTTCTTCAAGTATCCCATAATAGTCGTTGCCATCAGTTCTGGGCGTCATAACTCCAGTATTTGTGGTCCTTCGATGCGGCCGACTCTGTTCGTAGCTTGTTGTGTGAAAGCGATACCCATTGACGTCATAAACGTTACATGACATGACCCTAAAGTTGAAGCCATCGGCAACCTGCCGCAATTTGGCACTTATAGACGCATCCCTGTAGCACTGCAAAGTCAGGCTAGAGTGTTATGTTATTCACACAAACGACCAACTTGAAATCAAGAAACAAGGGGGAAGTTGGACGGTACCTTCTTTTGGAACCAAGAAATGAAATCCCGCTCCTTAAGAATGGTATCAACTTCATGAGGGCAAGGTCGCCTTGATTGACGCCAGAATAGATTAACAAATTCCCTGTGTAGACAAGAAACATGACGGGGTTGGATGCAGAATAGTGACGGTGTAAGTAACAAGTTCGTTGAGAACTTACTCGATATACGGTGCCACTTCATCTAGGTTGGCCAACAAATATAGCATGATACTGCGCCACTCTTCATTGCTCAAGGTCTTTGGGCTCAATGCACTCGCTCTTCCGAGTGACCCTTTCAAAAGGCTGAGGGTAGATTTATTTTCATCCTCATTGTAACGAGCCGGTCGATTATGCACGCTAGGAAGGTTGCCCTTATAGTATGTTGTTGTGAAGTTTGACACCTCCTCGTTAATGAACGCCTCTGCCATGGAAGCCTCAATTCTGGCTTTATTTCCACATTTCTTGCGAATAGTCTTTAGACATCTCTCGATTGGATAGCACCAGCGGTTCTGCATGGGCCCCCCATTCGTGCCTCGTACGGGAGGTGCACAATCAAATGCTGCATCGACAGGAAGAAGCCGGGTGGAAATATCTTCTCCAACTTACAGATCAACTCAGGGGCTCTTTTTTCCAAGTCAGCCACCACGTTTTGAGATAACTCCTTGGCATAAAGCTGGCGGAAGAAATAGCTCAACTCTGCCAGCACGACCCAGACATGCTCAGGGACGAAGCCTCGAACCATCGACAGAAGAAGGCGCTCAATCCATATGTGGAAGTCGTGACTCTTCATCCCTAAGACTCGACCAGTAGATGGGTTGGCCCCCCCTCTTAAGATTCGCTGCAAACCCATCAGGAAACATTAAGTCCTTGATTCATTGGACTACAACCATCCTGTGCTTCTTTTCCAAGACGTAATCGCCCCTAGGCCTTCTCCATGTCTTGCCGGCTCTTGGTGGTCGCATCTCTAGGTGTGGTCTATCGCATAGCCTTGCTAGGTCCGCTCTAGCCTTAGGGTTGTCCTTTGACTTGTCAGTGTCCATGAGTGTTGCCCAGAGAGCTTTGGTGACATTCTTCTCAGTGTGCATTACATCAATGTTATGTGGCAGGGCCAGGTGCTTAAAATAGGGAAGCCTCTCCAAGCCCGACTTATGAGTCCACATATGTTGAACACCATACCCCACGAAACCAACTCCGTCTTCCTTGGCGACAGGACCATCTATCTGAGCAAGAACCTCGGCGCCAATCATCTTCTGCGGTTCAGGGTCTGTCACTACAACACCTTTCGTAAAGTTCTTAATGTCTCGTCTGAATGCATGGTCAAGAGGGAGGAATTGTCGATGTTTGTCGAACGAGGAAAACTTTCCACCACTCTTCAACCTAATGAACTGCAGAGCTGCCTTGCATACCGAGCATGGGAACTTCCCATGGACACACCAGACGCTGAATAGACCATACGCTAGAAAGTCATGCATCGAGTAGTGGTACCAAACGTGCATTGTGAAGTTCCTCTTTGTAGCACGGTCGTATGTCAGTACCCCGTTATCCCATGCACTGATCAACTCATCAATCAAAGGCTCCATGAACACACCCATATGTTTCCCCGGGTGACCAGGAATTATCAGCGACAAGAATATGTTCTGACGTTGAAGAAGGACGCCGGGGGGGGGGGGAGATTGAGGGGGATAACGAAGATTGGCCAACAAGTGTATGGGGTCACCATCATTCTAAAAGAATTGAACCCATCTGTTGCAAACACAACACGCACATTACGAGCCTCTAGATCTTTGTCAGCATAAATGCCATCAAATGTTTGCCATGCTTCACCATCTGATGGATGTACCATCTTGTCAGGATTGTATCGGATGCCATTTTTGTGCCATGTCATCTGTTTCGTGGACTCCTCGCTCATGAATAGCCGTTGGAGTCTCGGTATGAACGGAAGGTACCGTAGGACTTTCATGGGGATTCCAAGCTGCTTCTTCTACCCATCACTAGATTCTACCTCCACATACCTAGAGGACTTACACTTTGGACAGTACTTTGCTTCCGCGTGTTCTTTCCTAAAGAGGACGCACCTGTTCTCACAAGTGTGTATCTGCTCATATGGCATCTTAAGAGCTTTGAGGAGCTTCACTGACTCGTACATGTTCTTCGGCAGCGTGTGATCTGCCGGAAGCAGGGTCCCAAAAACTGGCAGCATACTATCGAAGCAGTCTCGACTCATGTTATGCATGGACTTTAACCCCATTAAGCGTCCAATGGCATCGAGTTGAGAAACATTTGTCTTGTCATGAAGGGGCCTCTTAGCCGACTCCATCATGCGATAGAATGCCCTTGCGGTTTCCTCTGGCTCCTGCTCCTCGGTTTCGTCCGTACATCATACACCGAAGTGTGCTTGGTGGAAGTCATCCATCATGTCTGGTACCCCGCCATCACTATCAAACTCCTCCAAGCGTGGCCTCAATGCCTCATCTCTAATACGATGGCCTTCACCATGGCACACCCACCGGGTATAGTCTGGCGTAAACCCAAACTTGCAAAGATGTTCCTCAATGACCTTCCTGGTTTTCCTATTCCTGTTTGCACATTCGCTGCAGGGACACCACACCTCTGTCGCTGCTTGAGCACCCACACCAATGCTTTGTCCAAGAAATCCTCAGTCTTCTGTATCCATTCACGAGTGACCTGATTCTGACTACGGCGGCCTGTGTACATCCAATCACGGTTATCCATCATCTACCATATATATAATAGAGTAATATAACCATCAATAGCATATGCACCGCTTGCCTACTATCTAATAGGTAGGGATAGATCCTAATCCCACCCGCAGATGTGTAGATGAGGTTAGTTTCTATGCTCCGCTCCAATCTGAGATAGAATTTCGGCAGCACATCCCCGCTGTTCTCCCGATACACGTCCTGGAAGGGAGAGTGTGTATCTGGAAAACAACAGGGAGGTGATGCTGAAACCCCATCTCGGACCGGACCGGACCATACAAACTAAATCATCTACGCATCCGCGGGTTGTCCAAATAACGTGGACAATCCAAAACAGATATGGTCGTAGATATGCAGAGATCCGCATACCTACGATCGTATCTCTTTTGGACGGGAGACGCCTAACTGGTTTACGCGATCTAGCTAGGGTTACGGACAAAGGGCTTATACCTAGGGTGGCGGTGGAGTGGAGAGGTGACACGGTGCAGGCAGACCCGAAGGAAGACGCTCGGGGTACTCCGGGTCCCCTCCGTCGGGCTCTTCTCTGCAAAACAAGAAACACAATTTATAAGTTCAAAATTTTGGCAGAACCTCCCCTGTACGGGGAGGCTTCCAAAACCTACAAGGAAAAAGACGGCACAATGGCCGACATCCACAATTTCGGCACGATGGCCGACACAGCGACATATGGCACGATGGCCAACACATCCACAAAAGGCACGAAGGCCCACTAATCCAGAAATGGCACGAAGGCCAGCAATAGGCGGGAGGGGGGCTTTACCTTGGGTGGCAGTGTAGTTGGGCGATGCGGAGTCGGGATCACCCTCATCTTTGGCTAGACGCGGGGGAAACGGCGACGACGCGGGGGCGTGACGGTCGTCGGCCTCTCCTTCTCCCCTCCTTCTCCCCTCCTCTCTTCTCCCTTCCTCTTCTCCCTTCCTCCTCCAAATGCTCTCTGCACGACCGGTAGGGGCGCACGGGGCCAGCCGGGGGCACGCGGGGCCGCCCGGGGACACGCTGGCCGCAGGGGTGGGCCACCGGCGGGCGTGGCCGGGAGCACATGGGGCCGGCCGGGGACGCGCTGGCCGCGGGGGTGGGCCACCGGCGGGCGTGGCCGGGGGGCGACGGCGGTGCCCGACCACCGGGCGAGGCGGGGGACGACGCGGCCCTGACGACGACAGCGCTCGGCGGGACCGGCGGCGGCGAGAGGAAGGGGATGCGGGGGGTGTGGGCGAGAGGAAAGGCTGACTGGGCCGTGAGTGGTCTATGTGGACTGGGCCTTTGCCGAGGGCCCAGATCCGGGCTCTCGGCAAAGTTGTTTTTTATTTTTTTTAAAAAACTCTTTGCCGAGAGCCCTTTGAGGCTCTCGGCAAATACAATTTTTTTCCCAATTTTTTTCTGGTGGCTAACAATAATATTTAAAAGACATATTTAAAATTTGGAGCTTTTTTGATTTTATTAGCTATATTTAATAAGTTTATTTCATTTACTTGAATTCTTCCCGGTAATTCAAATTTGAACTGCAGGTGCATCGAATATTGGAATTGAGTGATTCAAAAAATCATATTCATGGTATTGCATGTGGTGTGAGACCGTATCCAGTGACAGATGCCAAATTTGGCGCATCGTTTTCACGGAACACGGCGAGGAACTTGCATGTAAAGTATTTTTTAAATTATATAAAATGGAAACGAAGTCCGAAATTCACGAAACTTGTCGATGTGTCATTTCATCGCATGTATAGGCTGTGATAAAAAATTGAGTGGATTTCGAGCAAGTTGCGACGTCCGATGCCTAAAACCCAGACATCTGTGTGATCACATGCGAATTATTTACTGCTGGCTGATTTGGATTATTTACTGCTGGCTGATTTGGTGTGAGAGAAAAACACTGTTCCCAGCTAGAAATTTACGATCGTTTATGAGCAAGCGAACAGGCTGCGCGTAGCCAGGTACAGCAGGACGATACCCACGCGGCCTTCGGCCGTCTGCCCGTCTGCCTGCCTGCCTGCCCCTCTCTCTCTCTTTGACCCCCTGGTTCCTGCCATGTGTGGGCCTTGGCGCCATACCTCAGTGCCATGCAGTGGATCAGGGCATGGCAGAGCCACGTCAAAATCGGTGGTGCGACAGACTCTGCCACGTCACCGGTCAGCGCCTCGGTCGTCGCCACGTCAGCCCTCTCGTCGCGCCACCATGCATGGCGCGGCACAGGCATTTCGCCGCGCCATGGCAATAGGCGCGGCCAAAAGTGTTAGATTTGGAAATAAAAAAACAACCAGTGTTAGATTTAAAATTAGTTTGTAAAAAGTGTTAAAATTAAAAAAAAAATTCTCCATCCCCAGCAAGGCATCGCCCTCTCTCCCCAGCAAGTCGCCCTGCGAGGAGGTCGAGGAGGGCTCGGTGACCTCTTCGGTCGCGATTGAAGTGCACACGGCGGTGGCAGCAGACTCATCAGGGTAAGAACTCGATGATTTTTCTTGGGTTGTTGTCGAGGAATGCCATGGACATGGATGCAGACCTTGAGATCGATGAATCATTGTTGCTTCCCTTCTTACCGTATTTTCTGATGCCTCTGTACTCGTATATGCGGAAATCAGGTAGTTGTAGAAGCATGTGAAATCGGCCCCTGTTCTTTTTTGTGTATATTTATATGCCAATGTGTCTTAGTGTGTGCATATGTTTTTTCCGTGTCACACATGCCTATCGATTGCTGGCTGCGTGTGATTTAGTATGTAGCGTGTGATTTAGGCATTACCCTACACAAGCCGGAAGTGCTTCCCGAGCGGCCAGGCCGTTCACGTCACCCCGATATCCTCTGACCGTTTGATTCTGAGATCAACGGTGGATGCTGATCCTACCTCGTCCAGAAATATCTGTTGCCGTCTCTATCCGCTCCCTCCCTTCCTCCAGAAGCATCGCCGCAGACGCCGGTTCCCTCGACGTCTCCGCTCCCCCGAGCTTCTGTCCGCCCCCTCCCACCTCCGCCGCCGCTCCTCCCCAGCGCCGGTGCTCCTCCCCTTCCCCTTCCCAGCTCTGCCTCCGCCTCTCCCCATCGTCGTCGCCGCCCCTTCCGAGACCAGCAAGCCCCAGCGCGGCTGTACGGGTGCAGCCGTCCCGGCTAGGGAGGCCTCCGACGCGAACCAAGTGGAGGTGCATTGTCTCCCTTCATTCCCTTCCTCTACCCCTTCCCGTTCCCCTTCCCCTCCCCTTGCTGCCATCGAGGACGGGTGTGTTCAAAATCAATGGTGGGTGGGCTCAGTTTCTCAGCCACAGACGCTGCGTTTCTCCAGCGCAGAACGGGGCGGGAAGACGAAAACCCCAACGCCGCCGCCTGCCGGAGTGGAAAGGGGTAAACCCGCCGAAATCGCATCCCATCCCACCCCACCCATCCGATTTCGATTCGATTCGCCGGTGGTGCCCGCAGCGGAGGGGATGGCGAGCTCCTACTCCTTCCCGCTGTTCGACCCGGCAGAGATCGAGGCGGCGCTGCACAGCCACGGCATCGCGCCCAGCACTAGCCTCTACGCCGAGGACATCGTCCACCCTCAGCCCGGCTTCGTCGCCGAGGTCCTCTATCTCTTCCTCCTCAACTTCGTCGGGTACGCCCCCGACGCTCCCCTCGCCCCGAGCTGTCCCATCTCACCTGGATCCGGCCTCATCTCTGCGTTTGCTTGCTTTGGGGGGCATTTTGCTTGTTGCAGCCACGAGCCCGACCAGCAGCTACAGTCCAGGCGCTGCAGGTGGTCGACAACCCGGAGCACCACATGCGCGCCCTACGGTTGTCGCGGATCTACAAGAGGGCCAACGCCTTCCTCCAGTCCATCTAGTGTTATAGAATCTGAAACCATTGTCCCTGAATCGACTACTTGTGACCCCTTTCTTTTTTTTTACGGTGTTGACAGTTGGAGGATGATAGTATTGTTTTGTCGCCCCAGTCTTAGGATCTGACCTCTGGACCTGTGCTTATTGACATGTTATCAAATCTGACTCCATTGTCCCTGAATTCAGCACATCATGTTCTATTTTCAGTTCAAAGTTATGCTCTTTTCTTCTACCTTTGAGATTGTTGATTGGGGACAGAGGCCGCACGTTTGTTCTGTTCAGAGTATGATGATATGAAATAGTTGCCCCAGTCTTAGGGTCCGCTTTTATGCCGGCTCTGTACTGATTGACATAGCAGTGAATCTGCCCTCTCTCACAACTTTCTTGTCAAGCTATCAAAATTGTTTTGGCTGTCTATTTTAGAAACATGATATGACATTTTATCGTACATCATTTTGTGTATAACAGTTCTTCTCAGGTTTCACACTTGATGCTCTGTTAAATTTGAGTATTGAAACTTTCCTGTTAGGCTTAGGCTGTTATAAATTGTTTTAGCTGTCAATTCTAGAAACACTGTACAGCAGTTCATCATATACGTATGTGCCAACTTTGGCATTATTTTTTTATGGAACTTCACAGCATGCTCTTCTCTATGTCGATTTTGGGTGCTTAGCTTTTTATAAAATAGCAGAGACTCTAACAACTAAAACAAAACATCGAAAAGCATTTCCACAGCACTTTAGGAGTTCGGATTTTATCACTGTTCATGTACCTTGCATCATTAGAAAAGGAGACAGAAGGGAACTACAAAATTGCCTTATTGAGTATGTGTTTTTGCTTGTTGGATTCAGTTTGACGCTGTTGGTATGTGGTTGTCGGCCATTGTGCCATTGTTTTGGTGTGTATGTGTTTATCGGCCATCGTGCCGTTGTTTTGGTGTGTATGTGGCTGTCGGCCATCGTCGACCAATAAAAAATGTGCCACGTGGACCGATCAGAGAAGGCCACTTGGACCAAACAGAAATGGCGAGAGACGTCAGAGAGCACCCCTCGTCGCATCTACTACGTCCTGACTGAGCTTTACAAAAATCAATCAGACAAGCCCCTCTTATTCAACCGCAGCCGCGTGACGTCTCCGTCTTTTGGTTGCCGCCTTCCCCTGGTACTAGTAGGAAACTCGGCAGGTAACTTCGGCCTGTCGAGATTCTACACGCGGCATTGGAACCCGGCCGGTTCCGGTTGGCTGGACGGCAAGTTGCCATGGGAAAACCAACAAGGACGACACTGCGTCAGATGATCAGACGAGAAGCAAGGGAACGGACGGACGCTTGGAATGTACAGGGGTATATCCGCTTGGACCGTTGACGAAAGACCGCCCAATGCCTTCATGTCCAGCGGTCTTATTAGCGATCGTTAGCTGTGGCTTCATTATTGATGCGAATTGGTTTGAAACATCAAAAACTGGTAGGGTCAGTCATAGGAGCTTTATTTGATTGATTAGCTAAACTAATTAATAACAGGGTGATTGCTATTCTGCTGATTAACTGTTTGTAGCATCAAGTAATTTGCGCCGAATTTGTTGGCTAACTCTTGGACTGTTCCTTCAACCGATGGCGTGTGTGCCCTATGTGGTTATTATTAGCTTGTTTACAGCATCAATTGACCTGCTTCTTCCCTCAGGTCGGTTTGATGGTCCTGGTCTTCTCTGCCTCATTTAATTTATGTCATGTTCGCTTGGCTGATAAGCCATGTCTGCTGTTGGCTGATTTGTGGTAAGAGAAAAATATTGTTCGTTGACTGAAAAAGTACGGTTTATAAGCCAAGCGAACAGGGCGTTGTCCGGGACTTAAACATCTTTTACTTGTAAGTTACTGCTTTCATTTCTGTTTGTTCAACTCGTGATCGGTCCCAGTCGGAAATTACCTGTAGCATACGTAGGTAACATAGATGAAATATCTATATCTACCCCGGCCGGCCGAGAACTACAAATTGTCTTTTGCCACACAGATGGCTTGGCTAGCTGGCCAGATGGTTGAAGACCGCCCCCGTGCCATGCTAATGCTATGCATTCACATTTCACACGATGCTACCCGTGGCATCTGATCTGATCTGCCTGTTCCGGTTGACTCTGGGTTATAATAAAAAAATAAACTGTGCCCATCATTAGTACTATGATCAGCTCCATTTGTTGACGCATGTCTTATGTTTAGTTGGACAAAATTTAGGAATTTGACTACTGTAGCACTTTTATTTTTGTTTGACAATTAGTATTCAATCATGAACTAATTAGCCTCAATGGACTACTGTAGCACTTCAAGATCCGGATTGGATAAATGCAATGCATGAAGAGTTGAACAACTTCACCTGCAATGAAGTTTGGACTCTTGAAGAGCGATCAAAAGGTGCAAGAGCCATTGGAACGAAGTGGGTGTTCCGACAAAGTGTTGTTGTAAGGAACAAGGCAAGACTAGTTGCAAAGGGGTTCTCTCAAGTTGAAGGTTTGGATATTGGAGAGACCTTTGCACCGGTTGCAAGATTAGAAGCCATCCATATCCTCCTTGCATATGCATCACATCATGAAATGAAACTATATCAAATGGATGTGAAAAGTGCATTTTTAAATGGCTTTATTAATGAACTAGTCTATGTTGATCAACCTCCCGGGTTTGAAGACCCTAGATATCCTAATCATGTTTATAGGTTGTCCAAGGCATTATATGGGCTTAAGCAAGCCCCAAGAGCTTGGTAGGAGCGCCTTCGAAACTTCCTCATTGAGAAGGGCTTCACTATTGAGAAGGTCGACACCACGCTATTCATCAAGAAGCTTGATGAGCATATCTTCATTTGTCAAGTGTATGTTGATGATATCATCTTTGGATCATCAAATGAAGATTCTTGCAAAGAATTTGGTGAATTGATGTTGAAAGAATTCGAGATGTCAATGATTGGTGAGCTTACATTCTTTCTTGGTTCTCAAGTCAAGCAAATGAGTGAAGGGATTTTCATCTCTCAAGAGAAATATACAAATGATCTTCTCAAGAGATTCAAGATGGATGAATGTAAGCCAATCAAGACACCAATACCAACTAATGGACATGTCGACCTAGAAGAGGGAGGTAACCTGGTTGATCAAACTCTCTACCGCTCTATAATTGGTAGCTTGTTATATTTAACCACATCTAGGCCCGACATCATGTTTAGTGTGTGTATATGTGCTAGATTTTAAGCTAAGCCTAAGGAATCATATTTAATTGCCATAAAAAGAATCCTTAGGTATCTTAAGCACACACCAAGCATTGGCATTTGGTATCCCAAAGGAGCTAGATTTAAATTAATTGGCTATTCCGACTCGAATTATGCCGAATGTAAAGTTGATAGAAAAAACACATCCGGAGGGTGCCATTTGCTTGGTAGATCACTTGTGTCTTGGTCCTCCAAGAAACAAGATAGTGTGGCCTTGTCCACCGCCGAAGTAGAATACATTGTCGTGGGTGCTTGTTGTGCACAAATACTTTATATGAAACAAACTTTGCTAGACTATGGTGTAGTTCTAGAAAAAGTATCTCTTTTGTGCGACAATGAAAGTACGGTAAAACTTGCAAATGATCCAGTTCAACACTCTCGCACCAAGCACATAGATATCCGCCATCACTTTCTTAGAGATCATGTTGCTAAGAATGATATTTTACTAGAATGTGTAAGGACCGAGGATCAATTGGCGGATATCTTCACTAAACCGCTAGATGAGGTAACTTTTTGTAGATTGTGGAATGAGCTCAATGTCCTTGATTTTAGCAACTTTTCTAAAAGATGAGCTTGTGTTGTCCCTTGCATTGCATTGTAATATATAACATGTTTAATCTTTAGTAATGCATATAGGGCTTGCCTAACATGGTTAAGATAACCGACGAAAAGCGTGTGAAGAAGCTTAACCTTGGATCAAACTTGACAAGCAACTAGATTTACTTTCAAGTATTGCATTGCATATGCATGTTTCTTGTTTGTCGTTTATCTTAATTTGCCCTCTTATTGCCTATTTTCTTAAAAAGATTTATAGCGTAAGGCAAAATATTTTTGAAAAATATGAGGGTTTGAGAGAGGTCACTCACATCAGTCCCAGTTGGTGTTTATTTGGATCTTATTGGAATTGGGACTTGATTGGGAACAGGCAGCACGAAGGACTTTGAAGATTTGCTGAAGAATGAGTGACCGGACGCTGCACCGGACTCTGAAGTCCAGCGTCCGATTAGTTCATAGGAGGTGAACAGCTACCGAGCAGGAGTGACCGGACGCTGAAACAGTGTTTTCCCAGCGTCCGGTCAGAAGGAGCTTCAGCGTCCGGTCGACCATGAAGACGTCAAGGCTAGGTGATCGGACTCTGGCTGCATCCGGTCGGTGTCTACCGGACGCATCCGGTCATGATTCCAAAGGAATTGGACCTCTCTAGAATCGACCGAACGCTGGGTGGCAGCGTCCGGTCGCTGCCACCGGAGCATTCGGTTAGTAGAAAGCGTGCGGTTTTAGGTCTCTTTTCCTGTTTCCTTTTCTGATCCGCCGGGGGACCCCCATATAATCCAAGCGCATGTTGACCTAATCTTCATCCTTGACCGCACCGTCTTCCCCGAGCCGCCGCGCACACCATAGCCGACGGTTTCGCCACCCTACCCGCGCTGCCTCCAGAGCTCATCTCCGCCATCATGCTTCACCCTCCCGAGCGCCACCACGCCCGCACCTCTCTGCTCCCGCACCAGCGCCGCCCGAGCACCTCCCTGCTGCTCCGCGCGCCACCGCGTTGTGCCCTGCCCGAGCTGTCGTGCCTCCACAGCAGCCCCATCCACGCCCAGCGCCGGTAAGGCCCTGCCGTCGTGCCCTAGCATCCATATCGCAACTTCGCTGTGACCTAGCTATTCATCACAGCACTGATTTCAATTTGCATTCAGGGCCATTGATTCACTGCTCAACGCGAACCCTAACCCTAGTCGATTCGGTGGTTCCCCGATCCTTTCCTCATCTCGTTGTTTCATCGGTTCGTCAGGTAGCAAGCCAGTCGTTTCAATTTCGTATATAAATTGCTTGCTTCCTAGGATTTCACATCTTTAGAAATATTGTATTTATTTGTATATCCCATCTATTCCATCGTGCAGCGAGTCGGTTTCGTTGCGGTGTCAGTGGTAGTTGTCAGTTAACTCGGGGCCAAGCTCGCAAGTACGGAATGAGGCCAAGCCTCGAAAGTGATAGTTGATCTGTGTCAGCGGCAGTTGATTCTTCTTTGATCCATCAGATGGCTCATGCGAAGAATGTTGAAGGTGGCCCCAGTGATGAGGATTCGAGGCCCCCGCCTCGCCAGCCTACAGATCCAAAAGACAAGGCGACAAAGAAGATGGTAGTAAGGAAGCGCAAGTATCTAGATGCAGAAACAGCGAGAGCCGCCGCAGTTGTAGAGGCCGCAGAGCATGCCGAGAGAGGAGGTGCTCGCAGTAGAGTCCGGATTGCTGATCATATTTCACCAGACGCGAGGGCTACTCTTGAGGAAGTTGAGCACCTTCATGGTGGTCTAGCTGGGACTCTCATAATTGGTGGACGGCATCATGCTATTGATGAGGGTCAGTCTCAGGGGGAGTCACAGCAGCAGGCACTGCCAGCAGAGCAGACTCAGGAGGCACAGCCAGCACAGCAGACCCAAGAGGGTGAGCAGGCCGAGGAGACAGAGCCGGCACATCAGCCACTATTACACCGCTCTGGTCATACCCATGCTCCAGTTACACCGAGGCTGGACACTCAGCGGAGGGGTTCTCGTCCACCGCCTAGACCACATGGTCTGCCTCCAGTGACCCATCTTGACCTGAGGGCCACCACGGCCAAGTAGGTGCAACATCTGAGGTTCATGGACTTTGAGGTGTGGTTTCCACCCAGGAGGGATGAGAGAGCATCAGAGAGCTTCTACACACCACTCCAGGAGGATTTCTACAATGCATATCTTAACAGTGGAGCTATTTTTAGATCTCAAAGAGTGTGCAACATAGAGTCTATTGTTGTAGCAGCCGGAGAGCACATTCGCCCCTACCTTGCATATCTGCCGGGGCTGACAGATTTGATTGGACAGACCGGATTATATGTTCTATCTTGGGTTCGTCAGTTCTATGCTTCTCTCTTTATTGACCCGCACGATAACTTTATTCACTTTGCATTCAGAGGCAGAGACTACCGGTTGACGAGCACTAGGGTTAGGGAGATACTCAAGCTTTAGGAGTAGCCGACCGCGCCCCCTAGACACCCTCATGGTGGTATGGTGCCCCCTATAGACTTGGTTCACCACTGCTTCACAGAGCCCTTTGGCGAGGGGTCGCGTAGGAACCCCAGTGATCTTACTCCTATTGCTCGTGTGCTTGAGGCTATCATGAGGAGGACATTGCTACCGAGGATGGGGTATCGCGAGGGCTTGACTCGCATACAATTGTGGCTTATAAACTCTTTGATGCAGTAGACAATATTTGACATCTAGGATCTTCTTCTATCAGAGATGGAGGACACTATAGCTAAGGGCTTCAGAGGTCGTAGGTAGCTGCCATATGCCCATTGGATCACTTTTCTTATTCATAGGGCAATTACTATGAGGCCACCAGAGATGCTAGCTGAGTACAGTGGTGCCACTATAGAGTTTCCTACTTATAACATGACTCAGATGATCACAACACACCATAGGCAGGATGATATTATCAGGGGTATTGTAGCTACAGAGGAGGAGGAGCTTGCTCAGCAGGAGGGGATGGTCGAGAGCGACCCCAGTGATAGCTCAGACGAGGACTACCACAACATTCCTCAGATGCCTACACGACGACATGATCATGAGGCCAGCAGCTCTAGTTCAGCGCCACCTACCCCATAGACAGACCCCGCTCTCCTTGCTATACTTGAGCGGATGAGGCAGGACTAGGCACGCTAGGCTCAGAAGACAGCTGCTACATTTGCTCAGTTTTAGACTCGGCAGGATGAGTTCTAGCGCTAGTAGCAGGCCATCCAGCAGCAATAGCAGGCCATATAGCAGCAGCAGTAGGCCATGCATCAGCAGTAGCTACTCATGCAGCAATAGCTTCTCGGATTCATGCAGCATGTAGTGACATCGATTGGGGCTCCACCGCCACAGCCTACGCCCCAGCTTGGTCAGCCTGCCACCACTTCGATGACTCTAGCATTATAGTCTAGTGGGCTTTAAAGTCAGGGACAGCCACCAGCACAGTATGCTTCACCTATAGAGCAGGTGTCCCAGTGGTTCGCTTCGCCAGTGATAGCCCCGTAGTTCACACCTCTTTAGACGGGCTTCACACCAGCTCAGACGTCATTGCTACTAGAGCCAGACACTTCAGTCTCCAGGAGTCTTGAAGCCTCCTTTAATGAGTTGATAGGGCAGCCCACTCTTCCATATCTACATGTCCTAGGTCCTTCTATAGTTGCACCTATTACCAAGACTACAGAGATGCTCCATTCGTCAGTGGCATCATCAGAGCTAGCTGCTTCAGTTATACCAGCACAGCCTACAGCAGCTCTAGTTCCTGATCCGACCCAGACTGCTTCAGCTTCACTACCAGCTACAGAGGGTCAGACAGCTCAGAGCTCAGGGTCAGATGATGATGGTGACCAGTTCCAGCTTGCTCCTCGTACCTCAGCGCCCGGCTCGTCCGCTGCAGCCCTACCAACCGACCCTTAGGTTTTGGTGTTTGATGCCAAAGGGGGAGAGGGTTCGAGTATGTTAGCCTTAGGGGGAGCGACATATCTAGGGGAGCTTAGTTTTTATATTAGCTTATCTATTACATTTGGAGTTTTTATGTGTGTGATACATTATGCATTCATGTTTACTACTATATTTATGTGATAGTGATATTTACGTGATCATGATATATGACATGTGTGCTCTCTACTTTGAATTATTTATATGTCATATCACTTGTGCTATGTTCATTTGCTTTTGCTTCCGCGTTTTACTCTGATGCAAATGAGCTTCATTACTTGTACTCACGCTATTTCATATCTTTTGAGTACATCATGTTGGCTTGGGTCAAATAAGCTTGCCTAACACTTTTGTTCTTATTGCTAAAAGCTTATATGAACCAAGCATGTTAAAAACCTCATCTCTTTCACATACTCGAGGTAGTATTGTCATCAATCACCAAAAAGGGGAAGATTGAAAGCATCTAGGCTCCTAGTTGGGTTTCGATGATTAATGACAATACTGATTACTGTGACTAACATGTGTTTTGCAGAGGCAATTAAGTTAGGTCACTATAATGGAGATCGATTGGGCAATCAAGGTTGTCATGCCCCTACGATGAAAATTGTTTTGGTTTTCAAAGGATGGACGACAAGGTTAAGGATGGACTAGTTGTAAGTGTCGATTGGAGTTGAAGAGACACTTAGAGTAGTTTAGGACTTTGTTTTTCCTTTGGCCATACTATTAAGGTGGGTATGAAAGGGTAGCTTGACCTAGGTGAGTCTAGTGAGTTAGGTGTGGTGCACACTTGTTAAATCTAGCACTAGGTAGCTCCTTAACAGCCCTTTGATCCAATGAAGCAAACTTCATTCACATATGATCGAGAGTTGGAAGTGAATGGAGGGTCAAATACTGACCGGACACTGGCTCTGGTGTGACCGGACACTGGCTCAGGGTCTGGTCAGTTCATTTGACTAAGGTGAAAGCATCTGGAAGTGACCGGACGCTGAGGGCCAGCTGAAAGGTCCTTGTTTGGTTTTGGTAATTGAGTGACAACTTAGGTGGACTAATTGTGTTTATGTGAGATACACATGTGATTAGTCCACAGGTACATGTGTGTGAGCAACATATGCCATGAAGGTGAAAATGGCTTGGAGATGTTGCAAAGCTCACACATGTGATGATGAAGGAGCTCATTACACATGAGACATGACATTGAGTCATGTGATCAAGGTGGAGAAGATCAAGACAAGACTTGGCTTGATGGACCGGTTGCAAGCGTGAAGGGCAAGTCAAAGGCTTTGGAGTGATGGACCGCGTGGCGGTGAAGCTTGAGCAAGACTTGGCGCCGATGGACGATGGCAACAGTGAAGAGCAAGTGAAGTCAAGATCAATGAACCAATATGATCACGTGATAATATGAAGTGGATCATATCATTGTTGATCATGTTGGTGCATGTGTTGCATCGATATTGGAGGAGATGGAATGGAATACGTAAGGCAAAAGTATAACCTAGGGCATTTCATTTCACCGGTCATAGGTGTGTAGAGAAGTTTATGACCGGGTTTAGGATAGATGGCCGTACTATCAAGAGGAGCAAACTTGTTTGCATATCGGTCATCTAGTGCCACTCGAGTGATCTAACTTTGCATTGTCGCTAGGATTGAGTGGCGTGGCAAGTTGAGTGGCTAACCCTTTGGGAAATGATTGTGAAAAGCTAACACACATACACATGGTGGTGTACACTTGGTGGTGTTGGCACATTTACAAAGGAGATGAAGTCGGAGTTGATGTGGATCAACTTGGTGAAGAAAAGGAGTGAGTCGCGCTGGTCAGAGAGTGACCGGACGCGTCCGGTATGGTGACCGGACACGTCCAGTATTAACCGGCAAACTCAGCGACCGGACGCGTCCGGTCGCCACACTGGACATGTCCGGTGTGAATCTGCATGGTCGGTGTTCTGTGAACAGTTGACCGGATGCGTCCGGTCGGACCTAGGTGCTTACTAGACTCGACCGAACACAGCGCCTCAGCGTCCGGTCATGACTGCTTCTACGTCCGGTGTGAGCGTCCGGTTGGACATGTCAGAGAGCTGTTGTGGCAACGACTAGTTTGAATGGGACACGTGGCGGTCAGGCACTACCGGACACGTCCAGTATAACGACCGGACACATCCGGTATGCACGGTCGGTGCGTCCGGTGCAGCGTCCGATGCTGCGTCCGGTCGGCCCGAAAAACGCCCAGTGAAGGGGTAATGGCTCTATTTGTTTGTGGGGTTATAAATAAAAGCTATGGTTGGCCTTGGGGCGGTAGCTGAGCACACTAGAGCCTTGGAGGCTTGTGTAGTGGTGCTTGGGAGCCCTCCATTTCACACATACTTGATAGTGATCATCCAATTGGGTGAGTGAGCGATTCTAGTGCGGTTGCATCGTGAGGTTGCATCGAGTAGCACTAGGTGATTGAGTTGCAAGCCGATGGTGCTTGTTACTCTTGGAGGTTGCCACCTCCTAGACGGCTTGGTGGTGGTCTCCGTGGAAGCTCGCAAGAAGCTTGTGCGGCACTCCGGAGAAGTGCTTTGTGAGGGGCATTGTGCTCGCCCCGCGGGAGCCACGAAGAGCAACTTTAGTAAAGCGTGTCATTGAGCTACCCTCACTTCCGGGGTAGGTTCTTGTGGTGCCCGACATGCGGGCTTGGCGGGTGATGCCAATTACCCACCGAACCACCAAGTGAGTGGTCGACACAACGGGGACTAGCATGTTGGCAAACACGTGAACCTCGGGAGAAAAATCATCGTGTCAACCTTGTTCTTCCCGTTGGTTTGCATTCCCGTTACACAAGCTTGCAATTACTTTTATATACATTGAGCTTGTGTTGTTGCTTTAATAATTAGTTAGCTTGTGTAGCTTGCTAATTATCTTCTTGCTTGTGTAGCATAGAAGTATCTCCCTTGCGTGGCTAATTTGGTTTGTGTAACCTTGTTAGTCACTTTGCTTAGTTTGTGTAGCTAAGTATTTGCGCTCTCTAATTCGGCATTGGTTGCCTTGTTATTGAGCATTGCTAGTGAGCTTAGTTAGCTTTGTGCTATTGCTTACTAGCATGTGTAGGAGCTCCCTTGTTGCTTAAAGTAATAGTGGCATAAGTTTGTGTGACCTTGTTCCTAGAATTGTTTAAGAGAGCTCTAGCTAGCCTGTCACCTTAGTTGCATAATTAGTATCTTTGCTAGGTGCTAGTGAACATATATAGAGGGGTGTAGTCTTGGCTAGACTGATTGTTTTAATTCCGCATTTATATCGGTTAGCCGACGCATTTAATTTTAGAAAAGACTATTCACCCCCCTCTAGTCCGCCATCTCGACCCTTCACCAGCGTCCGGTCGACTCCAGTAAGGTCCCAGAGAGGGAGAATCCTGATCGGACGCGTCCGGTCAATGCTGACCGGACGCTGATCAGGTTCTGGCTACTAACCGAACGCTGCTCAGCAAGTGACCGGACGCTGGGGGTCCAGCGTCCGGTCGACATCAGTACGGTTCCAGTGAAGGGAAAACGTGATCGGACGCTGTCCAGCGTCCGGTCAACACTTAACCACTGGAGTTCGAGGTGTACTGACCAGAGCGTCCGGTCAACATGACTGGAGCATCCGGTCACCCCGCAGAAGCACATAATGGTTCATTTTTCAGCCGGTGTTATAAATACAACCTCCACTCGTGTGTGGGGGTACTTTTGCTCATTCCAACAGCTGAGAAACACCTTAGAGAGTGCCAACAAGAGCAAGGTCCTAGTGAGGTGATTGAGATTTGAGAATCCCAAAGAGAGCCCTCATTAGTGAGATCAAGAGTAGCAAAGTGTGCATCCACCCTTCTCATTAGGCTTGTCGTGGTCAAGTGAGAGTTCGTGCTTGTTACTCTTGGTGATCGCCATCATCTAGACGGCTTGGTGGTGATTGGGAGCTTGGTGATCATCCGGAGAGCTTGTGGATGACCCAACTCACATTGTGAGCAGTTGTGGGTGATTCACCGCGACGGAGTGTCAAAGAATCAACCCGTAGAGAGCACTTGATCCTTGTGCGGATCAAGGGGGAGCTACACCCTTGTGTGGGTGCTCCAACGAGGACTAGTGGGGAGTGGTGACTCTTCGATACCTCGGCAAAACATCGCCGCGTTCCTCCTTCTCTATTTACTTTGAGCATTTACTTTGAGCAATTCAATACTTGTCTTTACATTCATAGAATTGCCATGCTAGAGTAGGATTGGAACTTAGGTTGCAAGTCTTTTGTGCGGTAGAACATTCAGAAACACTTTCTAGGCATAAGGGGTTAATTGGGCTAACCGTATGATTTAATTATTGCAAAGAAATTTAGAATTAGCCCAATTCACCCCCCCCTCTTGGGCATCTTGATCCTTTTAGGAGTTTAATGTAGGCACATGATAGATCAAAGAACTAACTGTTGTAAATTTTGTCATTGCCTTCCTTTGAGACAGCATATGCACATTGTCTAATCAGTCAATCTATTCGCATAATTTTAGATAGAAAGCACCTTCGTAGAACCTAAAATAGGGACAACTGAGAAGAAGAGGACTGTGAACATACCAATGATGAAGGAACATGATCAATCTTCTTCTGAAATCATCAAATTCTCTATCGGAAAGTGTCATCAACAAATTATGTCATGGAGAGGCCTAGGTTGGCAGTTGTCACCTAAAAAAAATCTAACCACATGTCTTTAAAATGTAAACATATGGCAGAAAAATCTAACCACATGTCACCTGAGACCCTAAAGACAAAAGAAAGGTGAACTAAGACCAACAAGAATTGACAAGGTAAAACTTATGTGGCAAGCATGCAGCCTATGAAGCTCTTCTTTTCAATGTATCAGCTCCTATATTTAAAGGTTAGTTCTGAAACAAACATGTGTTCACCTATATCTGAAATGAGCAAAGACATGAAGCCCAAATCATAAGCAATTGTATTTTGTTGTAGGCAACAAGAGCTGACCTTATTAGAAACCGACGAACAAACTTGATGGTTGAGTTACAATTCCTATCTAGAAGCAGTACTACAATAAATTTGGGAAAAGGTGTAGCGCACAACTAAATGGACGAAGGCATTGGTAAGCTGCATAAATCTGAGGAAAAAATAAACATGGATCAATATAAAAGGTCTGCATTTTTTGCAACGAAGACAAGGAAGAAAAGATTCTTAGAGGCCCCAGTAATCTATCAATCAAATCATCATTTGGTCATCAACTTGGAGCTTCTAGCCATGTTGACAAATGGGTTACTCGAAGAAATTGCATAATTAAGTAACAGGTCATGCCCAGTGCCTCACAAGCGAATGAACATCAGATCATATCCTTGAGCAAAAGATATGGAATTTTTATCATAGGCTGAAGGGGAAAATGGCAAATGACAAATGGCAAATGTGTTTAGAGGGAAAAAATTGTTAGAAAATATTAGAATGACAAGTAGACGTGAGTCACATTTAATCACAGCTAGTGGCAACACAATTCAAAGATGTTTTGACTATGCAGGTGGAACATGGATATGTCAACTATCATCACAACCACAGAAGACTGCAAGGCAAAGGCCTAAGTTCATAGGCAAAGAAGATCACAAAGGAAACCTTTAACAGTTTTAGAGGCCTAAGAAACATATGCATATATGTACAAAGCTTGATCAACTAACCTCATACTAAAAACAAGGACAAACTTTACAGGCATTTTATTGAATTAGTAAAATTCAGATATGGATGTTCATGTCACATAATTGCACCTAGCTGTACAAACAAAAGTTTTAGGTTTTGTCATAGTAAAGATTTGCTAGGCTGAAAAAAAGTTCACGATAGATCATGGTATGTAATACTGTATAGATAGAGTTTCAGAGTTTTAGTTCATTTCACTATGAAATGATAGATTTGGATATCTGAAAGTAAAGGACAGAACCTAACCATATTAAGTCCTATATTCCTGTACCTGGAACTAAACCATATTAAGTCGTGCATTCCTGTATCTAGAACTGAACGTAAGTCTTGCAAACCAACATGTTCTTTTAAAGGTTTGTAAAATTTGTCTTGTTGCAATGAAGAAGATGTTTTTTGAATGAAGACGGGATTTTTATGGGCCTCAGAAACATACCAATCATCATCTGTTCATCAACTTGGAGCTTCAAGGCATGCTGACAACTAGGTTACCCAGAAATTGCACAATATAAGTAGCAGGTCATGCCTAGTACCTCACAAGCAAATGAACATCAGTTCATATCCTTGAGCAACGGGTATGGAATTTTCATCATAGGCTGAAGGAAAAAATTAATGGCAAATGGCAAATCCTTGAGCAACGGGTATGGAGCTGCAGGCATTATAGGCCAAACCGTAGAACAAGAATCCAAATCAACGTTGGGAGAATCCGCTTCAAACGATCTGAGCCGTCAAACGCTAGATCGAACAGCCGAGGGAATTTGGGGCGACGTGGACGTGGTGGTTGGTGGCCAAACCAAACTGCCTTAATAAGAAGAGTCTCAGTAATCTGTCAATCAAATCATCATTTGGTCATCAACTTGGAGCTTCTAGGCATGTTGACAAATGGGTTACTCGAAGAAATTGCATAATTAAGTAACAGGTCATTGCCAGTGCCTCACAAGCGAATGAACATCAGATAATATCCTTGAGCAAAAGATATGGAATTTTTATCACAGGCTGAAGAAGGGGAAAATGGCAAACGGCAAATGGCAAACGTGTTTAGAGGGAAAAACTTGTTAGAAAACATTAGAATGACAAGCAAATGTGAGCCACATTTAATCACAGGTAGTGGCAACTAAAAATGCGCAAGTTCATCACAAACAAAGGCCATGGCAAAGGAAAAAGTACAATACAAAGATGTTTTGACTATGCAGGTGGAACATGGATATGTCAGCTATCATCAGAGCCACAGAAGACTGCAAGGCAAAAGGCCCCATATCATAGGCAAAGAAGACCATAAAGGAAACCTTTAACAGTTTTAGAGGCCTAAGAAATATATGCATATATGTCCAAAGCTTGATCAAGGAACATCACACTGAAAATAAGGACAAACTTTACAGGCATTTCATTGTGTTAGTAAAATTCAGATACGGATGTTCATGTCACATAATTGCACCTAGCTATACAAACTAAAGTTTTAGGTTTTGTCATAGTAAAAATTTGCTAAGCTGCCAAAAAAAAGTTCCCGACAGATCATGGTATGTAATACTGTACAGATAGAGTTTCAGAGTTCTAGTTCATTTCACTATCAAAAGATAGATTTGGATATCTGAAACTAAAGGACAGAACCTAACCATATTAAGTCCTACATGGCTGTACCTGGAACTGAACCATATTAAGTCTTGCACTCCTCTACCTGGAACTGAACATAAGCCTTGCAAACCAACATGTCCTTTTAAAGGTTTGTAAAATTTCTCTTGTTGCAATGAAGAAGATCATCTTTTTTAATGAAGGCAAGGATTTTTATAGGCCTCAGAAACCTACCAATAATCAGTTGTTCATCAACATGGAGCTTGAAGGCATGCTGACAACTGGGTTACCTAGAAATTGCACAATATAAGTAGCAGGTCATGCCTAGTACCTCACAAGCGAATGAACATCAGGTCATATCCTTGAGCAATGGGTCTGGAATTTTCATCACAGGCTGAAGGAAAAACTAATGGCAAATGGCAAATCCTTGAGCAATGGGTACGGAGCTGCAGGCATTATAAGCCAAACCGTAGAAGAGGAATCCAAATCCACATCAGGAGAAATTAGAGAGACAAACAAAAAATCACAAAACAAGTGGAAACAGGAGCACCTGAGACTGCTCTGTGCCAACCACGGCACCATCGAGGCCCACCTACACACCATGCACGACCAACGCAGGGGCTCAACCGGTGCGTCGCCTCACGGGGAGAGAGGGAGGCCGCAAAGCAAGCATAGAGAACCCACCGAAGCACCTGTCGGCTAGAGAAGAATGGAGGCAGCACGGTGAGGGCCCAGCAGGCGTGTCGCCCTTGGAGGACCAGCGGGAGACTGTTGATACAGGACCCACAGGATACCCCACAAAGAAGGGAGAAGATCTAGTCTAACTAGGATTTCTTTCCCTATAAACTTAGTAGTAGTATTATTCTGTAATCCTACTAGGAACCTCATTGTAAACCGACTAGGACTCTAGCCTCTTGACTATATAAAGGAGGGTGGAGTTCCTGGAGAGACAACGGATAACACAACGCAACACTTTATAGTCAATCCAACGCAAAAGGCTAACGCCAACTGGACGTACGGCTGTTACTCGATCACGGTCGAGGGCTCGAACCAGGATAAATCAACTATCTCTTGTGTTTTCCGTCGAGTTCTGCATACACTGAAGCCCTAACAAACTGCCCTAGGTACCCCCATGGCAGGCTATCGGTGGTGAAACATCAATAGCTGGCATGCCAGGTAGGGGCTTTCGACGAAACTGCATCTGAGAGCTCGACGGACCTCGACAACATGATCTTCTCGACGGGATCAACCTTCATCTTCGGTTCATGGATCTGCGAGGCAGATGACGATGGCAAGCTCTGAAGCCGTCTCCTTGAAGATTCGGATCACCATGAAGACTTTTCTATTTCAGCGACTATGGCAGATCAACTCGCTGGAAGATTCACGCGGCTCGTGATGTCCGATCCAACTCAGATTTCGCGGCTTTGCGCATCCAACTCAAATTCAAGCTCCGCATCCGAGATGGAATCTTACCCGAGTTCTTTTGAGAAACCAAGTTCTTTTCTGACAGGGTTCTAGAACATGGTTTTGGCCTATCAAGAATACAACTCAGAGTACACTCGAAATCCTTTCAAGAAGTCAAGTCCTTTTCCGTTCGAACTCCATAAAATGGCAAAATCTTATCAGACATGGCCCGAAGGATCCCTCGATCCGGTGCTTAGAATGCCACTGAGAGGAGCTCAAGAAGGCTTGGTATTAACTATAACATCTCAAAACTGCATCTTCCACTGGCCAGGTTCTGTTCCTGAGGATAGCAAAACCTGACTAGTCGGCACGACGACGACAGTGATTCTACCCTACCAAGAAGGAGACTCGATCTGCGACCTTGAAGCCTCTACTAAAGTTGTCAGTGACTCCGACAGTATGGAGACCAACGCCGGTAATAGAACAATTCACGCACGAGAAGGATTCATGGTTTGCCATCCTCAATCACCATTGGTCCCCCCAGAAGCACCCGACATCAAGTCATCGGATGAATCTGAGTCCAGCATGTCACCCTTTATCTAGGGGCACGATGGTGAGACCGAGAATCAGAAGCAAGCCAGAGAAAGAAGAAACAAATTGAAACAAGGACGCCAATGCCGTGCTAGGCAGCGCAAGGAAGCTTGGATCAAATATGTGTCAGATCTGGCCGAGTACAATAGAAGAAAATCAGAACAAGAAGTCGAAGAAAGACGCGCAGTGAATACACCCTATAATAGAATCTGAGAAGCACTAGAAGAACTCGGAGCGACCTCACTTTTCGGTGAAAAATAGGAACAGCTCTAGGACCTTCTCCGGTCAACAGCCCTAAGGGTACACGATGGAGAGACCCACTCAAGACTACCTGCCAGGTCAACGTCTCATAGACAGGAAGATCAAAATCAAAGGAAGTCTGCTTTCGAGAGACTCGAACCAAGTGGAAGTCACAATAGAGAAAGTAGAAGGGACCATAGTCAAAACTACCAAGTTGAACAACCAAGAATGACCAAAAGCAAAGTACCAATTTAGACAGCCCCACAGAACTACTCTCACCAAGATGATAGTTGGCTAGAAGGAGGTGCTGAATTAGAATACACAGAAGCCAGAACGCACGATAGATTCCCCTATTTTACGAATAGACTTGCTTCAATACGGCTACCTCACAAGTTCAAGCCATCCAACCACTCTAAACATGATGGCAAGACCGAACCAAGGCAGTGGCTCAGGATTTACTCGCAGCCGATTGAATTAGCCAGAGGAAACGACGATATCAAGACCTTATTTTTCCCATGGCACTGGAAACCATACCCCTCCAATGGTTCGACAAATTAAATCCAGGGTCAATCAGAAATTGGCAGGACTTGCAAAGAGTTTTCTGTAGAAATTTCGCGAGCATCATTACGCATCCCATCACCCATGCAAAATTAAAAGGACTCAAGCAGAAAGGAGGCGAAACTCTTAGAAATTACTATCGACGATTTGGTGAGCTACGTGCTCAAGTACATGACATCACCGAACGAGAAGTAATCGAAGCTTTCTCTCACGGAATTATGGCTAGGTGGCAAATTCAAGACTTCTACAAAGAAAACCTGAGAAACAATGAAGAATTCAGACGCACATTAGAAAAGATGATTACTGCAGAGGAGAAGACACGAGAAAGGTTCCCGGATAAAAACAACCAAGACAACCCGGACAAGCGAAATCATCGAAACATCAGACATCAGGAAAGAAAATGTGGACTAGACAACACCGTGGCGATGGCTGATAAATCAAGGAACTTTTCCAAACTCAGAGGGTATGACGACATTGAAAACATGCATTGCATTTTGCATCCTAAAGGAAATCACACCACCAGAAACTGCTACACCTTCAACGAGCGATACACAAGAAAAGATAATAAGGTAAACACTAAAGAAGACAATCAGAAAAAAGATGAAGACAACCACAAAGACAAGGGATTCTAAAAATCTAGGGGGACAGTAGTAGTGATCTTCGCTAGGGCCTTAGATTCTAGGAGCAAACATCAAGAAAAGCTAGCTCTACAAACCATCATGGTAGCAGAGCCAGCTACTCCAAGATATCTCAATTGGTCACAATATCCAATCTAATTTTCAAGAGAAGACCAATGGACTAGCGTAGGAAACGTAGGCCATTAGTTCTAGATCCAACTATCGCCGGTATGACTGTCACAAAAGTATTAATCGATGGGGGAGCCGGACTCAACATCATTTTTTCAGAAACACTAAGGAAGATGGGACTACAACTCACCGGGATGATTACACCAACGAGCACCCCTTTTTATGGGATAGTACCCAGCAAGGTAGCCATGCCACTTGGATAAATCACTCTACCGGTTACTTTTGGAACTCCCTCAAACTACCGAACAGAGTTCATCAAGTTTGAAGTTGCAGACTTCGACTCATCATATCACGCAATCCTCAGGCGCCCAGCTCTAGCAAAATTCATGGTGATACCGTATTACCCGTACCTATTGCTTAAGATGCTAGGGCCTAACGGTGTATTCTCCCTTCGAAGTGATTTGAAGCGTGCTTTTGACTGCGACGTCCAGGCAATTCAAATTGTAGCCAAAGCACAAACCACCAATAGTAGAAAAGAAATAGCCACTATTGCTGCAGAAACGAGCCTAGAAGAACTCGAGATACCGGCTAAAAAGCTCAGCATCCTCGCACCACCAAACGAAGCCGACGTCAAGCAAATCGACTTGGGCACTGGTGATCCCTCCAAGACGGCAACCATCAACGCCCACCTCTCGGCAAAATTGGAACTCGCGCTCACCAACTTTCTTTGGGACAACAAAGGAATCTTCGCTTGGAAGCCGGCCGACATGCCAGGTGTCCCAAGAGAGTTGGCTGAGCACATAATTGATATCAATGAGGGCTCCAATCCTATGAAGCAATAGCTACGACAATTCTCACCCGACAAGAAAGCAGTAATTAAAAAAGAAATCACAAAGCTAATGGCAGCTGGATTCATCAGAGAAATCCTTCATCCAGATTAGCTAGCAAACCTAGTTCTAGTACAAAAGAAGAATACAGACGAGTGGCGCATGTGCGTCGACTATATAGATCTCAACAAACACTGCCCGAAGGATCCATTCGGGCTGCCATGCATTGATCAGATAGTTGATTCAACAGCAGGATCTGCCCTATTATCCTTCCTTGATTGTTATTCAGGATATCATCAAATCGCATTACAAGAACAAGACCAGAGCAAGCCATCTTTCATCACTGCGTTCGGTGCCTATTGCTACAAGACCATGTCATTTGGACTCAAGAATGTTGGTGCCACATACCAAAGGGCTATCCAAACGTGCCTTGGTGATCAGATCGGGAAAACATAGAGGCATACGTGGATGATGTAGTAGTAAAAACAAAGAACCCGGACACACTAATTGAAGACTTAAAGCAAACCTACAAAAATCTGAAAAGGTGGAGGTGGAAATTGAACCCAAACAAGTGTGTATTCGAAGTTCCTTCAGGACAACTACTCGGATTCTTGGTCAGTCATCGTGGAATAGAAGCCAACGCCAAGCAAATTCGAGCCATAACAGAAATGGGCCCTCCACGAAGCATCAAGGATGTATAGAAACTAACAGGCTGCATGGTGGCCCTCAATCATTTTATATCAAAACTCAGCGAAAAAGGGTTACCTTTCTTTAAACTACTAAAGAAGACAGACAAGTTCGAGTGGACAGAAGAAGCCAACGAAGCTTTCAAAAGACTTAAGGCATACCTCACCTCCTCGCCCATTCTCACACCTCCAAAGAAAAACGAAGACATGATGCTGTACATTGCGGTAACTTCTACTGTGATCAGCACAGCAATAGTCATAGAAAGAGAAGAAGAAGGGTGCATATATAAAGTACAATGCCCTATATACTACATCAGCGAAGTACTATCAGAATAAAAAATCCGGTACCCGCATGAGCAAAAACTACTCTACGCCCTCCTGATCACTTCACCAAGCTTCGTCACTATTTTGAAAGCCACAAGATTACCGTGGTGACAGATTTCCCACTCGGAGACATCTTACACAATAGAGACGCAACAGGGCGCATATCTAAGTGGGCAGTTGAACTTGGTGCTCTCAATATCGATTTCACCCCATGGAAGGCAATCAAATCTCAAGCCCTTGCTGATTTTGTTGTCGAGTGGACAGAAATTCAACAACCTATGTCAAATACCATCCTTGACCATTGGAAGATGTATTTTGATGGATCACTCAAGCTGGGCAGAGCCGGTGCAGGCGTTCTATTCATCTCTCCAGACAGAAAGCAACTCAAGTATGTCCTTCAGATATTATGGCAAGCTACAAACAATGAAGCAGAATACGAATCCCTCATCCACGGACTATGAGTGGCAATTACCCTTGGAATCAAGCGATTACTCGTATATGGCGATTCGGCGGTAGTCATCAACCAAGTCAACAAAGATTGGGACTGCACCAAAGAAAACATGGGCACCTACTATGCTGAAATACGAAAACTCAAAAAACATTTTCAAGGATTGGAAATTCTACATGTCCTACGCGACTCTAATATTGCGGCAGACGTCCTCGCCAAGCTCGGGTCTAACAAGGCGAAGGTACCACCCGGTGTATTCATAGAAGAGTTATCAGCTCCCTCTATCAAACAACCCGGTGAGATAACCCCTGAACTCCCAGCTAAAGGCACCCAGATTTTGGTAATCACCACCACATGGACCTAGGTTTTTATCGATTACATCAAAGAGAATAAGTTGCCAGCAGATAAAGCGGAGGCTACCCGAGTTATTCGTAGAAGCAAGAACTACGTCCTAGTAGGGGACAAGCTGTACAGAAGAGCCACATCATCAGGAGTACTTCTAAAATGTGTCTTGTTCGAAAAAGGCAAAGAGATATTAGAAGAAATACACTCAGGTTGCTGTGGAAATCATGCCGCTTCAAGAACACTAGTCGGCAAAGCATTCCGAACCGGATTCTACTGGCCAACCACTTTGAAAGACGCAGAAGAACTCGTCAGAAAATGCAAAGGTTGTCAAATGTTTGCAAGACAAGCTCATGTACCAGCTCACAATTTGATCTGCATCCCTCCTGCTTGGCCCTTCTCCTGCTGGGGGCTGGATCAAGTAGGACCTCTCAAGAAAGCAAAGGGCGGTTGAAATGACCTGATTTCCATGAAAGAAAATCCACAGAGTCGAAGTGTATTATGACCGATGTAGATCATATTACCCAAATTCTAGTCGAATACCACATCCATACAACGATAATATCAGAGTACATAAAGTGCGGAATTACATAAATTATTACATCGCCGCATTGGCGGAATCAAAAGTAGCATTCATTTAGAACAGCTTGAAGATAAGATCGCCAAACTCGAGCGTAGGAACGAACCCCTCAACCGTCAAACTCTTCTGAGCTATACTCCCCAGCTGAACCTGTGTGCCAAAATTTATCAGTACGATTTGTACTGGCCACTCCCACCCTATGAGCATTGCTTTGTGGAAATTGGATGCAAGTTGGATATAATAAAAAAGGAACCTATAAGGCTGGGGTTTCCTATGTATTAGCATATCAAGTGTATAATAATAGTTGGTCAAGTTTTAACACCATTCCCACACCCATTCCACCCCATTTCCGTCTAGAGCCAGGTTTCGATCCTGGGATCGATATACCACCATCTCCACACCATCACCATACCATCACTCAGTCGACAGGCCAACTCCCTCTTGGCACTGTCTCAAGGCCCGTAGCCCTTGGCTACGACCGACACTCTCTCACGGGGGAAGAAGAGAAGGACTCATCTCACTATCTAGTTTAAGCGAAACCCAGGAAGGGTCCATAGCCAACAAGTCGGCACATGTATCGATCGATCAACCATACACTCTGCAGAGGTTTTACATAACCACAAGATCCGCCTTCCTCGCTGACCGTCATCAACTAGGCTGATTTCGGCCACTTGCTAGCCTAGGATAATGCCACTCTACCATTCAGCCCTGGTACACCCCAAGTCTAGTCTGGGGTGGCTGAAACTGTGAGTCATGAGCTAGGTCCACAAGGTCTCCATAAAGTCTCGGAAGGGTGTGGGGGAATCCTCCACGCCCCGTACCTCCTCACACTGTCCGCTATCAACCTAGCAGTAGTGGCAATATCCTACCAAGTAGTCCGACCGTCCTGCACCATATAGGGCGAGTGGTACGTAAGGCTTCCCGGTGAATCTGAGTACTAGTAAGTCCTTAGGGATGACCAAGCCAGAATGTCTTCATCAGGGTTTCCATTTATCATGCCACCACAGCACCTCCATCTCGGGCTCCTCCCATCACAGGTTCACACCCAGGACCACCTTATATACCATTTACCCACCACAGGTATCCCTTTCCAGGGGTGCCCAGGTAGCACCCCATGGCAAGACTTGCCCCAGGCTCATCATATACTCCAACTTGGTCGACACAACCATCACCCTCCACACACCCAAGTCACACATGTAGCACTCTCCCCATAGTCCAGTTAACACCACACATTAATGTAGTATAAGCGTAGTAGAAGTACAAGCAATGAAATATAGCAGTAAGCGTGTGTCTAGCCTAATAGCAGGGTATGCCGGGGTAAGGTTGCGTCAAGGTAAAGGCCATCAAGTAAGCATACTACCATGCAAGTCCTATCATTGTGTGAATATAACAATAAAGTAAAGCAATAGTAGTTCTATATTAGCCATGCGTAATAGGTGCTATGAGGTTGGGTGGGATGTGGCACCTTCAATGTAGTCGTCTCCGTACTCCTCACGGTACTCACCATCCTCGTCCGTCTGGTTCTCCTCTAAGTCTGCATACGATCGAATTATAGTCACGTTAGCGACATCTATAGAATAGCACAAAGAAGCAATGAAAATTCAAAAGAGCCAAATGCACTCAAACATGGGTTCATTGTGTAAAGCTCGATTTTAGATGAATTTTGGTCTTGGTTTCGTATTTTCTAAGGTCGTATGAATTAGTTATGAATTTCCGAAGTTTAAATCATCTCTGAAAATAATTAAAGCTAATTTAATTCAGGGCTGACATGTGTCACATTGTGACTGGTTCACATGGCATGCTAACATCAGCATGACATCATCAGAGCTAAACCGCGGCTGACAGGTGGGTCCCGCTAATGTCATCACGACATCAGCATGACGTCACCTCCTGACATGTGAGCCCAGAGTCTCTATGTCGCTGACATGTGGGTCCAGTCAAAGTCAACATCAAGTCAACGAGCAAGTCAACGGTCAACGGGTCACAGTCACTAACAGGTGGGGCCAGAGTTGCTGACGTCAGTAGCTGACATCATCATGACATCATCCTAACGTCGTCTCGGCTATTTCATCCTCTGACAAGTGGGTCCAGCAGCTCTGTGTCACTGACTTGTGGGCCTGGTCAATAGTCAATGCTGACCGGTCAACGGTCAACCAGATTGGGTCTCGATTGGGCTTTGGTGGGCCTGGACAGGGCTGGATTTGGGCCGGGCCGGCCCGGACATGTGTCACGCTACGAAGGATGCCACATGGCACAGTTGGGCTCCCAGTGGGCCTCTAACGGGCTTTGGTTCATAGGCATGGTCCACGGTGGACTCAGGAGCGCTGGTCCATGGACCGCGGGTAGGTCTACGGTGGACTGTGTCCATGCAGGCACAGGCCATGTGGTGCATCGTGCACCCAGTGCACGTGGTGACGAGAGGCTCCGCCCCCCTGTTTCTCCACCGGTGTTCTACCAGAGCAGAGCTCTCACCGGCGGTGAGGCCATGCATGGGGGCTCCTTGGTGGCTCGGATGGGCGGATAAGGGCCTCTATGGATCCATGGGGGCATGGCGAGGGCATCCAGGGGCTCAAGGCGGGGCTTCGGGTCCCCATGTGGCCGGTAGGGGCACTACGACGTCCGCGGTGGCACAGTGATGATGGCGAGACTTGCAGGAGCGCTATGGGGCGGTCTAGGTGTTCTGTGGCTTCTCACAGTCAAGGCGAGTCCACAAGTGAGATCCATCCTACCTCTACTGGCTTGTATCGGACAGAACGACTCTGCCATGGTCGTGCTCCGACCATGGCGAGCGTGCTCGGTGCGTGTACAAGGCTCCGATGTGCCCGGTCCTTCGGGGCTTGGCAAGGGGGTAGGTGTGGTCATGGACTTGTGCCTGAGTGTGCCTTGCTCCAAGGTGGCAAAAGGTGTGGACCTTGGGCCTCCCAGGTCTAGAGATCACATCGGCGGCCATGGTGCACATGGTGATGATGAGCAGAGGGCGGTGCGTGGGCTCACCATTGGTGTCAAAGGCATTAGGATGGTGGTGCAGTGGCGGGTCGTGGCCATGTCGAGACGATGCTGTGCCATGCCGAGCAGCAGAGTCGACGTGGTTGATCGGGGCGACGTCCTCCGCTTCGGCGACACCGGCGACTTCGGGTGGCTTCGGTGCTCCTTCTTCTTCCTCTACCCCCTCTCTCTCTTGGCTCGGGTGTGCAGTGGATGGCCACAAGGTGGCAGTGGGGCATGGGAACACGCTAGGGCAACCGGGGCCGGGGCTTTTATAGCCGAAGCTCGGCCATGGCTTGGAACAAGCGGCTGGAGATGGCCAAGGGGCATGCGGAGGGCTATGATCGCGTCGAGGCTAGGGCTTCAGGGTCTCGACGCGGCCGCGGGTGTGATGGCAAAACTGATTTCGTGTTCCTTGGTCAAAAAGGCAGGGGACAGGGAGGCGACAGGGTAATGGCTTGGCCATGGCCATGGCAGGCGCACGCGGTAGCGGTCACGCACCGTGTGTGACCCTGTCGGGCAGCTGGTGCCAGCGTGGCACCCACCCCACGGGGTCTCGCGGTCAGTTGTGAGGCATGGACGGCGGAGAGGGGCCGAGGCGGCATCGGATTTTCCCCCCCACGGCACATGTGCTCTGTTTTCTAGATGCAGAGGAGGGGACCAAGGAGGGGGATGACGAGGGTGTCCCACCTGTCAGCAAAACAAGGAAGGATGATGGCGTGATGGCGTGTGGGCTGACTACGTGGGCTGTGCGTGTGAGGCCACGAGCACTAGCAGGCCAGTGAGGCTAGGAGGGCGAGCTGGGCCGGCTGGTGGTAGAAGGCAGGCTGGGCCGACTCGGTTGCTTGGGCTGCTTTTTACCGATGGTGAGCTGAGCTAAGAAGATGGATAGGCCACAAGCTGGGCTAGATGGCTTTTCCATTTTCCTCATCCATTTCCTTTCTTTTTCTGTTTTACTTTTTTTCTTCTTTGTTTGAATTCAAATTTGATTTGGAGTTTGAATTCAAATCTTGGGGCAAGCTTGCCTTTCACGTGGAATCTGACAGTTCCACGTAGCGGGGATACCTTGAGATAGACGAAGTCTCCCACATTGAACTCGAGTTCTCTTCTTCTTTGGTCAGCATAGCTCTTGTATCGACTTTGAGCCATCCTCAAATTCTCCTTCACTTGAGCAACTCCTTCTGCATCTTGGATCTTAGCGGAATCAAAGAACAATCTTTCCCCCGGTTGAGACCACATCAAAGGTGTCTTACCAGGTCTACCATATAGAGCTTCAAATGGCAACATCTTGATACTGGCTTGATAGCTGTTGTTGTAAGAGAACTCTGCATAGGGTAGGCATTTCTCCCAATTAGAGCCATAACTCAGCGCACTAGCACAAAGCATGTCTTCTAAGATCTGATTTACTCGTTCTGTCTGTCCATCTGTCTGTGGGTGATAAGCGGTACTGAAATCAAGTTTGGTTCCAATGGACTTGTGCAGGGCTTCCCAGAATCGAGACACAAACTGAGGACCATGATCAGATACAATACTAGAGGGAGCCCCATGCAGTCTGAGAATATGCTCAACATATAGATCTGCTAATTTTTTGGCATCGGTCTTGGTCTTAACTGGTACAAAGTAAGCAATCTTGGTCAAATGATCAACAATCACCCAGATGGAATCATTGCCTTTCTGTGAACGGGGCAATCCAACTATGAAATCCATGTATATGCTCTCCCACTTCCACTCGGGAACGTCAAGAGGCTTTAGCAATCCTGCAGGCCTTTGATGTTCAACCTTAACTCTATTGCAGGTGTCACATTGTGCCACATGTCCTGCAATGTTGGTCTTCATACCTTTCCACCAAAAGTGTTTCTTCAAGTCTTGATACATCTTTGAACCTCCAGGGTGAATACAGTACTTGGAATTGTGAGCTTCTGACAGAATTTCCTCTCGTAGTACTGGGTCAGATGGAACATAGATTCTGTTCTTGAACTAGATGGTTCCTTGTTCATCTTCCTGGTGGTTGGTCTTGTAGCCTAGTTTCATCAGACTACGGAGATATTCGATCTCTTCACAACTTTTCTGAGCTTGACGAATGCGATCTGTGAGATCATACTGTATGCAGAGCTCATTCAACAAGTCATGTGGTAGTATCTTAAGTTAGAAATCTTCAATCTCTTCCTTGAGCTCAGGTGGTACGGATTCAGTGATCAAAGTGTGACAGTAACTCTTGCGACTGAGAGCATCTACGACTACATTAGCTTTTCCCGAATAATAGTGAATTTCTAGGTCATAGTCTTTAATCAACTCTAGCCAATGGTGTTGCCTCATATTTAGATCTTCCTGAGTGAAAAAGTACTTCAAACTCTTGTGATCCATATAGATATCACACTTGTTGCCTATCAAGTAGTGTCTCCGGATCTTCAAGGCATGCACAACTACTGCTAACTCAAGATCATGGGTTGGGTAACGGTTCTCGTGTTCTTTCAACTGTCGAGATGCATATGCTATCACTCTTCCATCTTGCATCAGTACATAACCAAGTCCTTGACAGGATGCATCACAATAGACCACGGAATCTTTGCTGATATCAGGCAATGCTAGCACAGGAGTTGTGGTAAGCTTCTATTTCAATTCCTGGAAGCTTTGTTCGCACTTGGGCGTCCATTCAAACTCCTTAGTCTTCTTCAGAAGGTTGGTCATTGGACGGGCTATCTTGGAGAAGTTTTTGATGAATCGACGATAATATCCGGCCAATCCCAAGAAACTTCTGATTTCTGTCACATTATAGGGTTGATCCCACTCTTTCATAGCTTCAATCTTGGCTAGGTCAACAGCGACACCTTTGGCTGATAGTACATGTCCTAGGAAGGTAACTTTCTGTAGCCAGAATTCGCATTTACTGAACTTTGCATAGAGCTGATGTTGGGCTAGTTTCTCAAGCACCGTTCTCAGATGATGTTCGTGTTCTTCAGCGGTGGGTGAATAGACAAGGATGTCATCAATGAATACTACCATGAACTTATCCAGTTCATTCATAAAAACCTTATTCATCATGTTCATGAAGTATGCGGGAGCATTTGTGAGTCCAAAGGACACCACGGTGAACTCAAACTGCCCATACCTAGTCACAAAAGCTATCTTTGGGATGTCACTCTCTCAAATCTTCATCTGATGATAGCCAGATCTAAGATCAATCTTGGAGAAATACTTGGCACCTCGTAGCTGATCAAGCAAATCATCAATCCTTGGCAGAGGGTACTTGTTCTTGATGGTGACTGCGTTCAAGTTCCGGTAATCAATGCACATTCTCATTGAGCCATCCTTCTTCTTAAAAACAGAACAGGGGATCCCTAGGGTGAAGCACTAGGTCTGATATATCCCTTCGAGATGAGCTCATCAAGCTATTTCTTGAGCTCGACTAGTTCGTCCACTGACATGCAATAGGGTCTCTTAGCAATGGGTCCTATTCCCAGCAAAAGATCAATGATGAACTCCACATCACGGTCTGGTGGCATACCCGGTAATTCTTCAGGGAATACATCGGGATAGTCTCTGACCACAGGCACATCATGAACTGTCTTCTCTTTTTGTGATTCTAAACTGGCTTTATGGGCACACAGGATAGAAGTGGACTTTCTGGACTGAGGTTCGCATCTAATAACTTGGCCCGATGGGTGGGTCACTTGGACATATCTAGGTGAACATGATATGATGCCTCGGTGAATGGTTAGCCAATCCATACCTAAGATGACATCTAGGTTTGTGGAAGGTAACAGGGTTAGGTCGGCTTTAAAGATAAGACCCTCAATGGTAAGACTCACTCCCTTACAGATGTGGGTGCACTTTAGGTCTCCTAAAGGTGAATTGGTGATGATAGGCTTTCCACGTGGGGTTACAGGCAGGTCATGCTCTCATGCAAATTTGGATGATATGTAAGAACAAGTTGCTCCAGAGTCAAATAGAACTGATGCAGTATTGCCATTAACTAAAAACATACCGTACACAACGTCAGGGGAAGCCTGTGCTTCCTCGGTGTCCAGATGGTTGAGACGTTCATGAGTAGTAGATCCCTTAAACTAAGACTTCTAAGCGGCTGAGTTCTGAGGACACTCAGTGGCTTTGTGACACGGTTGGCCACAAGCGAAGCAGGTGAAAGGCGCACCGCCTGTAATGGTTGGCATGGGTGCCTTCCAGTTTCCAGTGCTTGGTGCGGAGCAGTTCTGTGCTAGGCGTTCATTCACAGAGTGGGAACGGTTGAAACGGCCCTGAGTGTTGCGGTCCTGAGCATAACGGTCCTGGGTGTAATGATCCTGAGCAGGGCAGGAGTATTTGGTGGGTAGCCTCCACTACCCCTACTTGATCCAGGGTTGTCATCCTTGTTGTGGCAAGAGCGTTCGCTGGGTGGTGCATCTCTGTGGAACCTTTTGCGATCACGTCCATGGAAGGACTCCTCAGGCTTACGCTTCCTCTCCCTGTACTCCTCTTCAGCTTCAGCACGGTCCTTCTCAATCTGGATGCAGCGATCCACCAGAGCACGCAGCGTGCTACTCTCAATACCGCCAAACTTTAGCTTGATGTGCGGGTTAAGTCCCTTGCGGTAATACTATAGCTTCTCCTTCTCAGAGTTCACAACATAGGAAGGTGCATAGCGCAGAAGGTTGGTGAAATGAGTAGTGTACTCAGTCACCTTGCCCTTTCCCATCTTGATGTTATGGAACTCCTTGGCTTTGGCCTCCATGGTACCCTTGGGAATGTGATACTCAGTGAATGCTTCGGCGAACTCATCCCACGAGATGTTGGCAGGGTCCTCATGGGAATCACTAAAACTGTCCCACCAGGCGCGTGCTGCACCTATGAGCTGGTGTGTGGCAGCTCCAACACACTCATTGTCGGTGAATGTAGTGAGGTCAAGCTTCTTCTCCATCTCCTTGAGCCAGTCATCAGCCACAAGCGGGTCAGGGTCGGTGCCATCATAGGTAGGTGGCCTCAGCTTCAGAAATCCCTCCAGCTTCCTTTGGAAGTCATCCTGCTGGCCTCCTTGGCGACGGTTTGCTCTGTCAATAAGAGCTACAAGAAGCTGGGTCTGTTGTGCCATCACCTTGGCCAGGGTTGGTGGTGGTGGTGGTGGAATGTTCTCCTCAGGCGGCGGGGTATTCTCCAGGTTGAAGGGTATCCCTCCATGTCCACGGCCATGGCCTCGGCCACGGTTGTTGCCACCACACCCCCCATTTGGTTCGACTGGTTCGGGGGTGGGCGCACGTCCATGGTTCATTAGGCGATCAGATCGGTGGTTCGGCATCTGCAACACGGATCATAGGAATTTTAATGTTTGTGCCATATGTGCTTATAATTTAGTATGATTACATGATTTTGATGATTTAAAGAAAAACATTTATTCTATCCAACACTCATTACAAAGAAGCAATAAGGTCCATAAAATGCAATAAGATCCAAAACATTCATTTCATGGGTTTTATTACATAGCATCATCTCCAGTAGCTACACTTGAAGACTCGCGAGAATCATACTACGCATAGTGTCTCATATTACATCTCATAAGGGGTACATCATGGGGTACAACTTACGGAAGCCACTGACATGACTCATGACCACGCAGGGTCATCTACTCTAACTCGTACACCACAGCTGGGATACGACTGTTCTCGATCACGATCTCCTCGTCAGACTTGTGAAGTTGGGACACGTACTTCAAGGCCTCGGTGAGCTCCTTAGTAGGCTTGGCTCTAGGTAGGTAGGGTAGGTGTCTAGGTTGAGGCGAGTCAGGGCTAACTCAAACTCCTCTATCCTAGGCTTCGTCTTGCTGCGAATCTCCTTGGGTAGCTGATCCCACATACCCTTCATCTCCCTGAGGCGCTTCTTATCAGACTTCTACCAAGCCTGCCATGTCCTCTCACACTTGTCCTGTAGGTACTCATTCTGCTGGAGTGCCTCGATCAGGTGACCCTGGTTGCAAACAGCCTTCTTCCTGAACTCCTCTAGATCCTGAGTCATGGTCTTGTTTCGAGATTGGATTTTTAGCATATCAATCCCCTTGGACCTCTCTCTGTCTCCTCTACGATTGAACTTGGCCTTCTTGTCGTCCAACTCTCTCTGTAACTCCAAGACCTTGTTGTCAAGGTAGCAGTTCCTGTTGCCTAGGTCGGTGGCTTTGTCCTGTAAGTTTGCAACCTCAGTTCTGTGGACTTCTTCACAACGGTTGAGCTCGTCCTGTAGCTTGGCAACTGCCTCAAGTAGACTAGCTCGCTCCTGTGCTCCCTGCGAGTCTCGCTCCTGGTACTCCCATAGAAGGGCCTGGTCCTGACGTCTCCTCTGCTCAAGCTGGGTCATGTACCTATCCTGCTCCAGTAGGTGGATAGCTGAGACGTGAAGGCATCTGTCCTCCTCGGCAAAGATAACTCTACCGGCTGCGAAACTCTGCTCACTATGGGTAAGGCTGAGGTTGAGGGCCTGGGGAAGTAGATGGAACTCTATCGTCTTTAGGTGCTCGTAGTGGTCCCTCATCACTCTGCGAAGTGCCTTGTGTGAGACAGCTCATAATCCCTCCTCGACTGTGTCCTCTATAGTCATCTTGGTGAAAGCTGGGACAGAAGGTAAGGTAGTGCTAGCTGGAAACTTGACTGAGGTGACAACCGGTCCTTCGATTCCTCCTTCCTGAGCTGACTTCCCGGTGTAGGTGACCTTGACAAGCTCGTCAAGGACTCCTAACGTGACAAGAACTCGGTAGAGGGTCTGTGCAAAACCCCCGAGCTCATGTAGGTTGAAGGTAAGCTTGGCGTGGTCCAGAGGTAGCGGTCCTAGAGGCGGCCAGTCGATGTTCGTTGCCATCTGCATGTTTTAAGGAACAGGTAGATAAGCCTTGCATAAAAGTAAATGCAGGGTCGGTATATAACCAAAACAAGGGTTGTTCACGTCCTATTCTATCGTCCATTTCTGAGGGTTTCATCCTATGGTCAAGTATGGCTCTGATACCAACTAAAATGACCTGATTTCCACGAAGGAAAATCCATAGAGTCGAAGTGTATTATGACCAATGTAGATCAACAAGTCGGCACATGTATCGATCGATCAACCATACACTCTGCAGAGGTTTTACATAACCACAAGATTCGCCTTCCTCGCTGACCGTCATCAACTGGGCTGATTCCGGCCGCTTGCTAGCCTAGGACAATGCCACTCTACCATTCAGCCCTGGTACACCCCAAGTCTAGTCTAGGGTGGCTGAAACTATGAGTCATGAGCTAGGTCCATAAGGTCTCCATGAAGTCTCGGAAGGGTGTGGGGGAATCCTCTATGCCTCGTACCTCCTTACACTGTCCGCTATCAACCTAGCAGTAGTGGCAATATCCTACCAAGTAGTCCGGCCGTCCCGCACCATATAGGGCGAGTGGTACGTAAGGCTTCCTGGTGAATCTAAGTACTAGTAAGTCCTTAGGGATGACCAAGCCAGAATATCTTCATCAGGGTTTCCATTTACCGTGCCACCACAACACCTCCATCCTGGGCTCCTCCCATCATAGGTTCACACCTAGGACCACCTTATATACCATTTACCCACCACAGGTATCCCTTTCCAGGGGCACGTAGGTAGCACCCCATGGCAAGACTTGCCCTAGGCTCGTCGTATACTCCAACTTGGTCGACACAACCCTCACCCTCCACACACCCAAGTCACACACGCAGCACTCTCCCCATAGTCCAGTTAACACCACGCATTAATGTAGTATAAGCGTAGTAGAAGTACAAGCAATGAAATATAGTAGTGTGTGTCTAGCCTAATAGCAGGGTATGTCAGGGTAAGGTTGCATCAAGGTAAAGGCCATCAAGTAAGCATACTACGATGCAAGTCCTATCATAGTGTGAATATAATAATAAAGTAAAGCAATAGCAGTTCTATATTAGCCATGCGTAATAGGTGCTACAAGGTTGGGTGGGATGTGGCACCTTCAGTGTAGTCGTCTCTGTACTCCTCACGGTACTCATGATCCTCGTCCATCTGGTTCTCCTCCGAGTCTACATACGATCGAATTATAGTCATGTTAGCGACGTCTATAGAATAGCACAAAGAAGCAATGAAAATTCAAAAGAGCCAAATGCACTCAAACATGGGTTCATTGCGTAAAGCTCGATTTTAGATGAATTTTGGTCCTGGTTTCGTATTTTTCTAAGGTTGTATGAATTAGTTATGAATTTCTAAAGTTTAAATCATCTCTTAAAATAATTAAAGCTAATTTAATTCAGGGCTGACATGTGTCACATTGTGACTGGTTCACGTGGCATGCTGATGTCAGCATGACATCATCAGAGCTAAACCATGGCTGACAGGTGGGTTCCTCTGATGTCATCACGACATCAGCATGACGTCACCTCCGGACATGTGAGCCTAGAGTCTCTGTGTCGCTAACATGTGGGTCCAGTCAAAGTCAACGGGCAAGTCAACGGTCAACGGGTCACAGTCACTGACAAGTGGGGCCAGAGTTGCTGATGTCAGCAGCTGACATCATCCTGACGTCGTCTTGGCTGTTTCATCCTCTGACAGGTGGGTCCAATGGCTCTATGTCACTGACTTGTGGGCCCGGTCAACAGTCAACACTGACCGGTCAATGGTCAACTAGATTGGGTCTCAACTGGGCTTTGGTGGGCCTAGACAGGGCTGGATTTGGGCCAGGCCGGCCCAGACACGAGTCACGCTATGAAGGATGCCACATGGCGTAATTGGGCTCCTAGTGGGCCTCTAACGGGCTTTGGTTCACAGGCACGGTCCACGGTGGACTCAGGAGCGCTGGTCCATGGACCGCGGGTAGGTCTATGGTGGACCGTGTCCATGCGGGCACAGGCCACGCGGTGCATCGTGCACCCGGTGCACGTGGTGACGAGAGGCTTCGCCCCCCCGTTTCTCCACCGGTGTTCTGCTGGAGCAGAGCTCTCACTAGCGGTGAGGCCATGCGTGGGGGCTCCCTGGTGGCTCGGCTGGGTGGATAAGGACCTCTACAGATCCGTGGGGGCACGGCAAGGGCATCCAGGGACTCAAGGTGGGGCTTCGGGTCCCCATGTGGCCGGTAGGGGCACTACGGCGTCCGTGGCGGCACAGTGATGATGGCGAGGCATGCAGGAGTGCTACGGGGCGCCGGCAGGGCGGTATAGGTGTTCTATGGCTTCTCACGGTCAAGGCGAGTCCACAGGTGAGATCCATCCTACCTCTACTAGCTTATATCAGACAGAACGACTCCGCCATGGTCGTGCTCCGACCATGGCGAGCGTGCTCGGTGCGTGTACAGGGCTCTGAGGTGCCCGGTCCTTTGGGGCCTGGCAAGGGGGTAGGTGTGGTCGTGGACGTGTGTGTGAGTGTGTCGTGCTCCGAGGTGGCGAAAGGTGTGGACGTTGGGCCTCCTAGGTGGGGAGATCACATCGACGGGCATGGTGCACACGGTGACGATGAGCAGAGGGTGGTGCGTGGGCTCACCGTCGGTGTCGAAGGTGTTAGGATGGCAGTGCAGTGGCGGGTCATGGCCGTGTCGAGACGATGCCGTGCCGTGCCGAGCAGCAGCGTCGACGTGGTTGATCGGGGCGACGTCCTCCGCTTCGGCGACACCGGCGACGTCGGGTGGCTTCGGCGCTCCTTCTTCTTCCTCTATCCCCTCTCTCTCTTGGCTCGGGTGTGCAGTGGATGGCCACAAGGTGGCGGTGGGGCACGGGAATGCGCTAGGGCAACCGGGGCCAGGGCTTTTATAGCCGAAGCTCGGCCATGGCTTGGAACGAGCGGCTAGAGATGGCCAAGGGGCGCACGGAGGGCTATGATCATGTCGAGGCTAGGGCTTCAGGGTCACGACGCGGCCGCGGGTGTGATGGCAAAACCGATTTCACGTTCCTTGGTCAAAAAGGCGGGAGACAGGGAGGCGATAGGGTCACGGCTCGGCCATGGCCATGGCAGGCGCACGCGGCAGCGGTCACGCACCGTGTGTGACCCTGTCGGGCAGCCGGTGCCCGCATGGCACCCACCCCATGGGGCCTCGCGGTCGGTTGTGAGGCATGAATGGCAGAGAGGGGTCGAGGCAGCATCGGATCCCCGCCCCCCATGGCACCTGTGCTCTATTTTCTGGATGCAGAGGAGGGGACCAAGGAGGGGGATGACGAGGGTGTCCCACCCGTCAGCGAAACAAGGAAGGACGACGGCGTGATGGCATGCGGGCTGACTGCATGGGCTGCACGTGTGAGGCCATGAGCGCTAGCAGGCCAGCGAGGCCGGGAGGGCGAGCTAGGTCGGCTGGTGGTAGAAGGTAGGCTAGGCCGACTCGGTTGCTTGGGCTGCTTTTTGCCGTTGGCAAGCTGGGCCAAGAAGATGGACAGGCCACAAGCTGGGCCAGATGGCTTTTCCATTTTCCTCACCCATTTCCTTTCTTTTTCTATTTTACTTTTCTTCTTCTTTATTTGAATTCAAATTTGATTTGGAGTTTGAATTCAAATCTGGTGTACCTTATTCATTGGATTTTTAGATATGAGGCCCACAACACTCTTTTATATATATTAGGAACTTTATTTAGCTATTTTGTTTAACAAAAATAGTGGTAGTTTTGTGATACAACAATAGAAATGGTTTTCATTTTAAGCATTTATTCTATGGTTTGATTAATAATTACTTTGTGGTTTATTACTTTAAAGAAGTTGTAAAGCATTTGGAAATCCAAATCACAATTTGAGTTGACAATGTATGCATTACTTTATTTGTTAGAATTTAAATAAACATAATTAACAAATGACATGCTATGCTCATGAAATTGTCTAGTTGGGTTACAACTAATGAAAAACCTAGGGTTGGCTCCTTCAGTTGTCACTCAACATTGCATGGGGTTAACAATAAAAAATTTTGTAGTTGTGATTTTTGGTGTGTGGATTTTGGGTTGTTACAGCGGTTTCGAGTACATCTTTGTAGCAGTTGACAAGTTCACCAAGTGGATTGAATACAAACCACTCGCAAAATACAGCGCAACCAAAGCAGTCGAGTTCATCCAAGACATTATGCACCGCTTCAGCATGCCCAATCGAATCATCATAGATTTAGGTTCTCCCTTTACAGCTACAAAATTCTAAAGTTGGGCACATGATTGCGGTTTCGGCATAGATTATGCATCAGTCGCACATCTAGAAGTCAATGGACAGGTAGACAAGGCTAATGGACTCGTACTAGCCGGATTAAAACCAAGGTTGTACGAAGAACTAGTGGACTATGGATCCAAATGGATTGAAGAATTACCCAAAGTAGTATGGGGGCTATGGACTCAAATAAGCAGAGCCACTGGATACTCACCTTTCTTCCTAGTTTATGGATCAGAAGCAGTACTACCTACTGACTTAATCTAGATGTCACCAAGGATAGAACAATATGACGAAGGAGAAGCAAAACACACCCGGAGATTAGAACTCGACCGTATGGAAGAAGTCAGAGTAAATGCTACCCTTCAATCAGCCAGATACCTCCAAGGTTTAAGATGCCACTACAACAAGAATACCTAACCTCGATCACTCCAAATCGGAGATCTAGTACTAAGAAGAATACAAAAAACTGACGGACGCCATAAACTACTCTGTCCATGAGAAGGTCCTTTTATTGTCACAAAAGTCACCGGACTGGGCACGTACAAGTTGATAACTGAAGATGGAAAAGAAGTCAACAATACATGGCACATCAGCCAACTAAGACGATTCTACGCATGAAAACAACATGAGGAAGAACATATATACAAGCCACAAGAGATCAACGTTCATGATCAATAAAGATAGCGTTCCTCGACAACATATGTCTTATTATGGCTTTCCCCTAGTTGTTTTCACTAAGCATGTAAACGTTCATGATCAATAAAGATGGTATTCCTCGACAACAGATGTCTTATTACAAATTTTCCCAAGTTGTTTTCACTAAGCATACCGACTGAGAGCAAAAGAGCTGAAAAGATGCTTGAGCCCGCCGATGAGGGTAGCTAATAAGCTAACACCCGATCCAAAAAGCAAAATGGCTGAAATCACGCCTGAGCATACCGGTTGAGAGCAAAAGAGCTGAAAAGATGCTTGAGCCCGCCGATGAGGGTAGCTAATAAGCTAACACCCGATCCAAAAAGCAAAATGGCTGAAATTATGCCTGAGCATACCGGCTAAGAGCAAAAGAGCTAAAAAGATGCTTGAGCCCATCGATGAGGGTAGCTAATAAGCTAACACCTGATCCAAAAGACAAAATGGCTGAAATTACGCCTAAGCATACCGGTTGAGAGCAAAAGAGCTGAAAAGATGCTTGAGCCCACCGATGAGGGTAGCTAATAACCTAACACCTGATCCAAAAAAGCAAAATGGCTGAAATTACGCCTGAGCATACTGGCTGAGAGCAAAAGAGCTGAAAAGATGCTTGAGCCCTCCGATGAGGGTAGCTAATAGGCTAACACCCGAACCAATCCTAAGATGTTTCTACAACCAGGTAAAGAGCCAGATGCTGGCCACATCTTGAGTTAAGCAAAAAGCTAAAAAGAAGAAGCTGAAGATGCTTGAGATCGTCGGTCCTAAGTTTTTTCAGTACTAACAAGAACAAAAAGGTTGTAAAGACAAAGATCTACTTACCCCGAGTTGTTTACACGACGCAGACAAAAGCCAGACAAACACTCGACAAATCAAGAAAGTTTGTCAAGACAACAATCTACAAATACCGAGTTGTTTACACGGCACAGACGAAAGCCAGACAAGCACTCGACAAATCAAGAAAATTTGTCAAGACAACGATCTACAAATACCGAGTTGTTTACACGGCACAGATGAAAGCCAGACAAGCACTCGACAAATCAAGAAAGTTTGTCAATACAATGATCTACAAATACCGAGTTGTTTACACAACGCAGACAAAGGCATGACAAGCACTTGACAAAATCAAAGACATCCAGGCAAAAAAGACATCAACGAAAAATAAAGGATCTTCATTCAAAAAGAAATATAATATCCTATGATAGAGGCTGGAGTACTAAGGTCAAAATACATCAAGCATCATCATCAGGAGAAGAAATATCAATATTAAGATTATCTATAATCCTCCTAGCCAAATCTTTGGCCTCAGGCTCCATCTTTTTAACAGCATCAAGATATTCTTGACTCTCGGCTTCCTCTGCAATCTTGGACAGAGGCATCTCCGGAGCAAGAACCCGGACCTAGGCAAGAACATTTCTAGTACATAGTTGGGCACATCTCTTCACGAACTCCTAGAAATGGGTCGGAACTTGGGGAATAAACTGAGCCCAAGATTGACCATCATCCAATGGAGTCCGGAGAAGATTGGCTACTGACCGAAATGATTTCCACAAAGCATTCTAGTTCTTAGTAGTCGTCGCCAACTTACCAGTCAAGATTTCAACCATTTTTTGGACCTACACAAGATCCCTGTCAGTTCCACGCCTAATCAACTTGGCAAGCGCGAGTTCTTCTTTAGCACGAGTAATTACCTCTTCAGCCCTGTTGTGACTATTGCGACCAAGTGTCTTCATTTCCTCAATACCCTCCGAGAGCTTCTACTTTTCAACTCGGAGAGCTAAACCAGGCCCCAAAAACAAGTCAGCAGAAAGGAAAATTTGAATACAAGAGGAAACAAAAAGAACCCGCAATACCATTGCACTCATTCTTCATGGCCTCCATAGCTGCATCCCTCTGCTTTTCCGCCTCAACCACCCAGGCACGGAGAGCCTATTCCTCCCTTTGGTGCATTTCACGCTTAGTCTCAATCTCAGCCCGACAAAGGTCAAGCTCCGTTTTTAGGGCACTAACCTCAGAAGACAACTTTTTCTCGGTTTCAGACAAGAAAAAGAAGCCGGTATGATCTCGAGAAAAAGACTGAGCAAAAGAGAGAGAGAAAAACAAGACATAAGAATAGAAGAAAGACGAACATCCAAAGAAAGAACTTCAGAAAAAACTTACCTAGAGTTTTTTCCCAAAAGAAGTCGTGAAGGTTCCCTAGGCAGCGGTCAGCTTTGACAACCGATGAGTGGCATCGAATTGTTGCACCACATCATCATCCAAACGCTGAACGCCACTATGAAGAGGAGTAGAGGGAGAAGCCGGCCGAGGCAAAGAAGACAAGACTAGGGCCATACCCTGGGAAGCCTCGGCTACCTCCTTAGATGGCTCCATAGCCACGGCCACGGTCACCTCCAGAGCCAGCAAATCAGTAGCCGAGGGATCACCAGAGAACCCTATCACCCTCACAGCCACCTCGCCGACTGCACATTCCAAGTCTCGAGACTCAGAACGCAGGGGCGCACCAGAGGGCTGACAAGAAGTCGACTGAGTGTTAAGGGGAGGTGAAGGCCTGCAACATGATAAGGAAAATTGATGATAAGAATACGAATCAGAGAAGAGGAAAACAAAAGCAAAGAAACTTAACCAAGATTCACTCACTTAGCTATCTTATTATTCATAAAACCCCCAAGACCAGCAGAAGAACTTAGAGGGGGAACTATAGCAGCAAAAATATCACCACCACCTTGCAACTGGAGGGGCATGGTCGGTACCGAAACTCTAGAAGAACTCGAGGTCGATGACCGCTTACTACAAGAGAACAAGGTCAAAGTCAGAACAAAAAGAAGTGTTCAACAGTAGAAAAACAAGAAAACAACTCACCGATGCGTAACAAGGGCCGCATCATCATCCTCCTCTTCCTCACTCTCAAACATGGCAACCACAGTGCCATCTGAAAAAGAAGAAAAGTACTCGGTTAGAGGCAAAAGCAAACAACAAAAAGACAAAACATATTAATATGCTCACCTAGGAGCACACTACCTATAACTTGAGTACCTGGACGAGTACTCGATTGACGAGACTTCTTGGTGGCAGACAAACTAGAAGAAGAACAATCCACTCGCCCCCTTTTTTCGACACTGCAGGGAGCTTGAGGAACTGGATGAGGAACATACTCTACATATGTGTCAAGAACTACGGAAGAAACACCAGGAAACATCATGGTGGTTTGAAACTTACTGGTTAAAGATACCCCAGCAAGATTCTCCCCAAGCTCCACAATGGTAGGGCAGTCATCAAGGGGGATCGGGTCAACGAAGTTATGCCCCAATTCCTATAAAAGAGTAAAACAACCAGACGAGAAATATTAAGCGAAAAGTGGAGACAACAAAGGAAATACGAAAAGTATCAGCATAAGAAAAAACAACTCACAGCAGGAGGCGGGTTGTTAGCACAATACTTAGGGACAGTATGCGGGACGACGCTTACTCCCTTCAACATCTTCTGAAGGCTCTCGAGCACCTCCTCACCAGTCAACTCAAGGGCAGGGACCATATGAGAAGGGTCCTCCGCTCCAAAGTATTCAAAACCATAGTTCTCTCGCTCCTTCAGAGGTTGAACACGGCGGCGAAGAAAACTAGAAACGATACCAAAGCCGGTCAAGCCTTGCTGTTTCAGAGCACATATCCTCTCCAAAAATGGCTTGATCACCTAGAGCTCATCCACCATCATGGGATTCTTTTCCCATCAGTCGTTAACCATGGGACCAGAAGAAGAATGGACAGCAAGAGGAGGAATCATATTGGCGGCATAAAACCAGTCGGCACACCAATCCCTCATAGAATCAACCAAGTCATAATCAAAGAATCTACCCTTACGACCTTGACGAAACTAAATCCTGTAGCCACCAAGAACATGGGTGTCATCGCTGCGGGGTTGGGGCTTCAGACGGAAGAAGTAATGAAAGAGAGAAAGAGAAGGAGGAATTCCAAGAAAAGTTTCACAAAGATGAACAAAAATAGAAAGATGAAGGACAGCATTGGGAGTAAGATGGTTCAAGCTAATCCCAAAATAATTGAGAAAGCGATGAAGAAAAGCAGAGGCAGGAAGGCAAAGTCCAGCACGAATAAAGGAGACAAAAAGAACAATCTCACCAGAGCCTAAAGTTGGGACCCGATGCTGGCCTGGAGCTCTCCACTCAGCAATCTCCTTGTCCTGGATCAAGCAATCACTGACAAGCTCACGCAACTAATCCTCAGTCATAGTCGGAGCTGGCCAAACCTTCTAAGTAGCCCTCATGGCCATGAATTCTTAATTTTCAATCATAGAAAGTGATGCCTCCTCATCTACAAAGGTTGCCTGGGACTTGCTTCTTGATTTCTTCCTACCCATATACTAGTGAAAGCAATAAGGCACTAAGAAACGATGACGGTCAGGTGGCGGCGCTCAGATGACGGCGACAATGGCGACGGTGGAGTGAGGACTAGGGTTTTAAGGCAAAAGCAGGGCAGCAAAGAAAAAGAAGAAAGAAGGCCTTTAAATAGATTTTTACAGCAATAAAAATACGGCCCACTAGGCCCGTTTAAACACGACATGAAAACGCAACGGTTCATTTCCCAACACAACTGACAAAGCAAAAAATGATGGATGGCACACTTCTACACAAAGGTACAGTTCAACGGGCAGATTTCAGACTTATCCATCCAGCATCAAGGCAGAGGTAACATATTGCTACAAAAAGAACTCATCAACCATGAAGCAACGAAGAGTTACCTCATAAGGAACACAGGAACTCGGTTCTTATAGAAAGAACTCGGGATCTCACAAACAACCAGGACATCAGCAGGAAAAATAATGACAACCCAGAAGACAAGATTCTTTCCATTATAAATGGCTTCAAAAATTACAAGATTACACATCTTACAAGACCCAACGAACTCGGAACTACGACGAGTAAGATAGCAAAAAGGAACTCGGAGACAACTAGGCTCTGGAACGACTACGTGTTCCAAATTACTACTCGGTAGAATAAACAGCACTCGGCTACACTATTTTCTTTAAAGGACGGACGAAGTACATCCGAGGCAGAAGTCAGCAGCACGGCGGGACAACATGGAATAGGGAAGCACAGCAAGCATCTATCTACCCAAGTCTGATGTAACACCAGATCAGGCGTTGATCTGCACTGGATAGTCGCAGAGCAGGCAAGGGGGATCTACCCAGAACTGCTAGATGAAGGAACGTATCTGTCGGGTACCATAAAAAGGGGTCCCCTACGCAAGAACTGAAAAAATCGCTTAGACCCTGTAAAAATCAAAACCAAAGGACAACTACCGGCTAACCCCCACCTTGGCCGAGGCTTAGCTGGACCGCCCAGCCCACCTCAAATAGTTCTCTAACTCGTCCGAGGCCCCAACCGTAAGGCCTCGGACGGAGTACTGATTCTCCATCTCGCTCGAGGCCTCGCGCGTAAGGCCTCGGACGGAGAACCAATTCACTGTCTCGCTCGAGGCCTCGCACGTAAGGCCTCGGATGGGGAACTGATTCTCCATCTCGCTCGAGGCCCTACACATAAGGCCTCGGATGAGGTGCCGATTCTTTGCCTCACTCGAGGCCAGCTCGGCAACAACCCCATCGCCTCCGCCTCGACCGATTTCCCTGACAGAACATCACGCCCAACTAATGTGACCAACCACTCCCACGACATCAGCCGACTAACGAAATGGGAGTCGCATCAACACCAAGCCGTCCGAGACAGGACGGGGCAGGGGTTATCGGCTGCTGTGCTCAGTATTGTGCCCACGACTGACACCTGCACTACATTGTGCTACCTAACCCCTGCTCCAAGAACAACGCGGCATGGGGAGTCACATCTGGGTCACTGTAGCCTCAAAATCAGTGTATAGGACCAACTGCTCCCTTCGAGCCTCGACAATCCACTTCAGGGTCTCGGCAGCCTCGGGATTCGCACCTGCCGAGCCCCCCACGATGGCTTGGCCTCGGCACCAACTGAGCCTCAGCTTTTTATACTGTCAACACACAGCGACCGGCACGTCGACCGCCATGCCCTACGTCAAGCTATCACTGGAGCTCCCACATCACACAAGATCGGGCGGGACCGACGCGTCGCTCCAGTGCATCAAGGACAAAGACCACTCCGTCAACCATGCCACCACAGCAACAAGCTACAAGGCTCGAAAACACCACCTCCGCTCATAGGACACCACGTAGCAAACACATGTACCACCCCTGTCCCCCCTTCAACTATAAAAGGGGGAGACTGGGGCTGTTTGTAGGGGGACAAGGGCATGGATGGACAGAGGATCGCAGACAAAAGCTAGACTTAGACGCTCAGATGAACACACGCCCTACACTTTGTAACACGCACGCTTCCCCGCTGCCTGAGATCAACATCTCAAGCAATCCACACCGCTCCACGTAGAGACCTGGGACAAGCTCCCTCTCTTGTCCTGCTTGTAACCCCCTACTACAAACACTTCGGTGCAAAGAATACAAGATCGATCTCCCAGACTGGACGTAGGGCATCTATCGCCTGAACTAGTATAAACCTTGTGTCTCTTTGCATCACCATCCGGGATTAGGGGCACGTAGTACATTTTCACTAGTTGGTTGAGGACCCGCCGGTCCAAAACACTGACAGTTGGCGCGCCAGGTAGGGGTTCTACTGCGTGTTAGCTTCGCCGTCCCAACAAGTTCCGGATGGTAGACCCCGTACGACCACTGCGTCTCAGCACGGTGATCTAGTTCGGGAGCCTAGAGTTCTTGTCTCTAGGATGTGAGTACGATATGGTACTCCTCACACCCAGAGCCCCACTGGCCGAGAACAACACCACGCACCAGCAGCCCAGGCGCAGGCGGTGCCCGGGCCACTGCTCTCGTCGCGCTTGCCGGGCACAGCGCGAGTGGGACCACCCCGACACCGCGCAAGCTCAGGGCAATGCACCGTGCTCCGCCGGTACCCCATGCCCGACTGTTGGTATGGAGTCCCTGGTTGGGGACCTGTCCAGCTTAAGCCTAGGCAAGGGAAAGGCGTCGGTAGCGTGTAGCAACGCCCCGTCATTAAGCTTTGCCCCGCCATCTCCTGAGGAGTCGAATCCGGTGGAGCAAAGCCTGGCGATGGCACCATCCCCGTACTAAAACGACCCAATTTCCACAAAGGGAAATCCATAGCGTTGAAGTGTAATAAGATCGTTGTAGATCAATTACCCAAATTCCAGTCGAATATCACATCCATACAACGATAATATCAGAGTACAAATAGTGCAGAATTACATAATTTATTACATCGCCGCATTGGCGGAATCAATAGTAGCATTCATTCAGAACAGCTTGAAGATAAGATCGCCAAACTCGAGCGTAGGCATGAACCCCTCATCCGTCAAACTCCTCGGAGCTACACTCCTCAGCAGAACCTGTGTGCCAAAATTTATCAGTACGATTTGTACTAGCCACTCCCAACCCTATGAGCATTGCTTTGTGGAATTTGGATGCAAGTTGGGTATAAGCAAAGTGAACCTATAAGGCTGGGGTTTCCTATGCATTAGCATATCAGTAAACAATAATATTTTGTCAAGTTTTAACACCATTCCCATACACATTCCACTCCATTCCCTTTTCCGAGCTAGGTTTCGATCCTGGGATCGACATACCACCAACTCCATCAACACCATACCATACCATCGCTCAGTCGACAGGCCAACTCCCTCTCGGCACTGTCTCAAGGCCCGTAGCCCCTGGCTACGACCGACACTCTCTCACGGGGGAACAAAGAGAAGGACTCATCTCACTATCTAGTTTAAGCGAAACCCAGGAAAGGTCCATAGCCGACAAGTCGGCACATGTATCGATCGATCAACCATACACTCTGCAGAGGTTTTACATAACCACAAGATCCGCCTTCCTTGCTGACCGTCATCAACTAGGCTGATTCTAGCCGCTTGCTAGCCTACGATAATGCCACTCTACCATTCATCCCTGGTTCACCCCAAGTCTAGTCTGGGGTGGCTGAAACTGTGAGTCATGAGCCGGGTCCACAAGGTCTCAATGAAGTCTCAGATGGGTGTGGGGGGAAATCCTCCGCGCCTCGTACCTCCTTACACTGTTCGCTATCAACCTAGCAGTAGTGGCAATATCCTACCAAGTAGTCTAGCCGTCCCACACCATATAGGGCGAGTGGTACGTAAGGCTTCCCGGTGAATCTGAGTACTAGTAAGTCCTTAGGGATGACCAAGCCACAATGTCTCCATTAGGGTTTCCATTTACCGTGCCACCACAGCACCTCCATCCCGGGCTCCACCCGTCACAGGTTCACACCTAGGTCCACCTCAGGTACCATTTACCCACCACAGGTATCCATTTCCAGGGGTGCCCAGGTAGCATCCCATAGCAAGACTTGCCCCAGGCTCGTCGTATACTCCAACTTGGTCGACACAACCCTCACCCTCCACACACCCAAGTCACACACGCAACACTCTCCCCATGGTCCAGATAATACCAGTATCCACCACGCACATAGTATAAGCGTAGTAGAAGTATGAGTAATGAAATGTATAGCAGTAAGCGTGTGTCTAGCCTAATAGCAGGGTATGCAGGGGTAAGGTTGCGCCAAGTAAAAGGCTTTCAAGCAAGCATACTACCATGCAAGTCCTATCATAGTATGATTACAACAGTAAAGTAAAGCAATAGCAGTTCTATATTAGCCATGCGTAATAGGTGCTATGAGATTGGGTGGGATGTGGCACCTTCAGTGTAGTCATCTCCGTTCTCCTCACGGTACTCATGGTCCTCGTCTGTCAGGTTCTCCTCCAAGTCTGCAACGTTTGCATTATAGTCGCGTTAGCGACGTCTATAGAGTAGCACAAAGAAGCAATGAAAATTCAAAAGAGTCAAATACACTCAAACATGAGTTCTTTGCGTAGAGCTTGATTTTAGATGAATTTTGGTCCTTGTCTCGTATTTTTCCGAGGTCGTATGAATTAGTTATGAATTCTTGTAGTTTAAATCGTTTTTGAAATTGGATAAAGGCTGAATTAATCCTGGGCTGACATGTGCCATGCTGAGGTTGGTCCACGTGACATGATGACATCATCATGACATCATCGCCTCGGTTCCGAGCTGACAGGTGGGGTCCAGCGGACGTCAGCATGACGTCAGCAACGTCGTCAGTTCTGACAGGTGGGTCCAGAGTGTCTGTGCTACTGACATGTAGGGCCAGGTCAATGGTCAACATTGACCGGTCAACAGTCAACATTGACCGGTCAACGGTCAATACGTGCCGGGTCTCAAACGGGCCTTGGTGGGCTCGGGTTGGGCTTCGTCCACAGCACGGCTCACACCGTGTGGCTCACGGTGGACCAGCGCTCCTGGTCCATGGTCCTAAGGCAGGGTCCATGGTGGACCGAGCCCATCGTCATTTCTCCTCGGCTCGGCTCATGTGCACCGGGTGCAGGGCTGCGCTGCTCACCTTGCCCCTTTCTCCTCTGTTTCTTCCACGGCGTGCTCCCGCCGGCGACGTGCTCACCGGCGAGCTCCCACAACGGCTTAGGCATCCAATTGAGGTGGGGAAAAGCCTCCCCGTGCCATGGCGACTGCAATGGTGGAGTCAGGGCGATGGATGGTGCATCCTAAGTCACTGGTCACGGTGAACGGCGGCTCGAGCACAACCGGTGTGCGGGAATGGCGCGGGTGCAGCGGCATTTGTCGCAGAACCGACCAATTTATAAGAATACAAGTATAATGGCAATCCGCAAGCGGTTGCACTATCATACTTGAACCCATATAAACCCGGTAGTCCGTCGAGTACCACGACGGGTCTCGATAAACGATTTACAACAACCAAGATCGTACAGGATTCAACATACATGCCACATATTACATAAAGTTCACAGATACTTTTCATCATCAGAGTACGAATAGAAAGTTATTACAAACCGAGTTTGATAATTAAAGCGGAAGCAAATAAGTTTGAAGATAAGTTTCCAACGTAGTTTGGTACAGTGCCAAGCCAGATCACGGTCCACAAAAGCAAAGACAGGAATTACTAAGGAAGCCTGCCCAAGGCTTACTCCTCATCCACAGCGGGATAGAAGCAACTCTTGCAATAACCATGATACACAGTGCCATCTGCAACAATGGGAAAATAAACCCTGAGTACGAGAAGGTACTCAGCTAGACTTACCTGTCATGAACCAGAAATAAAATGACTCCAAGGATCATGCAAGGCTGTAGAAGTGGACGGAACTTGACAACATTTTGCGAAAAAGGCAATTACCCGTTGTACAATTATGATTCCTTTATCAAGTTAATTACAACTAACCATTTCTAGATTAGCAACTATCCTGTGCCAAACATGTGGTATATCATTTAGAAGCATCCAATAGTAACCATAGCAGGTATTGTAATTCCATATTCATCTGAACCATCATGTTTCATAACACAGTTACTACGATGTTGGAGCTAGCCAAGTTTCTCACTATCCGGGAGAGACGGCGATTCGAATCGATTTCTACCAGCTGGGAATTTATTCCTAACACAAACCCAGATCTACCAGCCACGATAGTCTTAGGTCACCTTTGGTACAACTCCGGTACACATTTCGCGGGTTCGTACTGCGCCGCACAATCTGGAACACCAGATGCCAGGATGCTCAGGCCAAGCCTGCCCTTGGGCTCAGTCTGATCGTTCCCCGGAAGGAGCGCACAACAGAACGATTCCCGGCCTGAGTTGAATTACTCGGCTTCGCGGTCGGAACGAGTTATCCGGCCAGCTAAGTGAGAGGCATGCGTTCAATCTTGTCAGAAGTTCCAACAACGGTACGGTCCTTGACCGACACAGACGGGGATAGATCCACACCCAAGACCTCCATGCCTTGTTGCTTTTCTATCGGTATCCCGCCCGGTCTCCATTTACATTAACCATGGTTCTTTTCCACAATGACGATTATGACCAATCGTGCTCCGGTATCCACCTATATCTCGCAGGTGACAGGAAATCACCCGACTTCTACCGGTCTAAGCATGGCTAAGCATATATTCGATCCTGGACCAATACCGGTTAAGGTGTAATTTCTGGACAAGGAATGTACATGCATCAAGTGGTTTCATTCAACTCTTATAACCTAATGCATCAATCATAAGTACGTAATTAAACATTTGTAAATTACTAG